>NC_090021.1:232253017-232571231 GCF_037176765.1 Anolis sagrei
TGTCTCAAGGTTCTTTCTCTCTCTGCCTCTTAATAACAATTCTAACACATAGCTGAATCCATCTTTGAAAACCAATACTAATACATTGTAATACATTATAATACTAATACAAACACATTGAAAACACACATACATATAAAATAACTATAACCACTCTGACAAAGATCACCTTTGTCAGGCAGAAGATATGTGAGATATTGGAACTTGGGGTGAAGCAACCAAAAGCTGTCTGCAGGAAAGAGAAACTGTTCAATACTGAAAGAGTGCCCAGCCATTATGTGTCCACAAAAGAAGTTGAGCCAGTTGATGCTAACCAATCACAGATGTTGATTTGACAGAGAGGAAGAAGAACCTTGCAAATCTGCAGAGAGGCAAGTGGGATCTGCAGGAGCTCTAGAGAGAGATATACTAAGAGTTCAAGAATCTGGTGGAGTCTCCTTCTTTGGAAGTTTTTAAACAAAGGCAGGGTGGCCATTTGTTTTAAAGTGTTTTGATTCCTGCACGGTGGGGGTTGCACTGGATGGCCCTTGTGGTCTCTTCCAACTCTATGGCTCTAAGAAGAAGGAAGAGGGGCAGGCTATTTGTTCCATGTCTTGTGCAAAGACACCAGTACCCAACATTGAAATCCTGTCAGACCGGTGATGATTTGCAAAATGCTTGCCACCTACAGTCTTTTAATTCAGTTTGCACTTTCCTTGACCCTTCCATCAACATCTGAAAAGGGTTTAATGCCTTGGCTCTGAAAATGAATGTGCATGTGTGGGCGTGCGAGGTTGGAAGAAGAACAGTAAAAACCAAACAACTGAAGGCTTGGTGTTTTCTGTTTGTTTAAACTAACCTTGGTTTTTCTTTATGCCCAGTGTGTGCCAGTTTCTGAGTCGCTGTCAGAGCCCCAGTGGAGGCTTTGGAGGGGGGCCTGGCCAGCACCCACATCTTGCGCCCACTTATGCAGCTGTCAATGCTCTCTGCATTATCGGCACTGAGGAGGCATACAGTGTTATCAACAGGTAAAATCAGAGCCTGGAAGCTATTTATAAAAAATGTTTTCAATAATTATTCTGATTTAAATGTAATTTGTTCCATTGATTTTTATTCAATACTAACTCACAACATTGCTCATAAGCAGCATGTTTCTACAAATCTACGTTTGCATTGTTTTTTGAAATTCAGAAATCCTTTAAATCTTCCAAAGTCCCCTCAGTAACATTTTAGGAGTAAAAAGCATATAATGCTTTCCTGAACTGGCTGTCCAAAGTATCTTTATTCTGTACTTTTCCCATGTGGTAACAGGTTATGTATATCTTTACCAGCATGCTCATTCAAGGGGAAGGCAAAGTTTTTCTTGGATCCTCTTCTTTTTAAATTCGGTGCAGCGTTTTTATTGCACTCCAGGCCTAGAGAAGAGGGCCAAAGATGCTCTAAAAGTCAGGTAGCAGTACCTCTTGTGCTCATATGTTGCCAGCATGCAACCTGTGATGGGCTGTTTGTTGTTTTTATCCTGATATTTCATCCACCAAAAGTGTGGTTTAAACATGCAGTAGATTCAGGTTGCAGAAGATCTCTTAAACAAATTTAATCTTCCATGAACATCTTGTAGTCAAGATACATTTTTTACAAAATGTGCACACCATTTTAAAAAGGCACATAGATGCATAAAAGGATATGCATTCGTTTGGATTTAGAAGAAATAAAACTTCCTATTCAGATAGGTAGACAATTAAATTCATTACCTGCAGAAGACACGGAAACAGCCTTTTCTTTTTCAGCATTTTTCCAGCCAGTGTTCTGCTATAGTTCGCATTGGCCTTCACCAAACTGTTGGCTGCATTGTCGGGTGAGAATGAGAATAGTAGCCCAACATATCTGGAAAAAAGCCACCTTATATATGTCTCACTCTGCACTTTATCCTTTTGCACTAGTCAGTCAAATCCCATTCCTTTAAAATAGGAATGGGATTTGACCCATTGACCATGAGTGATACATACCAATGTCTAGTCTCATAATGCCAGTAATGACCTCTGACCTTCAGTCCTGTCCTGCATGTTCAGAATAAGTCTCTCTCTGTGAGAATATTAATTTGTATTCAAGTTTCCAGGCAAGGTAATGGTATGACAGCTAGACTCCAGAATGTCAAAGTCAGCCTTAATATTACAAGCCCAGGAAGGTGGGAACAGATAGGTAACATTGTAGAAACAAAGAGCCTAGATTTTTTTTCCTGAGAAAAAAATTCCAGCTAATGATCCCAGAGGGCCTGTGTCAAGTACCCTCAAGAGTACCAGGCTAATTGGACCAATGGTCATATTGAGTAAGAAGCATCTTCCTCTGCCATTTTATTAGCTGAGATGGGAGGGGGAGTAAAAGTCAGTGGGTGTTCTGCAGGATTTTTATGTGATGTTCCAGGATTCTTCCAACCACAAAAGTGATAATCGTCGTTCTTTGGAAGATTTCTAGGTGACCTATGGTGGAATGCAAGGTTTCTGTTTCCCAGTTCTTTCATGGTCAATCAGAATGGCTTTGTCTTGGTAAATTAAGCTTCTGAAGTGAACAATGTTTGCCAGCAGTACACTTTCCTGTAAGGGTTGTGAGCACAGCTTTGTTCTATAATTAAAATGAATCCTTAGGCTCACAGTGTGTGCAGAACAACCTTGATTTTATTGTATACCCAGCACCTTAAACATCCAGCAACCAAAATTTTCCTTGGTTCTGAACTAGGGGAAGATACTTTTTGGTTGGGGAGGAGGTCACTGGTCTGATTTTTGTCTAATGTTTCTGATCTTGGTTTCCAGGGAGAAGCTTCTAGAGTATTTGTATTCCTTGAAACAGCCTGACGGCTCCTTCATCATGCACATAGGGGGAGAGGTAGATGTCAGGTATGTTGGGAAAATGGAAGTATTGTTTAATGCAAAACAACAGCTTTCCCTTGTTAAAAGATTTCTGGAGAAATGACCATAAAAGTGTGTTTTATCTTGATATTAGTTGCATAGCTAGATGAGAAGAGTGAAAAAAATTCTGGAATCAAACATTGGGGAGCTTGTGACTTGCTTCTAATCATTTTTGGTGATGTTAAATAGTTCTAGCTTGGCAAGAAAAGGGCGATGACTATGACTCATCAGAGTGATATGCTTGTAGATGGGGAAAATGGCACACATGGTCAGAGTTTCTCTTGGTGAAGCAGTTTTTTAAAGCTGAAGAAGCAAACCATTTTTTTAAAACTTAACAGCGTCTTGTAGATTCAGCTGTGTAAACTGCAGGATCAAAGCAAATGAATGAAGGTTCCTCCCTTGGAAGAAAGTTGTGGAAGAATGGGAGAGAGGTATTTTATAACTGCCCATGCCTCTTGCAGGTATACATGTAAATCAAAGTCCCCAAGTCCTTTGGTAACATCAGTCTGATATTTTGAGATAAACTTCTGAATTCAACTTCCTGCATAACTTCAGTTCCTATTGACTCCTCAAGATTGGTTTTGCTAACCTCCCTCTTCCTAAATAGATGGATGGGACTAGATCCATTTGGTACCCTCCTGTTTGTATCAGAGGAAAGGGAGTGGGAAGAGGTGATTTTTGGTTATTCCCTATCCCCCCACCCTCAGGAGGAGAGTTTGAGAAGTGGTGCACGTGAGTCACCAAATCACGCATTCTGCCTCACTGAATCTACAGATTAATAGAGGGATACCGATCAGGCACAATCCACAGTTACTGTCTTCTCATTGATCAAAGATGTACATCGCGCTAGCTGAATACTTTGAGCCAATGCCTCTTCAAGGGGAGACTTCAAATTCAGTTTTGGGTGTATTATTATAACTACAGCAGTGGCTGCATTTTGAATGTGTGTGGATATGCTTTCAAGTCACCTGTCAATTGATGGCCATCTCATAAATTTCAAAGGATTTTTTAAAGGCAAGGAATCCTCAGAAGTGGTTTTGCCATTTTCTTCCTCTGAAATATAACCTGCAGCACCTTGTGTTCATTAGCAGTCTCCCATCCAAATACTAATCAGAGCTGACCCTGCTGAGTTTCCACAATTAGGTCTGGTGGCTTTAGGGTATAGTGCAGGGTAAGTGTTGAGCTCTCACTCATTCAGTAGCATCAAATCTGCATTCTACAACCATCTATACAATTTAACTAGTCTTACATTTAATTCTTAGGAGTGCCTACTGTGCTGCATCAGTGGCTTCACTTACCAACATTATTACACCAACTCTTTTTGAAAGGACAGCAGAATGGATAGCAAGGTAAGAAATCTCTTCTTTTTTTTTTGTTTGCCTAGGAAAACTGGCATTCTTTGGTCACCATCTTTTTAGTGACATACACAAGTGTAATTCCATCAAATATGTGTGTGTGTAGTTTATCAATGTGGAGGTTAGTATTCCCTACACAACAACCAAAGCCCCTGTCATCCCCATCCCCCACTATGAAGCTAGCTACCCCCAGGGCCATTCAATTGCTGGTAGAGAGTAGAGTAGCTAGACACAGATTGATGACAACAGACCCCTTTCAGAGGATTTTAGCAGATCTTGGAAGATATTCCTGGTTAGTATTCCTGACCGGGGGTGGGAGGGTTGTTATAATTTTATGTGACTTGTTTTATACTTTTGTACTGTTTTTACCTGTTTTATGTTTTATGTGTACCCTGGAGTGCCTTGTAAGGTGCCCCATGTCCCTTTGGGGAGTTGGTGGCGGGATATGATGATGATGATGATGATTATTATTATTATTATCATCGTAGTATCCTTTCTCCAGTCCTCCCCCCCCCCCCTGTGAGTGGCCATTGTGGGAGGCTATTGCAGTGACCAGGATGCAGTGTCTCCTGGGGTCTATTGCAGTGACACAGCAGACCATCCTGTGGACTATCCCAGCAACATACTGAATCCTTGCATTGAAGTTGAGAGCTTCTGTGTAAGATGCTAGTGGTAGGCTTAAGTGGAGGACTGAGATTTTTCTGGGATTGCTGTCTTGGGGTTAAGAATGCACATCTTGTTTTGTGTTTTTAATTTTTCAATTAGATGTCAGAATTGGGAAGGAGGTATTGGTGGTGTCCCTGGTATGGAGGCACATGGAGGATACACCTTCTGTGGACTAGCAGCGCTGGTCATTCTGAAAAGTGAACACGTTTTGAATTTGAAAAGTTTGTTGGTAAGTCATAATTTGTCAGTATTCTGCCACTTTTCTGCATGACTCTACTTCAGTGTTTATGTATTCCAGGACCATGTTGTGCTGTGACTGTCGTAGTGCCAAAATGTCTGTATTTTTTCAAGCTACAAATAATTGTTCTCCTCAGACCTGCTGTTTGCTTCTTTTTAGCCCTCTCCTTCTCATCCACATTTCAAAGCATATTTCTTATTGCTTTTGATGTTCCTTTATTACTAACCAAAGGTTCTGCGATCTAAAATACCATTATAACTTGCATTTAAAATACCACCTTTTATCCTGGCACAAAGATATTATATGCATTTGATTATGACTTAGGTGATTTTCTGAGGTTAATTGGAATGTATATGTTTATTTTTAAGCAAAAATGACAGCTGTATGTAGCCCTCTGCCAGTTAATTCTTTTTTTCTGCCTTTGAGAACATTATTCTTTCCATTAGGCTTTTCTACCAATCCATCCATATCTTAAATCCAAATTTTATACAGAACTGTATACAGAGCTATTCTAATTTTTCTTTGTGTTTTCTGACTTGTTTCCTCCTTTCTGTCTAATTACTGAGAGCCATTTTATGGTATATCTGGCAACCTGGTTACATTGGGTTTCTCTGCAGTAGACCCATTCGGTATGAAAGGGAGGGCACATATTCTCTTGAACTTGAGTACATTGCACCCATAAGTATTCGTTCAGTGTAAGGTAAGGAATAACATGGACTGTTTCTTCTTCTCCCAGCACTGGGTTACGAGCCGACAGATGCGATTTGAAGGTGGATTTCAGGGGCGTTGTAACAAGCTGGTTGATGGCTGCTATTCATTCTGGCAGGCTGGTTTACTGCCTCTCTTACATCGAGCGCTGCATGCCAGAGGTAAGTTTGAACATCACAGACTTGTCCATGCCTCCCCAGGTGCACTGTCTGTGCCTGGTTATGCCCTCCCTTCCCTGTCCCTGTTTTCCCTAATGCAGAAGCCTAGCATGAACATGAGACTTCAGGTATGTATGCTAACTGCAGCTTTCATAAAGAGTAGCACTAGTCACACAGACCTATTGGTGCTGCTCTCCATTGAGTCAGCCTGGCCAAAATGTAGGACAGTTAAGGACCATTGTAGCAACACACTGTGGGATAGGAGTCATAGTGAATCCCTTGCCATAACCACACAGCTTGGAGGAGAGTCTTCAGGCAGTGGGACCCATACTATACTAAACATGGTTGAATAGGGTATGCATTCATAATCCTTAAGGTGCCACCACCGTCTGAGATGCAAACCTCCCTATGCTAACCACCAAAACTAGAAATTAGCAATATGGGGTAAAAATGATATGCTTGCTGTATGGATTTGATTTAAAAAGGAAAGCAAAAGAAGACTCCAAATGACTTCCAGAAATTGGGCCTTGGAGGTAGAATGGTAGTCTGAACGATTTTTGCATATGTGATTTTAATATTTATATTAGGATGTTTTAGTGCTTTCTCCTAGTTTTTACATGTTGTATATGTCTATGTTTAATAGTCTTGATGATTTTAATTTATAGTTATATGTCAGTGTTTAGTTATTGTGCTTTTATTTTATTTTGTGTATGCTGGCATTGAATTCTTGTCATCAATATGTTGTAAACCGCCTTGAGTCCCCCCCAGGGATGAGAAAGGCAGTATATAAATATACTAAATAAATAAATAATGTAACTTCACAAATAGGTTTTAAAAAATAATTAAATCATGTCTGTCACTAGCCATATTTAGTTAACTCTCCAGGAAGACTTCCTTTCAAACTGTCTTTTTTCATGAACTGCTGCTTCTTTCTGTCCACCCATTGCCTTTGTAACCATTTGCCTGTTCACATTCTGCCAGTAAAGTCTGGTAGTTCAGAGCAGTAGCAGCTCTTTCCCCTTGTCAAAAGGAAGAAGCAAGGAAAGGTTGAAAGGAGGCATTATGACAATAAATCTCAGCAGTAGCTTTAGTAGGTTCACACTGGCACCCTGTGCTTGAACCACTTGTTGGAATGGGTGAACACTCAATTGGGGTTGTGTTGTTTTTTAACTTCTCAGGTGATCCTGCCCTCAGTATGACACACTGGATGTTTGACCAGGAGGCACTGCAAGAATATATCCTGCTCTGCTGCCAGTGTCCTGCAGGTGGCCTTTTGGATAAACCGGGCAAGTAAGTAAACGCCCTGTGCTGGCGAAGTCTTGATTAAAGGCATTTATTTGCATTTATTGGTGACCTTGGGAAAGCACAAAGTTGTCTTAATTTGGAAAACATCATCTAGTGGTTTGGACTCTGTAGCCAGAATGCTGAAAAGTTATTTCTGATTCCTTTTCCAAGTAATGCCCAAGTTCTGCTTTTTCTGTCTTCTTTAACAGCAGTCACATACGGGGTTAATATTTTCGTAGAGATATCAACCACAAATTCCTTAGTGATCTGGCAAAAGATCACTTCTATCAATGTGTATTTGAAGTTGGGATTTTTTTTCCATGATAATACATCACATTACACTTTTTTTGTTTAATATTCAGCTATCATTTTAGAGTCCATTCCTTCAGCTGAGAGATATCCATTTGGAACTTTTTCCAAACATGTTTGGTGTCATACTCCAAATAATGCATTGTTATTGATAAATGTGATCACCTCACTATACCTGTAACTCCAGGTTTTGTGCAGGTAGCAATGCATGTTTAAACATGGTAGCAATGCATGTCTGTCTTTTGAGAGAGAGAAGGAGAGAGAGCACAATGAATGCAATCCTCTGGGTTGTTGTAGGTTTTTTCAGGCTATATGGCCATGGTCTAGAGGCATTCTCTCCTGATGTTTCACCTCCATCTATGGCAAGCATCCTCAGAGGTAGTGAGGTCTGCAATCCTCTGTTTTTTAACTGCTGTTATGTTGCTCAAAAGCAGTGGTTCCCAACCCGTGGGCCGCAAGACCTAAAATTGGGTCCGTGAGACATGCGGATAATAACACAGACCAACCAAAACGTTTTTTCTTGGTTTCTTCGTTTTTGGGCCTGTTCCTGGGGTTATTTGGAGTGCTGATTCAGAAAATTGCATTGGATAGACCACATCAGCTCTAGATTATTAAATATGGTTTTCTGTGGGCAAGCTGATGGCGACTACTGGATGGCATATGTTCTGTATCAGAAACTAGAGCTGATGTGGTCTATCCAATGCAATTTTCTGAATCAGTACTCCATATAACCAAACCAAATCCAAAAACTGATTTGTAACCCTTTCGGTATTAATGTTGGAGAGTGGTCCCTGATGAAAGTGGCCCCTGGTCTAAAAAAGGTTGGGAACCAGTGCTCTAAAGTAAGTATAGTGGACAGATGGATTTGTAAGGAGATCTTACAGGCACTTGTGTATTTGCTTAATATTGCTTTCCCTTGGCTTTGATAAGTAGGTTGTATATATTTTTATTTACTCTGTTTTGCAATATATAATTTATGATCTTGCCATTGGTTCCTGCTTCAGTTATTGTTGGTGATTACTTTAATGCATTGCAATTGGTGGGTTCATTGTTCTGTAAGAATATCTCTACAAGTAGGAAATATGCATCATGACAATTTTGGTCCACCCCTTGCCCCAAAGCAGCTTGGGCATCCTTGCTTTGAAGCCAGTCTCATGGAAGAAAGGCAAGGCGTAAATGCTGAAAGATATATATGGCTATGTTAGAAACTTGCTTCATTAAAATGAAAGCTGAGAAGCTTGAGGTGCTGAATTGGAGTCCCAAAAGGTTTCTGTACCTGCCTGAAATCCCATGTTGCACACATCTGATCACTGGCCACTGGCGCTGGAGAATTCTGTGAGAATTTCGTACAATAACTTCAACAAGCTCTACCGCACTACACAAGTTCTTCAACTAAAGAGCAGCATTTCATTTAGCTTCAATTTTTAATCCCTTTCATACACATATTTTAAAATAGCTTTGCTTCCAGTAGAACATTAAAATTAGTACATAAATCCATGTACACTTCTAGAAGACCCAAGCTTCCAGCTTCATGCATGCTTCTTTCTCCAGATCACGGGATTTTTACCATACCTGCTATTGCCTGAGCGGACTATCGATAGCGCAGCATTTTGGTAGTGGAGACCTCCTCAATGAAGTTGTTTTAGGAGTGCCAGAGAATCGTCTGGTAAGTTGTACCAAGACTGAAAAAGAATAAGGTCTCCCTTCCTTTCCACCTCAGCAAGATGTAGTCAAAGTGACTATACATCTTTGTACAGGCAAAAAGGTGAGGAATGGGGAGGCTTCCCTCTTTCAGGCTGACTGTTCCACATGTTGGAAAACTTGAAGTAGGAAGGAAGGAAGCTGCATATGTCATTTTGAGTTCACTGGAGAAAATGTGGAGACTGAGAAGTTGAGTTAATCAATGCACATCCCCCATCTAACAAACGTTAAATATGGGAATAGAGTTGATTAAGCGACATAACTTCCTTGGTTTCTCTTGCTACAGTATTAGTGGGGACCAGACTAGTAATAATAATAATAATAATAATAATAATAATAATAATAATGTTATTTTATACCCCGCCTATTTTTATACTCAATTGCAACATTGCTACAGTAATATAGGGGACCAGACTCATAATAATAACTTTTTTTATACTCCTCCTATTTTTATACTCAGTTTCAACATTAAAATCTGACTTTGTTTTGTTCTAAACAGCAGCCTACCCATCCTGTCTACAACATCTCCCCTGACAAGGTGGTGCAAGCGGTGATGCACTTCTTGAAGAAGCCTGTCCCAAGCCCAAAAGAGGAAAGTGCTACCAACTGAGAGGGGGCCACTGCCTTGATAGGCCTCCTGCAGGCTCTCGTCCAGCTGTTCAGCCCACAGGTGCTCGAAGGTTTCCTGGTCGTGGTGAGGCCCAGCCATGGAGCTAACTTTGGTTTCTTTTTTTCCAAATTGGGCTCAACTTTTATATGTGTGACTTTCAAGTGGGCTCTGCTGGCCATACCAAAAACCTCTGTGTTCCACTGCTTGTGTAGCAGTGGCGGCGGCAGTATATGCTTGGATATGGGTGCTGCTTGCTCCTGTGAGGAGACTGGGCCCTTGGAAAGCAGGAGCAGTTTGGGGTTTTGAAAATAGTGCAGCATGTTAATATCCCTTAGCATTCTGGCAGGCCAAGGCTGTTGTTTGATTTGCACTATACTAAGCATCTTAGAAGGGCAGCTTTCTAACTTGGCTGTGTACCAGCATGGCGAGAGCTGGTGCCCTCATCCCATCCCCTTACAGGCAAATGTCTTTTTTGTCCATTCATAATCCCCGAGATTGTCTAAGTACGGCAAGCCAAGAGATTGGATTGAGCATGGGTAGAATCAACGTGTGAAAAGATACACAAAGTGAATAGCGTGCATAAGTTACACTGTAGAGTTGTGTCTCAGTTTGCTGAAAGGTCTCTTTCTGCCTTCAACAAAATGAGGCAGTGGCAAGAAGTATGTATCTGTGCAAAATCCTTTTCCTTGCAAATGAAACTAGTTTGCCCAGGGGTGGGATTGACAATTATGTAATGATGTCTGTGCATTTTATTAAAAAATACTAATTTCTTTCTTATTACCTGTCCAGTAGTGATTGTACACAAAACTCTTTGATCTATTTACCTCCTAGCACTTCCTGACAGTGGTGGGTATCACTGAATATCTCATGTTTGTTTGAAAGGCAAACAAAAAGATGGCTGCAGTCTCCAAACCCTGTTTTGCAGACCCCAAAGTCCTTTAATTAAAATTCTGGGTGGAAGATCAAAACAGTGGAGTGGTGTCGGACAGCTAACCTCATTGACTCACCAAACCAACTTGAATGTTCAGAAATCAGTTGGTTAATCTGGAAGGAGAAACTGGAGGGAGACTTCAGGCAAATTCTGAATTTTATAAGAGGGGCGATTACTTAAAAATTGCCTATCCATTTACAAATCTGTAGGTTTTGGACAGCTCATTTGCAGATGTACAGCTTCAGTGAGAAAGGACAGGAACAAGTTTAAAACATGTGCTTTTCATAGTGGAGATTAGTGAAATCATCGTCAGCCCTTGAGCACAACAAAACCTTGTTGTGGGTGATACAGGAGAAGAATGCCTAAATATAGCATAATGCGAATATTCCGCTACTAGCATGGGATAATGTCTTTTTCCTAATCCCTGCACCTGAAAACCAACTTGGGGTGAGTGAGTTTCTTAACCCTCTGAAGGAAATATTTCAGTTGCTGGGAAGGAGAGGCTGCCCTCTGTTCTTTCTGCTGGATTTATCTTCTCCACTAGTACAGTCCAGTGAATTTATTAAACTGGAACAGCTAATTGGAAAGTTTGGCTCTTACCTCAAATTTCCAGGAACTTTTAAATCTCAAAGCCAAGTGTGTGCATACTTCTCAATTCCAGACAAGCACAGAACAATCTGTAGGACTTGGTAGAAAACAAAAGAGGTCGTCTTGAAAGCCAATACTTTGTGAAATCTCCAGGTTGTTTTTGGCGGTGCCGGGGGGGGGGGGGGGGGGGCAGGCAGGGAGGGAGGGGGAGCTAAGAGATAGGTAATGGGAGGAGAAGGAAAAAGACCATGGCTCCGATGGAAATAAGACTCCAGAGAAATAGATTGTTCATAATTTGTCTGCTTTCTTTCTCCGTCATAAGTTCTAGAGACTGGCAGGCATTTTGAGCATTCAGAAGCTTCAGCACTACTTGTTCTGCTCTTTAGCAAAAATAGACTACATTATAACAGGCAACTATGTGCAAATTTCCATCAAGTGCAGAACTCATGTCTGCCTGAAAGCCAGCACAAATTAACAACACAATTGCCATTTTCTCCAGGAAGAGATCATAGCCTCCTCACTAAATCTTGCCGATCTTCATGCTACAGGCTGATGAGGAAATAGAGAAGCTGCTTCCATTGTACCAGGACTGGCTCAGCTGCTGTGTAGGCCGAAGTCTGAATAGCAAGAGAACCTCCTACACAGCAGAGAAAAGGCTGTTCAGTAGCTGGGGTTGTAACCAGAGCAGGCCAGCATCTTCTTGATCCTTGTAGGGGAAACATTTGCAGGGAGATGTTTGTGTACATTTGGCAAACACATGCTCTGTATTAAAGAGCCACTAAGGGTAAATATCTAGGAGAGACATCCTTTATTATAGAATGGCATAGAAAATACAGGCAACTTGCTCTTCAAGATTAGCACCATAAACTGTGATAAATACTTATCTTGGTTTTCCTTATTATAATGTGCCCTCTTGGAGCTGGGCAAAGTTCCTTTTCTAACTATATCTGGATGTAGGACTCGGGGAGTTGTAGCACCAAAAACCAATATTTCCAAGTTTTGTTTCTGAGGTTGTTCACCATAAATGCCTTATATCTCCGAATAGTTGCGCTATACACACATACATATATTATAGATACACATAATAAAAGTTAAAATATGTGCATTTGTGTATGTGGAGGAGGTGTCCACTTACACAGCCTACCGCCTCCACAAACAGGCTATAGTTCCAAGTGCTGAGAAGCCTCCAAAGGCACTCCCTCAACTGACATTGCAGGTTATAGCGAGCACCATGAACATGTAGGCCAAACGCTGCCAATGTCCTCCTCAAACACTGCAGCCCACCACCCAAGGAATGCTTTCATTTGGGGAGAATTTCATGCTTGATTTGACATGTTTCCTCCATCGCAGGCAGGCGAAATTTGCATGATTCTGCCCACTGCCTCTCCCTTAACCCTTTCCTAACCTTCTGTATGGCACACAGCAAAAAAGAGGAATTGAACAGTAACTGAACAGACTGGAGGGATGCGGCAATGGACCTGGACCAAACTTGGCACAGAGAAGCCTCATGACCAACCAAACATACTGCAGGAGTTTTGGGGAAATGACCTTGATTTTGGGAGGTGTAGTTCACCTGCATCCCAAGAACACTCAACCCAGCTGACAACAGATCTGGACCACACTTGCTACACAGATCCACCATGGGCAACTGTAAATACTGGCGGGGTTTGGGGGTAATTGCCCAGGAAATCTGGGAGTTGTAGTTCACCTTTATCCTTAGAGCACTGAACCCAGTCAACAACAGATCTGGACCAAACTTGGCCAACTGTGCAGATAGGCCTGGTTTGGGGAGGATTGACCCACGATTCTGGGGATTGTAATTCACCCACATTGTTATGTATTTTCTAATGGGAGCATTAATAAAACATGAAGTCACATTCTGGCTTTTTCCTAATAAATGTTACTAATTAACTAAATCATATACCTAACACCCTAAAACAAACAATGCCCTTTTCAAATTACCTGGGCACCACCGGGTTCCCAAACTAGTGTGTGTGTGTGTGTGTGTGTGTGTGTGTGTGAAAGGGGGCATATGCTCTTGGTGTAATTCTCTCAGGGCAACCCATTTCATGTGCATACACACGTTGCTACCCAGCAGGCTGACAAGAGGTAAGCAGATCACTGTGAGGGTATCACATAAGTTTTTATAGAGGACTTTAAAAATGAGGGACCACAGATTTCTGTAAAATGTAATGGCCGTGGATCATAGGAGGTGCTTTTAAAATTATAAGTTGCTTACCTGTAACGGTAGTTTCCTTAGTAGTCACCTGCGAATGCATACAAGTGATATTCTCTGCGCTCGTGCAGCAGCATTCGGAACCTTCCAAATCAAAAATAATGACAGTTAGATAGGCCACGCCCCCTTCCCCTGGTATAAATAGCCCGTGGGCGGGGCCAACCGTCAGTTCTCTTCCGCCGCAAAGCAGCTGGAAGGCGCGGCATGACACCTGAGGGGAGGAGGGTGGGTATGTATGCATTCGCAGGTGACTACTAAGGAAACTACCGTTACAGGTAAGCAACTTATAATTTCCTTACGTAGTCCCTGCGATGCATACAAGTGATAGATTAGCGAGCTACTGACCGTGGTTGGTGGGAGTCATGCCACCGCCGAAAACAGCACCGCTCTACCGAACTCGGCATCTTTCTTAGAAACGACATCCAGCTTGTAGTGTGAGACAAAAGACAGTGGGGTCGTCCAGATGGCTGCCCGGCAAATGACATCTAAAGGCACTCCTCTCATGAAGGCCGCAGTAGTTGACATGGCTCTGGTGGAGTGGCCTTTGACCTGTAACGGTAAGTTCTTGCCAGCCAATTGGTAGCATAATTTAATAGTAGAAACAATCCAAGAGGAAAATCTGTGAGATGTCAAAGGTAAGCCCTCCATGTCCTTGCGGTACTTAATAAAGAGACGTGGCGTTTTCCTCAATGTTGCCGTTCTATCAGTATAATAAGCTATGGCTCTTCTAACATCTAGTAGGTGTAGTGTGCGCTCCATAGGTGAAGATGGATTTTGGAAAAATGATGGGAGCACTATGTCCTGAGACATATGGAAGAAAGAAGAGACCTTTGGCAAAAAGGCAACATCTGTTCTAAGCACCACCTTGTCTTTATGCATCCTCAAGTATGGGGGATCTACCCTTAAAGCACACAGCTCACTAGCACGTCTTGCCGACGTGATAGCTACCAGGAATGCCGTTTTCCAAGACATGTAAGAGATGTGTGTGGTAGCTAAGGGCTCGAAGGGCGGTTTGGTTAAATATGAAAGCACTAACTCAAGGCTCCATGATGGAGCTATTGGGGCTACTGGAGGCCTAGTGTTTGCCATTCCTCGGAGGAAAAGTTTAACCAGGGGGTGAGTGAAGCAAGACGGGTTACCGTCCTTCCTACGGAACCAGGAGATTGCTGCCAGATAACATTTGAGAGATGAGTGGGACAATCCTTCGTCCGCCAGATACATTAGGAAATCTAGCACTAATTCAATTGGAGCTGTTTTGGGACTCGCACCTTGCTTGTCTGCAAAGGCACTAAACCTTGACCATTTATACACATAGGATTTCTTTGTTGATGCCTTGTGGGCCGCCTCTAAAATAACTTGGACCTTTTTTGATAAATTTGAAAAAGGGGTTACTGGTTCGGCTGTATTTTCCAAGCCGTTAGCCGTAGGTCCTTTACGTCTGGGTATAGCACCTTGCCTCCTTGTATCGATAGGAGGTCTGCCCTGCTGGGGAACCTGTAGAAAATTCGTCTGGACATCCGAAGTAGAGGAGCGAACCAGGGCTGCCGTGGCCACCACGGGGTCACCAGGATGCAGTTCGTGTTCTCCCTCTGCATTTTCGCCACCACTTTTAACAATAGGGGAAAGGGTGGGAAGGCATACATCAGACGTCCCGACCAATTCTGCAGGAAGGCGTCCCCCAGACACCCTTCCTGCGGGCAAGTGCGACGTCGTGCGCAGAAAAGGGCGCATTTTGCATTGGCCGTGGACGCAAAGAGGTCCACTTCTGGATAACCCCAAGCTTTGAAGAGCCTGGTTGTCTCCTCGTGATTGAGGGCCCACTCGTGATATGCCAGAGGATTCCGGCTGAGCGAGTCTGCCAATGTATTGTCCTCCCCCGGAACATGTGTTGTCACCAAGTGGATGTCTCTCTCTAGACACCACTCCCAAATCCGGAGGGTTAGATTCAACAGGGGAAGGGAGTGAGTTCCGCCCTGTTTGTTTAAATAAAACATGACCGTGGTGTTGTCTGTTAGAATGTGAACGGTCTGACCCTCTACGATCTTTTCGAAGGACTTTAGTGCTCTGTCCACAGCGAGCAGTTCTAGAAGATTTATATGTGATGTCCTTTCTTCTTCTGTCCACTCGCCTCGAGCGGTGAGACCTTGTGTATGGGCACCCCACCCGGAAAGGGAAGAGTCTGTTGTAACTATGCAGGTAGCCTTGGGAGCATGAAAAGGGTAGCCTCTGCACACCCACTCCTTGTCCCCCCAACATTGGAGGGATTGACGGACAGATTGGGGAATGGACAGTCGGGTGTTCTGTTTGTCCAGCAGGGGGTTGTATGCCGATATGAACCAGTATTGTAGTTGGCGCATACGCAGTCTGGCATATGGCACTACCGCAGTAGCAGAGGCCATGTGACCTAGGAGTGTTTGGATTTGTTTGGCAGTAAGGCATGGAGCAGAAATTGCTTGATGGACCAAGGCCTGCAGTTTGACAAAACGGTCGTCCGGAAGGTAAGCCCTCTCGGTCGTGGAGTCCAAAAGGGCGCCTATGAAGTGGATTTGTTGCGTTGGGGTCAAGGCCGACTTTTCCACGTTGATCATCAGACCTAAGGACTGCATAAGAGACAAAACAATAGAAAGATGCGACTCAATCAGGGCACGCGAGTCGGCCACCACCAACCAATCATCAATATAGGGGAATAAGGACACGCCCCTTGTGTGTAAATAGGCAGATACAACCGACATACATTTAGTGAATACCCTAGGGGCAGAGGACAAACCAAAGGGTAATACATTGAACCAATATGGGTCATTTCCCATCATAAAAGAGAGGTATCTTCGGTGGTGTTTGGCAATGGACAAGTGGAAATAGGCATCTTTCAAATCTATGGTTGCAAACCATGCTCCCTTGAACAGCAAGGGTAAAATGGTAGTTAGAGTGACCATACGAAATCTTTTTTGTTTAACGTGTTTATTCAATGATCTGAGGTCCAAAATTGGCCTTAAGCCACCGGTACGTTTTTTAATGAGAAAGTAACGTGAGAAAAAACAACATGAAACATCAACCTCTTTAATAGGAGATATAGCTCCTTTGCTTAGTAACAACTGAATTTCATCACTTAACGGTTTGGAGAAGGGAGTTTTACGAATGTGACCTACTCTGGGGAGGTCCAGAAATTCAATAACATAACCCCGGTCAACAATAGAGAGGACCCACTTATCAGTGGTAATCATGGCCCACATGTTATAATATGATGACAACCTGTCACCAAACAGACATATCTGCGAGGTAATTGAAACAGAAACAATAGGAACTCTGGAAATGCTAACAGAATCAATGGCCTCAGACCCAAGGGATGACATGTCAGTGACCGATTCGTCAAAGACGCTTCTTTGGATTCCCCTGTGGCTTTCCCTTGTTTGTCCAATTTTGTGCTCTTCCTCTGGAAAAAAAGGGGTTCCTTCTATTTGATTGAAAACGATTAGAAGAGTAATTACGGCCTCTATATGATCCAGAGAAAGAGTTTCCGGAATTCTTCCGGAAGTTCGAATTATATGGGTGCCACCGTTGTTTTTGCTGGGAATAAGGCTGCCATGTAAAACCGAATTTGTTTGCTGCCTGACGTACATCCTGTTTCTCTTTAATCCTGACATCTGTGTCAGGGTTAAAGAGACCTTCCTCATGGAAGGGCATGTCCTCAGCTAAAGCCCTTCCTTCCTCAGATAAATTTGAGGAGCGTAGCCAAGCATGGCGGCGAATCGAGGTCGCAGTCGAATATAAATTTCCTGCCATCTCTGCCAGGTGCTTCGCAAATTCTTTCTGTGTTTTAGATAAAACAATAGCTTCCGCTTGCAAAGCTTTAGGGAAACGTTGTCTGTCAGTTGGTAACAACTCAATAGACGGTAATATTTTAGCCCATAGAAAGCTCTGATAACCACTAAGGTAGGTAGCATAATGAGCCATGCGCGTAAGGAGGCCTGCGCAGAGATGTGCCTTTTTACCTAAGGTGTCAACTTTCTTCCCCTCCCTATCAGGTGGGGCTGTAAGGGAATTTTTTGGGCGTTTTGTTTTGGCAACCTCTGCCACTACAGTATTGGGTTTTGGGGGAGCAACCACCCACTTATGACCTGAAACATCAATTTTGTATAATACATCAAGCCTTCTTGGTATGGCAGGTACTAATGAGGGTGATATATCTGCTATACGTGCCAATTTCAGTAAATATGGTAAGACAGGCAGTACAGTAGCCGGGGATGATACTTGTTCCTCCGAAGGGAACATCGGATCATCCACGTGATCAGGTGTCTTTGGAGCGGGAAGATCCAAAGCCCTGATCAGCCTCCCTATAATAGCATTAAATTTATTAAACTCAGCAGATTGTAAGACTGAAGTGGTATCATTGTCTCCCTGACATAAGTAGTCTGGCACGTCGGAATCCTCCGATGCACTGTCCACGTGCTCGGAAACTCGTTGCACTCCCTCAACTTGAGACGCTGAATCATAACATTGAGGCGTTGACACACCCAGAGTGGGTGCAGGGTCATCACCTTGTGCAACATTGACGGATCCAGTCATTCCTTGTGTTGTCACTGGGTTGCTATTTGTAATGTCATTTACACTAGTTGAGTGTTGGGTAGCCATTACAGTTGGGGATGGAGAGTGATGGGACATGTGATGGGGTTCAATATCAGCAGCAGCTGACGTGGAGGGACCCTGTACATCTGCAGGGTGCATCCTCTGTCCAGTATTCTCCCTGCGGGGCAAGGGAATTCCATGTCCATGTTTTGAAGCATGAGGAGTGTGGGTAGGAATGCCATGGCTCATGCAAGCCTCACAATAACACTGTAGGTGAGGGTAATATTCCATGTGACGACCCCCCCAAGGGGGTGGGTAAGGGAGGAAATGACGTCTGTGGCGCTTCTGCCTCCTTGAACGCCTCGATCTCGGAGAGGGGGAGCGAGAAGATGAAGATGACGTTGAAGACGAAGAGGACGAGGACGGGGAACGTCTACGATTCCCCCGTCTTGAGCTTCCTCGATCCCGGCGGTGGCGAGATCGAGTGCTTATTCTTGAGGGGGACCTTGAACGTCTTGGGCGCTTACTGCCCTTCCTTGAAGTGCGCTCATAACCCAGTCGCTCAGGGCTGCGCCCTGCTTCGCTCCGTATTGGAGCTAGAGGCTCCATAGGCTGATCGCTCCCCCTTATGGGAGGAGCGATGCCTGAACTCTCTCCCTCCTCTCTCTCGACGCCGGGAGGCGGAGTCAAAGCAGCGCGCTCCGCCTCCGCTGTGCGCCCTGCCGCTGCGGGCTGAATCGCGCATGCGCGCTCTACAGTCCCTCCAGCCTTGATGTCGGCGCTAACTGCTTTGCGCGCAGGGAGGCTATCGATATCGGCTGGAGTCTGCTCTTGGACCTCTTCCAGCCGATGAGGGGGAACCAAGCGAGGCAAGGTTGATCCTGTAGAGGTGCTTCCCTCAGCCAAGGAAGGAGGCTGGCTGGGCGATAAAATAGGCATCGGAGGGGTAAGTCTAAGTGGCCTCGCTTCCCCCTCGCGTCTCTCCTGCATCGGAGTGGCTGCAGTATTTATCTCAGCCGCCAGAGGGAGACCCAACGCGCTGTTTCCCGGCCTCGAAGAAGGCTTTGTTAAACGGGCAGCTGACAAACTGCCCTTTCCCTCTTGTGCGGCCGTCTTCTTGTCCGCGGCCAAACGGCCATCTTGGGACGTCTTGTCTTTGGTTTTTTAAATCTTTTTCTTCATAACCATCCCAGAGCTTGCCTCAGGCAAGTCAATTTTGATGGGATCCGAAGAAGGTAAAAGTGCTCTTTCGTAAAGAGCTGCCTTTAATCGTAAAATCCTGTTCTTCCTGGTCTGTGGCGTAAAAGCCTGGCAGACCGAGCAGGATTGGTAAAGGTGAGCTTCACCCAGACAGGCAAGGCAAAGCTCATGTCCATCATTGTCCGGCAATATGTTCGGACATTTTATACATTTTTTAAATGAGCTTGTTGCCATGATTGGCCAGAACAGGTAGAGTATTCAATGCCTTAAATCTGGTCTAGCTCGCCAGAGATGGAAGTTCCTCCGCTGCTTTTGTTTTGCGCGGATGAAGAGAACTGACGGTTGGCCCCGCCCACGGGCTATTTATACCAGGGGAAGGGGGCGTGGCCTATCTAACTGTCATTATTTTTGATTTGGAAGGTTCCGAATGCTGCTGCACGAGCGCAGAGAATATCACTTGTATGCATCGCAGGGACTACGTAAGGAAATACTACTGCCTCCCTCACTGTCTGGTGTTTTTCAGCCACTCAACTATCTTGTCAAAGCTTAAGACTTCTGCATATTCTTTAAAAAAACTTCTGGCTGGCTTGAGACCAACTTGGTAGTTTTTTCTCTAGAAAAGTTCCCTATTTTGTACAGTTACAGTTGCTGGAGATAAAGGCTCATCCTGTGCTGCTGTTCCATTTTTTTAAAACCAGGATGTTGATTTCCCTCTGCCATTAAGAGGGGAAACGGTTCCTTGATTCCTCTTCCTGCCTACAATTGTTTCAGTGGGTACCCTGCCCCACCACTTATATGCACGCTAGTGTGGGTCTGTTGTCTTCCTGAAAGAAGGTTCCCAATTCTGCTTTCTAAAAGTTGAGAAACAACTGGTGTTAATGATGTGGTTTTAGAAGTGTCCTTACAAGCCAGCTACTATAGCTTTTCACAAAACCTGAGCATATCCCCAAAACGAAGCAGCCTAGAGCATGTCATAGAATCCTTGAGTTGGAAGGTACCTCACAGGGCATCCAGTCCAACCCCCTGCTAAGAAGCAGGAAAAGAATGTCATCTCCTTCCCGTCTGTGCAAGGCTGTGGCTGGGTGCTGCAACCCTAGAGAAGGAAATGTGAAAGAGATACAGAGAGCCAGGAACTGCTGCAATCATTGACATTAAAACTAGAAAGATGTACCTTCTTCTGACACTGCCCCTGTTTGTTTAGCCATTAGCTTTACTTTTTTGGCAGCAACTTGCTGCAGTGTCACCCAGAGTCTCCAAGAGTAGACTGTAAAGGGCACTGCTTCTTAAACTGTGGTTCCTGGCCCTAAATGAGTCTCCTTGCCTCAATGTTGAGATCACGAAAAAATTTGCAACAGTAAAATGTTTCTAAACTTCATCAATTTACACAAATCTGTTAGTAACAACATTTCGTGTTTTTATTGTGGACTCTGCAGAAAATGCTTCAGCTGTACACAAAAATATACCTATTTTATATATGTAAAAAATTCTCAGGTAGAAAGGGGTCATGAGTGGAAAAAGTTTAAGAAGGTATAGGGGCTTTACACCAACAATAGTGCAATGGCCAATACGACTGTGCACTTTCCTTCCTGTAGGTCCTCCTTGCGGGAACACCAGAGGCACTCCAAGTGGTCAGCTACTGGTCAAAGGACATTTAATCAACTACCAAGCTTGCTAATTCTGTGTTTTGTCTGTTTGTTTGTTTTTGTTAAAATGTAATACAAATGTCTGGTTGCTGATGACACGATAAATAAATTCATGTAGGTCATTCCAGCTTCATGACCACTGCCACATCGATGCTGCCTCCTTATAGCCAAGACTTTCAAAATTAGGGATCAAAAATTGTCCTCCCTTACTACTAGCTCCGAGTCAGTTATCTCTGGCAGTGACTAGCCTGCTTATTAGCAATTGACAAATTTCTAGTAGGCGGCTCACCACTGGTTTGATTTATGTAAATAATACTCCCATTTTTATCACCAGATGGTGTTGGACTGGAATTCCCAGCATTGGCTGTGTTAGCTATGGTCGCTGGGAGTTGTAGACCAGCAACATCTAGGCCAGGGGTCCTCAAACTTTTTAAACAGAGGGCCAGGTCAGAGTCCCTCAAACTGTCGGAAGGCCAGATTATAATTTGAAAAATCTTGAATGAATTCCTATGCATGCTGCATGTATCTTATTTGTAGTGCAAAAAACACTTAAAAACAATACAATAATTAAAATGAAGAACAATTTTAACAAATATAAACGTATTAGTATTTCAATTGGAAGTGTGGGCCTGCTTTTGGCTGATGAGATAGGATTGCTGTTGTTGTTTGCTTTCAAGTCATTTCAGACTTAGGTTGACCCTGAGCGAGGGCCAGGTAAATGATCTTGGAGGGCTGTATCTGGACCCTGGGCCTTAGTTTGAGGACTCCTGATCTAGGCAGTGGTTCTCAACCTGAGTCCCCAGGTGTTTTGGTATACAACTCCCAGAAATCCCAGCCAGTGTACCAGCTGTTAGGATTTCTGAGAGTTGATGGCCAAAACATCTGAGGACCCACAGGTTGAGGACCACTGATCTAGAAGGTTATAAAACTTGTATCTTTGTATAGAAGATGACAAACAATGCCAGCATCACTAGATTCAGGTCTTAACTGCTAAGAACTTTTTCCCCGGTATGGTCTTACTTTGGTAATTTAAACACAAGCATGAGCAACAGAAAAATACTAGAGATGGAAAAATAATTGCACTGTAGGACTGAAGAGCACTTACCTCTTCTGAAACACACAGGGGCACATTTTCAAAGGTTTATAATGTTCTGTGGTCTTTTCACTTCTCATGTTACACTGAGTTGGACCAGTTGAACTGTATGGTAAGGATTGATTAATTATTTGCATTCCCATAATAGTAATGGAATTTCCATTATAGGAATGCAAAGAATAAATCCATCCTTAGCCATGAATTATTTAAACCAATGGGGATTAATTTAAGTGTCTAAAAATGTTTAAATGGTTCACACAAATTAAAAGCTTCATTTGGGGAAAATCTCTGCCCCCAAAGGCTTTAAGATAAGGCCACGTTTTCACCTGCCAGCAGCAAGAAGCCAGCATTGGCACCAAGTGAACCTGCAAAGAAGGGAGCAGTGCTCCTGTACAACCAGGGTGTGCTACAGCATGGGGGACTTAGGAGTGAGGGTCCTTTCCAGCATGCCTTAGTTCTCACCTAATTGTGCATGTACAGAATTAAGGACTTGTCATTATGTTTTTTTTTTGTTGTAATTATTTTTATGTATTTGATTTTTGTTGTCAACTAGTGACTGGAAAGATAAAAGCCAATTATCGTATATACTCATGTAAGTCAAAGGCAGGTTTTAGAGCCAGAATTATAGATTTTGATGTGACGTGTGGATTATTTGAGGATTATTACATTGAGAAGGTAAAGTGTCAGTGCTGCCTCAGGGAGTGAGATGTCCCTGACTACTGCTGCTGCAATTGTCTCATCCATGTCCTCAAAAAGGACAGAAATCTGTTGTTGCTGCAAAGATGTTGGAAGGGGATGGTGCTTCATGTTCTCGTGAGATGTACTGAGCTGTCACTTTTCCCCATTGTACTCAGAGAAGTGAATCCCCCCCTATCATTATTTTTTTGCTAAGAATTAAGGTATAGTGCTTACATTGACCTGTAGATGTTGACCCAGGTTTTTGGGGTCGATTTCGTAACTAAAATTTCTGGATTTGAATATGTACAGTAGCTAGACTTCAGGAGATAGCAATACACAATATTAGTGGATCAAACATATGTATACAATAAAATATGAAAGCTTTGGTTTCCTCAATTCATGAGCAATCCCCATTCCACCCATTATCTCAAGATTTCTTGAAAACAAATCTTTATTATATCTACGGACAAGGCAAGATGAACAAATGCAATCTCCAAAAAAATAGTCCCCCATAACTTTCTCCTGAGCCAGACGTCTTTTACCATCTAGCTGAGCTAATCACCATGTTCTGTTTCAGCTTGCTCATCAATGGACCCATAGATTTAAAATAGACTCATGCAGACGGGATGACCTCCCTCCACACCCCAGTGGCCTTATGGCTCCTAGGATTCCATTTATTGAGACTTTTGGGAGTTGAACTTGGAGGATCAAGTGCCTTTGGGCAACTCCTGTTCTGCAAATGGTTCAGTCAACTTCACTTTTGTTCTTGTTTGGGAATACTTTGCCCAGTGGAACATCAAAAGATGTAGACCTCTAACCACCAGAAGCACTTAAGAGGTTACTTCTTTTGCATTACCAGAAAATGTGAATCTGCCAAAGAATTTCCTATACATGCCTATTCTATTTAATACAATGATACCTGTGCAACAACATGGCACTTTAATACAACATTTTGATCTCAAATATAATAAGCTTGAAGTCATATGTGTTCTGATCTTGGCCTGCCGGCTAGTATCTCGACATCTGGCAAACATCCCACTAGAAAAATGTGATCTTGTTTACTAGTTTTATGATCAAAGCAACCAAATGCTGTGTCCCAGTAATAACCAAACTGGATTTACTGGCAAAAGCTGATACATAGCAGCTACCAAGGGGTAATGTGGCAACAAATATAAAGAGTAACAATGGGGAGAACAAAATGAAAAAAACACTACTTAAAGGATTCAAGTTGTCTGTAGCCACTTCCAAAAGCACAATAGAAGAAGACAGCTGTGATTTAGTTGAAGAACTGGCTACTCATTTTTAAACAAAAAAGCATTTCAAGCTGAAGTCTGAACTGCAGTTGTATAGGGTGCTAAAAGTGTTGTCTCAAAGTAAGTTCTTAAATCTAATGGGTTTTAAGTTTACAGCCATCCTGCATTATCTACTGCTTCATAACATTACTGACCAGAGTTAATGTCTGAATTTAGCTCAGAAAGTGAGAAATATAAATCAGGCTATATTTTTCCCTACAGCTTTCTTGGGAGCAGGGCGAAGTTCCAGCATCCATGTCACATTCTAGCCCTAATAGATAATCCACTAAATCCTTATAAGCCCATGTTAATACTAGAACATCTGCATATTTAAAAGCAGCTCCTCTCAATGTACTAATGATTCAAATTAAACCTACAAAACTCAAAACCGATGTAGGTTGTGCATTTGTTAGTGCTAAATAAATAAAACAAAACCTAATTCTGGTCAGAACATGGTTTCCTGGCCAAGCCAGGTATGACATTAAAAACCCCCAGACCTATTCAAGATCTGAAACCGGTTTTCTGGATAGGGATGGAAAGGAATCCAATGGAGAAAATGTGCTTTCACACCATTGCACACCAATTACTGGTTTAGCTGAATGAGGTCTTGTATCAGAGCAAAGGCAAGATGTGATTTTTTAAAAAATTACTGAAGCATGTATGTTTGGTTACATACCTAGTGTACCTAAATGTTGAGAGCTGCTTTTGGATTCCAAGCAGTGGGATCTACTAAATGATATATAGCTATGTAAAAAGAATCAAAAGCCTCTTTCCCCAAACATCTTTTGTATTGCATTTTTCAGTTCCTAACATTTTATCTTCCCAACTGATGCAAAGTACTATTGCTAACCATTCTCCCACAAAGACACCAGTACCACTCAGAAGGATAAAATATTTTTTTTATTTATAGTCTTATAGTAAAGGGAAGCCTTAACTTGCAAGACAATTCTTGAGCAGTATGTACAACATACTTCGGTTCCATGGAATAGACTCACACCTGGACAGAGACCAAGCTACATTTGTATACACTAAATTCAGAAAACATCACAAACAAGAGTGGGAAGAAGACAAAAATATAAGATCACACATATACACCCATACATGCATGCGCACGCCCATGCACATGCGCGTGCACATGCACACATACGCACAGAGGCCTTTGCTCACTCCACCCATGCCCCCAGAACCCACGTGGGAAACTAGCCCAGTTGCCAGGGGCAGAGGTCACACTTTGACGCCGTTATTAGTACCAAGTAACAAAGCTTGTGGTGTATTTACATTTAAAAAGCTGGCTCTATTTTATTTTTTTATTTTTTTGAGAAATTCAAAAAGGGAAAAATTGTTCATGGGGAAAATTTGTAGCTTCATAAGACTAAGGTCCGCAGGAAGAGGAGGAATCTGACCAGATTGAGTTTCCATAGGAGGAAATAAATACCAATTAATCATTTGCCAAGATACAAAAAGGAAGTTCATCTCTTTGCTTCACCGTGAATCCTGCACTGTCACTTCAAACAAGAGGCATGTACACAGGTATCCTGTGCTCCCTCCCACCAAGAAATAAATCAAGATTGGTCAGGGAAAAATGCAACAGAGAGGCTGGTGTGGCTCTAGTGGAAGAATAGAGAGCTCCCTGTCCCGACCAGGCAATTACAGACTCATGGAGTTCATCAAATGGCCTGGGCATTCCTGGCACTAGAGATGTGCAACCACAGGGCAGGACGAGAGAAATCCGCATCCTGCTTCACACTACAGCTGCTGGGGTCTTCCTGAAGATAAGCTGCCATGCCATAATATGGGTTTAACTCAAGAAGGGGCAGAAAGGGACAAGGAACAGGAAGAAATTGCAGTCCGAGAGCCTTTACTAAAGGGGAGGAAAGAGGAAAGTCCTTAAGCAGCCAGCAAGTGTCTAATGGCAGCGGGAAATCAGGCCTCTTCTAGCTGGCCTCCATACGAAGCTTCTTCCGGCTCTGGGGCTCTTCCAGCTCAGACTCTGAACTGGAGTCAGAGCCGCCATCAAAGGCGGAGATGGTGCTGCCCTTGGGGTTGGTGTAGAGGCTGTTGTCTGAAGAGGAATAGTTGGCCTGCAGCTGAGCACTTGACCTTGCCTTCTCCAGTGCACGAACTAAAATGCAAGACCAAGAATAAGGAAACAGACAGGAAAAGGCTGAGGTGACTCATAATGTTGCTGATAATAGGGGAAAATTATATATGTGCACTTCATTGACTTGTCAATATTAGATTTACATCCCACACTTGGAACACAAATATTTTAAAAAGTTATTAGCAAAGGAATAACACATTTTTGATGAACTGATAATTCAGTATCACTGCAGTGCAAATATCCATGCATAGACTAGGCTACACTGAGCCATATATCTTTTCCTCAACTTACTGATAAACCCAATACCACTGTGCACCACCGTTTCAAGTTTCACAATAAACAGGTAAGTTTGGAGGGAGTACTTGGCTACATCCTCCCACCTGACAGAGGTACAATGATCACAGCAGTGCTAACACATTTAGAAGACTCCCAACAGATCTCAATGCAGGTATCATTTCACATCTGGTATGAAAGATGTACCCAGATGCTTCTCCAAACCATCCTACTTGCTCCAAAGAATGTTATACCCATACAGGCTGAGATCAGGAGTTTCTATGGTAGTGGTTCTCAACCTGTGGGTCCCCAGGTGTTTTGGTCTACAACTCCCAGAAATCCCAGCCATTTTACAGCTGTTAGGATTTCTGGGAGTTGAAGGCCAAAACATCTGGGGACCCACAGGTGGAGAGCCACTGTTCTAAGTTGACCAGGTGGAGGAGTTTTGGTCAACACACAGAGAAGAAATACCAATTCCCACAGTACCCCAAATTGGACATCAGTACCCATAAGAGAAATGTTGGTGCAGATAAACCCTAATAGAACTTTGACCAATGTTGGTCGATAAAAATCAACTTCCTGAGTCATTACCATTCCCCACTCATTTCTGTGGTTAGAAATTGGTTATTTGAATCTGCACTAAGGTGCAGAAAAAGTGAGCCTCAGGTGGCCTTGGGGCAAGCATCACCACTTGCATTTGGCAAGCATCACCACATCAGACCTTTCCATAAAATATGGCCAGTTTTAGGATGCCCATACTGACTTACTGGGTATGGGACAATGGAAATTACATAGAAATGCCTGAATTTATTCTCTGTATACCTTAAAATGAGGACTTGCCATCACTTACAGTGGCCAATTGATTGGCTTAACCATAATCACCATATGAGTAACATGTTTTGAGTTTTGGAATAGGAGGGTCTTCCCACCTTCAAAGTTTCCACTATCCCTATGAATGATGCATTGTCATCACCCAAGGTTCTTGACTCTTTTCATCCCAACTATGACTTCATTCAAAAGTTATTTTTAAAGCCTTTCATGTCTTCCACTAGGCACTAGACAGCCTATTTGCAAAGAAAAGTGTGGATAAGGCCTTAAGGGGAGCATCTAAGGTACTCACCCTGCTGCTCCAGAAGTGCATTCTGGCGCTTTAGATCATCAATATCTTGCTGGTGTGTGTGGTTTTTCCGACGCATGTACTGGATGTACTCTGTGGCTTTATCTAGGATTTGGGCCCGGGATGCCTGTTGCAATAGTAAGAAAAAACATACCAGATAAAGTCCTAGTTCACACAGATGGCTACACTGATATTCCTTTGAGGCAACTGCTCAATGTAGACCATATTTTGTTGTGATGCAATCTGAAAACCTATGTTACATTTATAAAAAGTTCAACTCTAGAAATCACATGAGGTTTTTTTCAGACTCAAGAATAAGGGTCTCTTTTTTTCAGCTCTGTATTTGTTTTCCATTTGTGTTGAAGCAACTGTTTGGACTGACATGTAGTCAAAGTACTAAGCAATTTTGATGAAGTAACTTAAGAAATTCCTGGGGGAGCTGTGTATGTGAATCATTTCCTTCACCTTACACTCTTCCCATGTTTATAAGAATTCTTTAAGCACACTAGAAAGTATCCTAAACATGTATTATTCACTTTTACTGACTGTGATAGTGACCCTGCTGATCTATTTTCATAGAATTTTCTCTAAATGCTTTTTCAAAGTTTTTCAAAGTAATTTGCAACTTATACTGGCATACATTGGTATTATAACATTCACATTTATTTTGAAAATTAATGTTTAGGAGACTCATCTTCAATGAGAAATAAGATAAGGGCTTTTGGTAGCTTCTAATGTTTAGACTCAGAGCTTAATATGTCTGTTAGGTCCCTGCCATCTGTAAAGAAAAGGGAAAGGGAGATATTGGAATTGATGGCTATTCTTTCACCATAAACATGTTCTTCAATTCTGGATTTTAGGGGTGGTTCAACCTTGCTCTTTAAACAATACAGCTTCCCCTCCTGGAAGACAGGATTGTCTAGTGAAGCAGAGACAAACCTGTCCTGCTGATGGAAAAGTGAGGCTATATTGTTCAAAAGGCAGGATTGAGCAACTTTGCTAGGGTTGGTTTCAGTAGAAACAGAATTTTGTTCTGTGCTCCTTATTGTGAACAGTGATTTACTAAAGGTACATGTTGTCAATAGGTGAAGGTCAAACTGAAACAATAAAAATAAACAATCTGAAATGACAAGAATTGTTCAAAGAATTGTTTGTACAATTTTGGTTGGCTTTATCTGAGTTCACCTGAGTATTTAATAGTTTCTCAACATAAGGGGGAAAGCACAACCCACCAATCACCCTCAGTAAAAACAAAAATAAAAACTATTTTAAATAAATATTTTATTTTAAAGTATCCGAAAAAAGAAAAACGGATTATCTTCTACTGACAAAAAGATATCTCTATGTTAGGCGCTGTGATATTATAGCTCCCAAAACTGTCTGTAGCTACTAATTCCTCCTGAGTTTCGCACACACTCAATTTTTTAAAAAACATATATTTTGGAAAAGAAACTCCCCATTAAATGCCTCCAAACATTGCCTGAGGTTAGCATTAGTCTTCAAGACCTCACAATCTTTCTGACTTGCAAAATTGCATAAAACACCAGAAATTAGCTGGTCAACTCAGAAATGGAAACAGGAGAGTAGATTTTCAGTAAATTCCAAGGTGCATTTTAGCACATTTCAAACAGGTTTAAAACAGCATTGAAAAAGAGAAATGGAAAACCAATTGAGCCCAGTTCTACATGGGCACAAGTCTTCTCGTGCCACAGGTCGGTCTTCCTTCCTTCCTTTCTTTTGTCCTCTGCATCTCTAAAAAAATCTACCTGTGATACCTCCAAACATCAATGTAAATGCTGAAGGTGTGAGTGGAAACTGTTCCTCTTCCTGCTCTGCCAGTTGAAGATGAAGTAGAATGGCATCCAAATTCACACATAATTAAGTTTTACTTTAATTTTGATACAGCAAAGAGTAAGGCAAAAGATTAAACCATAAAAATAAATAACAATATAGTATTTAGATACAATTTTTGAACTGACACATTTTGTATTTGTTACTTTCTGATTTTTCTACTTATTATCATATAATAGGAGCATACAGCCTAATCACTGCTTAAAATGCAAAAAAGAAGGAAACACCATTCTGGATTAAGGGAGCACATGATATTCTCTCCACAAATTATCACTTTTAATGTAATATCAAATTATTTCTGCTTTTAAAAGATCTAGTGACAAAAACTAAAATGATTTGGTCCAGATTACTAGCTAAAGTGGATAAATACATAGGCCAAATAAATCACTAGCTTTAAAAATATCTACATATATGATAATTTCGTTTCATATTATTCTAGAATGAGAACTACTACTGGTGAATAGTGGCAAACTATTTTCCACAAGATTCATACAGAGGACCACACTCATATCAGGGTTGTACACTATGCCGCATGACAATTTGTAAATCTCACTCAGTGTTACTTCATCCAGATCACACCATTGAATTCGTTATCCTTCTTTATCCATTCTGTTCTTGAACCAGGATCACTGCAAACACATACCTGCACATGAATATACTATTGATTTTACATACAATTTGTCAGTCTTCTTTAATATTTCCTGAAGTATTACAATGTATAAGGCACCAGTAAAAAGTATTGACCCCACCATCTCCAAGAACATCTAGTTCTTACAAAGAGCTGTTCAGCACCCCTCTGGATCCAACTGCACGCACGCTCCGGCTGCCCCCCCCCCTTTTCTGGAGCCAGAGTGCACACGCAGCTTGCTAAGCCTCGCACAACAGCAGGGTGGAGCCACATCCAAGAGAGCATAGTGTTGGGGCGCTGCGTGTCATGTCGTTCTGCCTGCCCTGACCCTCTCTTCTATTGGCACAGCCCTTTAGATGCCCACATGTGAAGGGCAAGGTGATTAGCTGTCCCTGATTGTTTCCTCTCTGTTCTTTTGCTGTTGTAATTTTAGAGTGTTTTTTTAATACTGGTAGCCAGATTTTGTTCATTTTCATGGTTTCTTCCTTCAACAAAAGATTTCCCCCAGGCACTAACAAGTCACACCAAAAAATTGCCAGGCCATCAAATGCTAATCAAGGTGGTCAGTTAAAACATTCACACCTAGCTCCAACAGACAAAAGTTATTTGTCCCACCCTGGTCATTCCACAAATATATAAACCCAATTTTCCTAGTTCCAACAGACCTTGCAACCTCTGAGGATGCTTGCCATAGATGCAGGCAAAACGTCAGGAGAAAATGCCTCTAGAACATGGCCATATAGCCTACAACCATCCAGTTATTCTGGCCATGAAAGCCTTCGACAATATACTTCATCTTTGCCTCTACTATCTTTCCCTCCAATGAGCAGTCAGGCTTTATTTCCTGAAGTATGGACTGGTTGGATCTTCTCGCTGTCCAAGGCACTCTCAGAACTTTCCTCCAACACCACAGTTCAAAAGCATCTATCTTCCTTCGCTCTGTCGTCCCTAAGGCCCAGCTCTCACATCTGTAGGTGACTATGGGGAATACCATTGCTTTTACTATGCGGATCTTCGCTGCCAGGGTGATGTCTCTACTCTTCACTGTTTTATCGAGATTGGACATTGCTCTCCTCCCAAGAAGTAAGCGTCTCCTGATTTCCTGGCTGCAGTCTGAGCCTGCAGTCTGAGCCTGCAGTAATCTTTGCACCTAGAAATACAAAGTCTGTCACTGCCTCCCTCTATTTCCCAGTTGTCAATCATTCTTGTTGCCATGATCTTGTTTTTTTTTTTTTTAATTTATGTTTAGCTGCAACCCAGCTTTTGCACTTTCTTCTTTCACCTTTATTAGAAGGCTCCTTAGCTCCGTCTCGCTTTCGGCTATCAAAGTGGTATCATTTGCATATCTAAGGTTGTTAATGTTTCTTCCAGCAATTTTTACCCCAGCCTTACATTTATCAAGCCCAGCACATCGCATGATGTGTTCTGCATACAAGTTGAATAGGTTGGGTGAGAGTATACAACCCTGCCGTATGCCTTTCCCAATCTTGAACCAGTCTGTTGTTCCATGGTCAGTTCTTACTGTTGTTACTTGGTCCATATAAAGATTCCTCAGGAGAGAGACAAGGTGATTTGGTATGCCCATCCCACCAAGAACTTGCCACAATTTATTATGATCCACACAGTCAAAAGCTTTAGAATAGTCAATAAAACAGAAATAGATGTTTTTCTGAAACTCCCTGCCTTTCTCCATTACCCAACGGATATTGGCAATTTGGTCTATGGTTCCTCTGCCTTTTCTAAACCCAGCTTGTACATCTGGCAACTCTTGCTCCTTGTATTGCTGGAGTCTTCCTTGCAGGATCTTGACCATTACCTTACTGGCATGAGAAATAAGGGCCACGGTACAGAAGTCTGAGCAGTCTTTAGCATTTCCCTTTGTTGGTATGGGGATATAAGTTGATTTTTTTCCAGTCTGATAGCCATTCTTGTGTTTTCCATATGTGCTGGCAAATGGCATGCATCACCTTGACAACATCATCTTTCAAGATTTTAAACAGTTCAGCTGGGATCCCATCATCTCCTGCTGCCTTGTTGTTAGTAATGCTCAGGATGTCTGGTTCTAATTCACTCACCACACCATCAAAACTATCCTCGACATTATTATCCTTCCTATACAGATCTTCTGTATAGTCTCGCCACCTTCTCTTGATCTCTTCAGCTTCTGTTAGGTCCCTGCCATCTTTGTTTCTTATCATACCAATTTTTGCCTGAAATTTACCTCCAATGTTTCTAATTTTCTGGAAGAGGTCTCTTGTCCTTCCTATTCTGTTGTCTTCTTCCACTTCCATGCATTGCTTATTTAAAAATAGTTCCTTATCTCTTCTGGCTAACCTCTGGAATTGCGCATTTAACTGGGCATATCTCCCCTTATCACTGTTTCCTTTTGCTTTCCTCATTTCTTGGGCTACTTCCAGTGTCTCAGCAGACAGCCATTTTGCCTTCTTTGTTTTCTTTTTCTTTGGGATATACTTTGTTGCCGCCTCCTCAACAACGTCGCGGACTTCTGTCCATAGTTCTTCTGGGACTCTATTTACTAAATTTAGTCCTTTAAATCTGTTCTTCACTTCCACTGCATATTCACTAAGAATGTTAGTGAGATCATATCTAACTGGTCTGTGTGTTTTCCCTGATCTCTTTAGTTTTATTCTAAATTGAGCAATAAGAAGTTCGTGATCTGAACTACAGTCAGCCCCAGGTCTTGTTTTCACTGACTGGATGGATGTCCGCCACCTTTGGCTGCAAAGGATGTAGTCAATCTGATCTCGGTGTTGACCATCTAGTGAAGTTCAGTCTCCTGCACATTACAACTGAGTAAATACAGTACTTCCCACTTGCACCACAATGACATATCTTCAACAAACTCACTCTCAGCATCAACACTAGAAAATTTGTATGTTACTCCTTCATACGTTTTTGTCCAATGTGGTTCATAATGCAGAATGACGAAATGGGAACATTGGTTCTTAACTGTGGTATGTCTGTTTTCTAGCAGATAAGAGAGGCACTTCTTGTAGTTTGGATTATGCTCCTCCAATTCCTCTAGATGGGCAAACAAAGAAAGGAAAAACCTTCCAGGGTCTGCATCTTGAGCAATAAGAAGTTCGTGATCTGAACTACAGTCAGCCCCAGGTCTTGTTTTCACTGACTGGATGGATGTCCGCCACCTTTGGCTGCAAAGGATGTAGTCAATCTGATCTTGGTGTTGACCATCTAGTGAAGTTCAGTCTCCTGCACATTACAACTGAGTAAATACAGTACTTCCCACTTGCACCACAATGACATATCTTCAACAAACTCACTCTCAGCATCAACACTAGAAAATTTGTATGTTACTCCTTCACACGTTTTTGTCCAATGTGGTTCATAATGCAGAATGACGAAATGGGAACATTGGTTCTTAACTGTGGTATGTCTGTTTTCTAGCAGATAAGAGAGGCACTTCTTGTAGTTTGGATTATGCTCCTCCAATTCCTCTAGATGGGCAAACAAAGAAAGGAAAAACCTTCCAGGGTCTGCATCTGGGGAGTGGGGAAGCCAACCCTAGGAGGTCAGTCACTATTACAACCGAAGAAAAAGATACTTCAGAAGACAAATATACAGTCTTACTGATGCTTGTTGTCCTCTGCCATTGTTGTTAGACTGAGGGTGGCCTGCTGAAGTGAGGGCTGGTGCTAGAATGAAGTCTCTGTTCCGCTCACAGTAGCCTGAAGCTTTTAGAAACCCTGGCTTGAGAAAACTGAAGGAAGGGACTGGTTCTAGAAGCACAAAGGAAATTGTGCTCTTCTTTTAATCCTTCCTCATACTTAGAACTCCAGCTTTCTTTGCATACTTGTTTTCCACAAGAAACTGTTTGGAGCATGAATCGACATTCCAATTCTTAAGTAAAAGTCTGTGCCTAACTGCAACAAACACCACCTGAGCCCTGGTGCTGAACTGGACCATCCACAGTAAAGACTGCCACAATAATGATGATGATGATTATTTATACCCTGCTTTTTCTCTCCACAAGGAGACTCAAAGTGGCTTACATTAAAAGTATTTCAATACGATTTAAAATATACAAAGATTAAAACATAATTAAATATCAGTGGTATTAAAAAAACAGTTAAAATCAATAGAAACATATTCAAAGCTAAAAACCACAGCACCCCCTGATTTGATCTAAAAAACCTTCTTTATCAATTTATTCAGATTTTGACTAATCTTAATCTCATACAGAAAAAATCCTTCAATAGCTCTGAGGACAGAGGGTAAGATTTTTAAAAAATGATACAAGGAGGAACAGAAAAGTCTCAGAGAGAAGACAGTAAAGGGTTTGAAGTGGTTGTAACAACCAGCAGGCATAATAAGCATGCACTATCTCAAGCAAGACAGGAAAAAATGGCGTCCTAGGGTTAGTACCCCACATGTGGGGAAACCAGAAAGTCTTACTTTTTCTTGCCTACATGGAGCAGCAGGAAAAGTATAGTTCAAGCTATGTCTCCTAGAAAACAGGAATACCTATAAGTACATAATCGCAATACTTCATCATTCCAACAACCACTGGCTTCTGGCTTTCATAACAAAGATGAAGGATCTCAAATTTATTTTGAAATTGTCTACTAACACCCAAGTGTTATCTATTGTTTGTAAATATCATGCTCACTGAGTAGAGGGAAGGAAATCTTCCATCATATACATTACGTGTACATTCTGAGAATGTCTCTACTTCTTCATGCAAGTTACAGAATACAATAACATGGTTGTTAATTTTAAGACCACATTTCGGATTCCTGCCAATACCCAATAGGTGGTCATTCAGTTTTAAAAGCAAATCACCAATTCCTGCTGAAAGTAGGGATCCATGTTTAACTCTGTAGGTTGTTGCTTTGCAAAGATAACTTCCCATACTCTTTTATTCAATCCACCAAGACTGCTCTTTTAATTTTAATCCAAGTACAAAATCAGAAATAAAAGATTTGGACACAGATCTTCTATAGATACCCCACAATTATAAAATCTTCTCCCTTTAGGAAATTAATATTTATTCAAGGTAACTTTAAAAAAGAGAACTAACAAGATGTAGTATTTTGTGTGTTGGGCCAAGATTCTGGAGATCAGGATTGAAATCCCTGTTCTGCCATAGAAACCATGGCTCGCCTTGGCAAATCACTCTCTCTGTCTGTCTCAGAGGAAGGAAAAGGTAACCTCACCTCCCCTGCACCCTCTGAATAAGTCTTGTCAAGAAAACCCTATACCACAGTATGTTCACCTTAGTGTCACAGTAAGTTGGAAATTACTTCTGGGAATAATTTTGAGAAACATGTTAAGAATTCGGTCTGGGATTGATCGTAAATGTAAGAAAGCTGACAGATAAGTTGGGGCATTACTATACAGTCATTCTGTACTTTGATTTATTTAATTATAAGCGCTCATCTCTCCAGGTCCTGAGACAGACTAAGTCATAATTTATAATTTGACAATTATTATTTCATGTTATCCTGCTAATCAATTTTGATTTGGCAAACCATTAACACCTCAGTCCAAGTCTAGTAATAATGAAAATTATTTTTATGTGAAACTTGTTGCACTACAAATAGAGTGGTCAATACTCACAGCACTAGGAGCCAAATTTTTGCTTGCAGCACCCACCAAAAGCTCTATCAGGCCAAACACAACACTCCCATAAAAAAAATTAGTTACGAGAGAATGTTTCTGCACTAATATTTTTTACTCACAATAACAATGATTAAATGTTAGGCCCCATTTCTGAAAAAATGTCATTATGCCAGGACAAACAAATGGGTGTGCCTTGACCATGTCTAGGACACAGTGTCATCAGAGGTGACTGCACATGAAAAATGCTGCCTATCAAGGTAAGTACCTTGTACTGAGCTATTGCAGCCAACTCTGTTGATGAGTAGGAGGACACTTATTTCCTCATTCCTTTTGAGGACAGACACTTTATCCCTGTGAAAAGAGAGGTGCTACCTACTAGAATTCTGAGCAATGAATTCTAAACAAAAAGAAATACAAAATAATATTTAATTATCTACAAATCTGAGACTATCTCAGACTACTTGGTTGCTTCTTCCCCCTGCTTAGACTAAAGAATGCCTATCTGAATTTCCTATGCCATAATCCTATATGCCACCGTAAAGTTTTTAAACATAGATTGAACAGTGGCATATTCTCACAGAAATCATTCAAATAGCCATTCAACAAGAGCAAATTTCAATGGAAGAAAGAAAAAAAACCATACACATGGAATAGATCAATTGCTGACTTTTGACATGAGCCTCTGAACAGAGAGCTCTGTTTTTATATCTATACACTACTGTCATCAGCTAAATCTAAACCAGTTTCCTCACTGAAGACCAGAAGGTAGGAGGGCTGTGCTCATCATATGCAGAGGTGAACCATCCTATCACACTTGAGAAGCCACCTTCCAAAAGCTTTCCTAAGAGGCAAAGATTTTCAGCCATGTAGAAAGCTTTTTTAAAAATTAGTTATAGCAAGAATTTGCCTTTATTTTAGTACATAAGGATGCCAACTATACATTTGTAAAGCAGCTAGAATGTAACTTCAAATACACTACACTGGACCATTACAGAATGGCCTTCTTAGTTGTACTGTTTTTGTCCCTCTTTCATTTAATAAACATACCCCAAAAAGAGACTGGGAAATAGTTTTCTTGCTACTGATTGGCCGCATTCAGGGGAAAGAGATCACTTCTCTCAATAAACTCACCTTCTCTCCCTGAAGCGATGGCACAGAGTCCCGCAGGCTGTGGAAGCTGTCCTTGATGTGGTCCCTACGTTTCCGCTCTAGTGCATTGTGGTGAGCACGTTTGTCAGCCTGAGACAGAAAAAATGAAGAACAAGTGTTAGGGTTCTTACTATCTCCATGGACAACAAAACAAGGTTTCCAAAATATCCCTGGCACTTGGACTGGGATATACTCTAGAAAACAGCAGGATCTCCAGAATCAAAACTCAAAGAAAAGGAAGAATTAAAGGGGCTGCCTAAGGAAGCATCCAAGGGAAGTCCAAATTCAACACAAACAAACAAAATTAGAATTACTGAAACGGAATGCAGGCTTTTCTGTTGGTCTTTTCTGATCAGACCTCTTCCCAATACATCTGATTCTTTGTCCCCGAGAAAGCTCCAAATACTTTCAATATGTTGCGCACAAAAATAAGACACTCACCCTGTACCAATTGTTTCAGATAATCTTAACAGAGATAGCCTGGAATTAAAAGTAAATGGAGGCTTCCTCCAGAATCCCCTAAACAGTGTAGAAACATAGGGAAAGAAGCTAATCTTCTATAACTGCAGCTCTATTTAGCCTTTATAATTTGTACACTACTACATGAGAGCAGGGGGGGTGTACTAAGGACCACTTGTCTATTCCTACCTCAGGGTATTTGTGCTTATAGCATTAATATCTGTAGAAGGGGAGCCTACAGACAAACAGTGGTACATATAAAGCCTTCCACACAATCCAGAAATTCCCATTATTGGGATTCCAGATTCAATAAAAGCCTCCTTAGCCATAGCTATACATACAAAGGCTATGTTCCTGTAGGAACTCATGGTGTAAGTGTGGACAACAGACTAAAGCCTGCTGACACAGACTTACTCCTTGCTCATGTTCAAATGATTTTAGTAGGGTTTGCTGATATTTGCAGAATCAAAGTAAAAAGAACATGAATAACTATTTAGTTCAGTTGTGGCATCAGAGCTGAATATTCAAGAAATGTTGCTTTTCTAAATACAAAGTTGTCCTCTTAATTAGTCTATCTGAATTATTGTTATGCAGGTATGCCAGACTGATGATTGACAAATGAAGTGCAAGACTACCAAAGAGTGCAAAGATTTTTGACTGGGATTACTGTACCATCTAATGCAGAATAGGAAGAGTACAGCCTGTAGTTGACTTTTGCGCACTTCCCAGAGTAAAAACCATTTTTATAAAATGCTCACCCAAGCTCTCTGCGTGGTGCGAAGTGTATTCCCACCATGCCTGGACCTCCCTCATCTCCCCCAGTCAAACAATTGAAAAAGACCCCAAAATATGGGGAAAACGTTTCCTTTCCCCTACAGACTATGTGGAGAAAGGAGTGTGGCCCTCCAACATTTCCTGGGGAGTTAATGCCATCCCCTACCCTTCTGCACTTGCCCACCACTAATGTAATGGAATATGCAGTCGGATAGACTAGTTTTCCACTCTCATTAAACCCCAAGAAGTTATTCAACACAAATCACACATTTCCATTACTGTTCCCTACTATGTTTACAGGTATACACTTTCCCCCCTTTTCATCAATTTTTCCAAATGAACTATTACATCTAAATAATGTATTTTTCTCCCCACAAGATGCAGAAGGACATTTCTTGCAGTTTGAAAGAGACAGAACAAGCCCTCCACATTTGCGAATTTAACTTTTGCAGATTTGAATAAAATGTTCTCTAGGAATCTCTAGCTTGTCCAGTGTGATTTTATAGTCCACTTCTAGTGGTAGTTGATCAGAGTTGTGCTGGAAGACCTAAACATTTCTAGACAGATGTTCCCTCGGGAAAAAAACTCCACATTTTTTACTTGCAGGTTTTCACTTTCACAGCAGTCCTGTGCTCCTAACACCAGTATTAGTGTTGTATTAGTCTCATCTGTGAAATTTCTTATTAGAACATCATTTAAAGTGAAATTTCTCTATTGGTATCAAAAACCTGGTTTGAGATTCATGTATCCTCCATTCTAATTAATAGGTAGAAAACATGTGTTAGGAAACACTTTTTGGCTTTATATTTTAGAAAGAGAAACAGTTGCCAATTTAGACTTAGAACTGTAATATTTTTGCAATAATAACATATCTGCCCACCCTATAGCTTTTGCTTTCAATTGTCTAGGTTGATTCCAACTAATCTAAAAACCTTTCATTCTCCACGCTCTTTCAAGAAAATCCAGGCAGCACCGCTGAAATCAAATTATGGCTAATAGAGCTCCACCTTCCAAACATCAAGTCAGCCTCTAGTCACGCAGGTCTGGCAACTATCCCACACCCAGTTCCTAACACAGAAATCTTGGTCTGGCTGCTAGAAGTAAACAGACACTCAGGGGTGTAGTGAGACTCCAAATTCGAAGCACTTTTTCTCTTAATCATTTTGTTCAGAGGTAGAACAGAACTAGAGATGAAGAAAATGTCACCACATAGCACACCAATGGGGCCAGGGTTCTCTAGCACTAAAAAAAAAAAAGCACAAGGAACCTGACAGTTCCAGTTCAATAAACAGCGAAAAAAATCAAGACATATTCAGTTGAAACTGAAGGATATGATTTGCCATCATAACAACATCTATATGAAATCCCAAACTCATTCATATCCTGCAGTTCTAAGGAGAGGCCATGTCAGAAGTCATGTTTAAGCAAACCCGTTTATAATGTGAAAGTGAAAGCAATTCATTTTCTTCAGTAAAAGATAAGCAAGTTGTTCTAATGACAAATGCCTGAGCTGTATAGATAAAGTCTGGAAATTTGCAGTTAAATAATCTTCAATCCAAATACTAGTACCTAGAATAAAGGAGGTATCAAATCATTTTAACTGAAAACTACACCAGCTTTATGGTTGCCTTCAAAGTTCCATTGAATCTATGGATGGAGAATCAGTAGCTAAGGAGGGCCAACTATATATATATCTTTATATTGTTGTCTGTGTTCTTAAGTTTTTACCCAATTTGGGTCTCCAGATGTTATTAAATGACATCTTCCATTACTTTTGATTATCCACCATGCAGATGGATATGATGGGAACTGCTACCCAACAGCACTTACGGCTCTCAAATTGGAGAATCGTTAAAGGACATTTTAAAGTCAGACATCATATGCAGAATCCTTATATCTACATTCAACCCCCATTATCCTGACCAAACAGAACAAACTCTAGCCTTCCAGACGTTACACTATCACAACTCCCATTGGTTCTAGGCAGGATTTCTAATGATACAGGAGTTTATTTATTTATTTATTTCACAGTTTTGTATACCGAGCTTCTCAACCTCGTCGAGGGACTCAGCCCGGTTTACAGCCATAAAAACATATACATTCATTAAAATATCATATATCAAAAATTACAAAACAACTTTAAAAACACTATAAAACTACAGTGGTCAGTCGTCCTAATAAGATGGATCTATATCCACTTCCATCCAGAGTCCTATGGTGTTGTCTCATTCCTCGAAGGCCTGACTCCACAGCCACGTCTTCACCCGTTTCCTAAATGTTAGGATGGATGGGGCGGTTCTGGCCTCCAGAGGGAGAGAGTTCCAGAGTCGTGGGGCCACCACCGAGAAGGCCCTGTCCCTCGGACCGAGAGCAGGGCCTCTCCAGTTGGAGTCCAGCAGCTGGAGGGCCACATAAATTGACATGGTGAGCTGGAATCAGTCCATGGGTCTTGAGTTTGGCACATGTACACTAGATCATTTGTTCAAAGTTACATTAATTCAGTTTCCATTTATTCAGGGCATCTACTTTAGTTGTGATCAACAAATGGATTGAGGGCTTAAATGTGGAAATAACAAGTTGCAAATGGAACAATATAGATAAAATTGAAAAGGTTACAATAATTAAGATATAATTCCATGTCATACAAAGCACAGTAGCAAAATTAATATCAATCATATCTCTTGTAAAAGAAATATTTGTGGCAGATATTTTCTCATAAGAGCATTGAATATGAATCTGTGCAAAGAATACTTGTTAAAAATTGAGGTCTTTTGTTGGCAATTCAAAATGGAAGACTGCAACCATGATAGCCATAATTTTCTTTCTACAATATTTGTTCATAGTTGGTTATGTGTATCTTTATAACAGGACTGATATAACAGAATAAATTGTTTAATATGGAGTCTAAAACAGAAAATAAAAGACAGTAACAGAGTAAATATTCTAGCAGCCCGGACTTGTTAATATTATTTTTATTACTGCTGATACCTGATTGCTCATTAACTTAAATTAATTAGAGCAATTTAATGCTGGTCTCTGACCAAAATAAAAATATTAAAATTAGAGCAATGTTTCCTTTCTGCTGTCAAAAGCCAGATCAAGCAGCCAGCATTACTAAGCCCCAAATAACTAACAGAGAATTGTTAAAAACAAGTTTCGCTTTCCTTTCATGGCCAAATAATTATTCATAAGAACCATAAGCACATTTGACTATTTAACAGTGACCTTGGCAACATCTAGGGAATGTTGGGGAACATAGAAAGTTAGCTTAGTAGAGATGTGCCATCTATCTATCTATCTATCTATCTATCTATGCATAAATGTGTGCGTGTGCATGATTCAGGCCAATGAGATAACACATGGCATTTTGCAGCAGAGCTGGTATGGATACCATTGGTTGTGGTGTACTAAAATGTCCTGTTCTTGCATCTGCTTTGTAAGAGCAGAACCGGCTAACAGTGGATGCAGCACCTGGCTCTACTATAATGTATTACTGGCAGGGATTCAAAGCAAGCAAATTGAATTTAGGAAAGACTGCCAGATCTAATCCAATGAGTTCTGGCTGGCATAAACCATGCTAAATGCCGAATAAGGATAGAAGGAAAACACTGGCCCCCATTCATCGGTGTAAGGTGGCCCACTGCCATGCTACTCTCTATTACTACCTCATCAGCTACTTTCAAAACCATTTTACTGTTCAGGAAAATCTTAGTTCCAGGGAAAGAAATAGGGCTAAGAAAGAGGAGGAAAGTGAAGTTGCTAAGTTTTAACTGAGACAACCAACTGATAGGATGGACTTATGGATACATGCAGAGGCAGATCAAGAAATAATCTATGATGTTTAGCTTCTAATGTACAGAACTAGTTATGCAAACTTTTTTAAAAAACAGAAATTAATAAGAAGCCTCACTTGTTTATTCAGGTAAATCAGAGATTTTAGGATCAGCAACAACTGGGCCATATCATATTGAACACACAGCCATCCCTTCACCTTGAAACCAACCATAACTAGAGCTTGGAATTTCTGACAGCTCTCAGAATCCTAATGGTTAGATGGTTTTGGAGATTTAGTTTGAAAATGGAACTTTTCCAAGCTCTGTCCATAATACTGTACCAGTGCAGATTTCGTGCTGATTCTGTTGGCTCCTGAAAAGACTATCTCCTAGTGATGGGCAATTGGTGACATCATAAATTATTAATGTCTTTCAATCTGAAATTTTAGAAGATGAAGACCTACAGATTATTTACAGAGCACAGTTGACTTACATTTTCGGTAATTTTGTCTTTATACCTCAGAATATAAAGGTAATAGAATAACTGGTTCAAAAACTCATATGTACAAGCTACAATATAATAAATGAAATGGGACCTGGCTTTGTGAGACAGGATCACTTGTCATTGCATTATCCTCAAGAAATGCTACCTAATATTTCTCTTGAATAAATACACTTCACAGGACAACACATATAGCCACAGTAACATTTCTAATGCAAACATGAATTCTTCTGACAGACTTCCCTTAAGTTTTTATATGGAATGGCAGACACAAGTCTTTGGTAATTTCACCATATCAAAAAAGATCTTGTAGCACATTGACAATCAATACAGCTTTTAATTACCTCTAACTCCACTTACATCACAAAAACAGTGATACAGCCATCCTATATTTGAGGAAAGATTAAAAAAAAACATGGCCCTCTGATCCTATGACCTCTAGGATGGTTATGCTAGAATATTCTGTAAATTGCGAAGTAAATGATACTATTACGACTACTACTAAAAACCAAATAGAATGTATTCTATTAATACATTATGAGTAATCCAAATATACTGGTGAAAGTCTGGTGGGTGCTCCCAGAAGTCACTCAATACAGGGTTTTAAAAATCCATCTAGACTAAGGTTAAAACACAACAAAGTTGAAACATTGTAAAATACATCCAATCATTTTTAACAAAACATTGCCCCTCTGTTACCACCTTTTTTAAATGCCAAATGTCTGCAGATAGTTGATTTTGCACAAATTTAAATATCTCACCTTTCCCAATGTGTGACATGATTTATCATACAATATGTTGAAAACATAATTTTGATTTTCTGGCATACGCAACTCTAATCATTGCTGAACTTTGAGTATATTGCCAACTGGCTAACTAACACTTTCAGTTTAGTTTTATTGAAAGAAGTGTCAGCAGTTTAAATCCCTTCTATCTGTTGACTTATCACTGCTACTAGGCACACCTATCAGAAAGAAACATAAATCATTTTGCTTTTTTATTCTGCCAGTTGATTTCAGTGATGGCACACCTGATCAATTCCTCCTCCAAAGTATGCTTTCCTGTTTTTAATACAATAAGGAGGACTAGCTTTTTACACTACGCTTGTTAAACTTAATAAGGATTCAACCAGACCTCTTAGCAGTCTTAAGAAAGTAAAGACAGAATGTGCATAACACAGAAGGAAAAAGCAAGCTGTTTCTTAAGGAGCAGAAATTCATAATTTACTAAAATTTTAAAACTCATTTATAAAAAATAGCCTGACTAAAAACAAAAGCCTCGCACACTTAAATCACTTAAAATTAGATCATGGCCACCTATTAAACACAAAATTAATATTTAAAACTGTATTTTAATATGCCAACATATGTTGGATAAAATAAATATTGGACAAACACATATTTAATCAGGTGTCCAATGTAATACAAAAAATACTATGGCTTTTCATAGTTGATTCTGGCAGTTCGAGTTAACAGCATCAGAATGTAAAGAAACGATCCTGCTATTATCTTTGCACATCTTATCTCTAAGTTAATAAAATATCAGAGTTTGAAGACAGATGCTGGATTATAGTCCTAGTTTATGTAAATACTCTACTTAGTTACAAATCAATACTAGAACATATACTTACAGTATAATTACTGTATATTAGGAGAAACTTGGGAACCGTGATTGAAGCAGGTCTTTTTAAATTTATTTTTTGCAACTGAAATCCCTTTAATTTCAAACAAGGACATCTTTTTCCCTAAACCCATCAACCCTGCCTTATATTCTGCTTCATATAACTCTACACTAAACAAACAAAATTATTGGTTCAAATCTATAGACATTCCATGGGCTTGTGTACCATGCCATTCACACATTTCTAGGGAAAGCAGCCCAACTATGTCACAGAGCATCCAGGAACAAATGGAACAAGAAGAAGAACTAGATCCTTGTATCAAGTGTCATGATGAAACACATGGTAGCATTACGGGCTACTCTGCATTATCACTAATACAGCTTTTCACTAGACTGCAGATTTTTAGAATAAAGTTTGAAATTCCTGTTATAAATTACTCTAGGTGTTAAAAAATATATTCAAAATATATACAAAATATTCAGCAACAAAACAAGAGTCAAGTCAAGCTGCTTTGGAGAAGTTTTCTGTAGCAGCCAGTGTTTCCATTATAATCCACTAAGGAGATTAAACACCAAAATAAGAGAATTCCCTGCTCCTTGTTCATTAAATCCTCTGGCAGCAGCCACAAAAACAAAATGAAGGGGGGGGGGTGGTCCTCAGCAGTGCAACATTCAACAAACAAAAACCCCTCAAAACCAGAACCCAATTACTGAGGAATTTGAGGAGAGTGTAATTTGCAGTCCCCAAATTCACTGCTGAAAGTCAAGATATCAAGATCACAAAATATAGAGGGGGAAGAGAGATTCCTGCTTCCCTAACACACCAATTGGGAAATTGTGGCAATTCCATTTTTATCTTTTTACAAGGAAAAACATATTGCAGCTGAGCCTCCCTATTACTGAAATAGTGACACCATTGCTTTCTGACAGTTCAAGGTACACAAATTTTGTTTCATGCATATTATTTAAAATACTGCGTATAAAATTAGCCTCAGGCTATGTGCATAAAGATGTATATGAAACATAAATGAATTTCATATTTAGACTTGGACCACATTGCCAAGATATCTCATGTATTCTAAGATCCCCCCCCCCCCCCAAATTCAAACATTTTTGGTCCCATGAATTTTGGATAAGGGATCCCCAACCTGTATTTTTTCTTATCAAACAGGCCAATCCCCACCACCCATCATGATTTCAACATCTTCCTAATACGATTAAGGAATCTGAAGGGAAAACCTGGAGAGAGAAAAATGCATGGGGAGGGGGCTCTATTCTTACTCCTTCTCAGTTATTCCAAAGTACTGTTCTTGTCCTGCCCTGCAAATTACAGTTGGCCCTCTGTATCCATGGATTCTACTTCCATAAATTTCACCATTTATGGATTGAAAATGTTTCAAGTTTTATATCCCAAAAAACGAAGCCTGATTTTGCAATTTTCTATAAGGGACACTATTGTACTACTTACTGCATATAATGGGAGCTGAGCATCTATGGATCTTGATATCCACAAAGGTCCTAGAACTAATTTTCAACAGATACTGAGGGTCCACTCTACTTACTATGAGACAACTCTCCAGGCACACCCACCTAGCTTGACTCATCCATCCCACCCCCACCCCCGCAAACCAAATTTGTATTTTAAAAATATTCCAGTTTTTCTTCCCAAAAGCAAACCTTGATTTTAGTTCCCCAAAGAACTAAAAATGGTGCCATATCTCCTCTCCTTTAAAAAGCTTTAAAAAACTTATTTATGCACCCTAGCTTATGGAGAGGAGCAGGACTAGTATATCTATCTATCTCCTCACTTTGATATCAAATACCTATCTTAGCTCGCTGGATATTGTATACCACCTCATATTTTTAATGTATTGTGTTTAATTTATATGAGCTCAAGTGTTATATTATGCTTATTCAAGTTTAATTCTCGGCTAATTTTTGGTTAGTTTTATAAATTATGCTGAGATTGTTTTATTTATTATTTTTGTCTTGACTTGTTGTTTGTCTGTTTTAGGCAGTGAATGTCTGCCATTTTTGTTACTAACCACCCTGAGTCCTGTCCCCCCCAGGAGAGAGGGCAGGTTAGAAATAAAGTATTTTTACTTAAGAACCACGATAATACAATCTTACTCTATATAATGGAATATGAGCATTCACAGATATTGGTATCAATGAGAGTCCTGGAACCAAATCCCAAAAATTACCAAGAAGCTTCAAATTGTTCAACGGACAGCAGCTGGTAAATAAAGGATCGTAGAATCTGCTTATCCAACACAAACGGGATGACAGAACACTGGATAATGTTGGATAATATGGAGGGATTAAGAAAAAGCCTATTAAACATCAAATTGTGCTATGATTTTATAAATTAAGCACCAAAACATCATGTTTTACAACAAATGACAGAAAAAGCAGTTTAATACATGGTAACGTTAGGTAGTAATTACTGTATTTATGAATTTAGCACCAAAACATTGCAATGTATTGAAACAGGCAGACTGTATTGGATAATACAGAACTTTGGATGAGCGAAGGTTGGATAATCAAGACTCCACTGTACTTGCAAAGAGACAACACTTTCTGTATATATTTCAGATTTCAATATTAATGTCAAAAATACATACTATGATTTTATATAGGATTTGAGCTACATTAGAACAGTAAAGACAAATATCACTTAAGCAAAATAAACATTAAATAACCAGAAAATAAAATAAGGTGTAAACACTAAACTAACCTGGAAATCTGCTATTGCAACACATCCAATTAAGTGGTTTAAAACCAGTATCAAAAAGATTTGGACTAAGTACGTTCCAGTCTACTTGGAATACACGAAGCTCATTCCAGAAGCGTGTTTAAGAACTGGCCCAAGAGTCCAGAAGAGCCACCCCCCTTATCAATCCCCTCCATCTCATTAATAATAAGAGTTTTCTTTGGCCAGCACCTTAATCACTCTGACTTGGACACCACCTCAGCCCTGGCCAGCACCTTAATCACTCTGACTTGGACACCACCTCAGCCCTGTTGACTTGTAAATGCCTTTTTTACTTATAATGTTTGAGTGTTTGCTATCATTAGATCTAGTAGTAAACATGTTCTAAATGTTTGATTTATATATTTAAATATCTAAGTTTGTTATTTTTGAGTTGTTCTATAAGTACACCTGATGTTGTTTATTTTATTGTTTATGATTTGATTTGATTTGTTTATGTTATGCCGGCATTGAATGTTTGCCAATCTTCTGTTGTAAACCGCCCTGAGTCCCCTCGGGGAGATACGACGGTATAGAAATAAAGTTTATTTTATTTTATCTTGGCGACTTGGTTTGTGAATTTATTCTGTTGTATTTAACTTTTTGATGTGATTATGTTTTTAATTGTATTTGTGTACTAATTTATGCTGTAAGCCGGCCCAAGTCCCTCTGTAGAGGTTGAGAAGACTGGGGTATAAAAGTTTTATACGGCCCAATTTACCTGTCCGAACGAATCCTCCCCTATGAGCTATCAAGATTACTAAGATCTTCTGGAGGGGCACTGCTCTCGATCCCACCGGCCTCACAGGCGCGGCTGGTGGGGACGAGAGACAGGGCCTTCTCGGTGTTGGCCCCTTGACTCTGGAACTCCCTTCCACTGGAGATCAGAACTGCCCCTTCGATCTTAACACTCAGGAAACAGGTGAAAACCTGGCTTTGGGGATTGGCATTCAATGAATGAGCCGTGATCCTGTGATATGGATGGATGACGACGAATAATGACTTTGATGACGACTAACCACTGTAATCATATGATTGTATTTTTGTCATTTTAATTGTTTCAATATTTTAATGTTTTAGTGTGATTTAGAAATATTATGTTTTAATGGCGGTCTGTAATATTGATGTTGGAAATGGCCCCGAGTCCCTCGAATGGAGGTGAGAAGACCGGTATACAAAACTACCAAATAAATAAATAAATAAAATATTATTTACACCTGCCAGCATCTCCCCAATGGGGACTCGGGGTGGGTAACATGAGGAGAAGCCCAAGAATAATACACCAGACCAATATAAAACAATTTTTTAAAAAAATTAAACACAAACAAAATGCACAATGCAACATCCTTCCCATCTCCTTTCCTCTTACCCACCCACCCCCAGCCAACGCATACTGAACAGTATTCCAATTTCAAACCTTTATTTTGCCATTTTCTTACTATGCCACTGTACATAATCCCACCCACGTCTAGCCAAACATGTACTCAAAATCCCAAATCCTAGGAGTATTTAGAAAGGCACAAGACTTCGAATCCAGCTGCCCACTGTCCCCAACTCCCCATCGTAACTCCCCCCAACTCCTTCCCTCCTCATCCCCCTCCCCTCTCCCACCAGTTACCCAAACACGTCCCAGGCCTACCTCGATTCCAACCTCCTTCCTCCCAGACACAACTGACCCCGCCTCCCTCCCCTTTACTACTTCCGGGGGCGAGCAGGCCCTCCCTCCCTCCCTCACCCCGGGGGGCCTACTGGGGGGGGGCTTCTCCCTTCCTGAGGGGCCCCATTGAAGCGAAGGGAAGGCAGAGAGGCGTCGCGCAGACTGAACCTTTGGCTGTGAGGCAGGGCGAACGAGAGAGGGGCCGAGGCGCCACTACTGTCAGCAGCCTCTCTGCGGGACGGTGGAAACTCACGTCGCTCTCCACCTCGATGTCATCGTTGTCGCTCATGCTGCCCACGGTGGCGGTGGTGGTGGCGGCGGCGGCGGGGTCTCCTCCGGGGCCTTGCTGGGCCGAGCCGCCGCGGAGAGGAGCAGCGACAGCGACGGCGTCGGCGACGACAACAGGCCCCTGGCAGCAACAGCGTCGCCGTCTCTTCTCCTCCTCCTTCCTCTTCCTCCGTCGTCGTCGTCGTCTCCTCCTCTTCCCTCACCAGCATCAACGGAACACGCACCTCGCGCCGCACGTGACGAATGCCCCCCCTCTTTTTTTCTCCCTTCTTTTACCACAGATACATCCAACGACTCAGCAAAGCATGCCGGGGGATGAAGTCCTTCCGCCAGCACAGCGCCCGCGAGAGCACGCCGCTCTGAACTACCCTTCCCGAGAGCCTCTTGGGCGGGGGCGGGCGTTGGATGCCGCCGCGCGCGCATGCGCCTTGGCTCAGCGGTCGCTGATAGGAAACGGAGTTCCTGAGCGAAAGAGGAAGGGCTCTGCTTCCCGGCAGGCTGAGGAAGAGGACACGTGGATGGAAGCCGGAAGGGGACGCTTTTAACCACCTCCCCCCTTTCGCTTCTGGACGGTGTTTTTCTCGTTCTTTTAAAGAGCCAGGAGAGAGATTCGAAGAGGGAAGGAAGCTGTGCCGATTATGTAACCCGACCCTGGCTGTTTGTAGTCAAAGAGAATAAGGGGCACAAACAACAACACAGCACGACGTGTCACGTTTAGAAACCACTTGAGGAGCGTCTACACAGTGGAATAAGCGTAGTTTCACTCCCAATTTAATTGCTATGGCTCCATCCATTGAAAACATGAGAATTGTAGTGAAGGGGACAAGGACGAGGATTTCATTTGAACCTCAATTAATTTGATTAATCAATTAATCAATTGATTAATTTGATTAATCAATAGTATATTTATTTACAGTAGGGGTCCTCAAACTTTTTAAACAGAGGTCCAGGTCACAGTCCCTCAAGCTGCTGGATTATAATTTGAAAAAAGCATTCATGCTTTCCTATGCACACTGCACATATCTTATTTGTAATACAAAAAACACTTAAAAAACAATACAATAATTAAAATGAAGAACAATTTTAACAAATATAAACTTATTAGTATTTCATCGGGAAGTGTGGACCTGCTTTTGGCTGATGAGATAGGATTGGTGTTGTTGTGTGCTTTCAAGTCATTTCAGACTTAGGTTGACCCTAAGCCAGTGCCGGGTAAATGACCTTGGAGGGCTGTATCTGGCCCCTGGCCTTAGTTTGAGGACCCCTGGTCTACACAGTGGAAGAAGTGTAGTTTCACTCCAATTTAATTGCTATGGATCAATCCATTGAAATCATGAGAGTTGTAGTGAAGGCAGGCATGTAGCCAGGGCTTGAGGGGCTTCACACCCCCCCTCCCCGAAATTCTCATGGTGGTTCGCGAAAAGGCCTTACTCGTGCATTATTTAAACTGTTATGTTTATTCATATCATGATCTGATCACCATGCTCAATATATCCCATATGCATGGGGGTATTGGAGTAACTATACAAAAGGTTTGCTAGGGTAGACCCTCTTTCACTCAGACTCAGCCCCCCCCCCGAAACAAACTCAGCCCCCCCCCCCCCCGAATCGAAATCCTGGCTACGGGCCTGAGTGAAGGGGACAAGGACGAGGACCTCATTTGAATCTAATTTAATTTGATTAATAAATAGCAATAGTATATTTATTTATTTACAGTATTTATATTTCATCCTTCTCACCCCACAGGGGACTCAAGATGGAATGCAATGCACATATACATGGCAAACATCCAATGCCAATGGGATTTTGGCCTGCATCAATAGGAGCATAGTGTCTAGATCCAGGGAAGTCATGCTAAGGGGTGTATCATGACTTCCCTGGATCTAGACACTATGCTCCTGTTCTGCCTTGGTTAGACCACACCTGGAATATTGTGTCCAATTCTGGGCACCACAATTGAAGGGAGATATTGACAAGCTGGAATGTGTCCAGAGGAGGGCGACTAAAATGATCAAGGTTCTGAGGAACAAGCCCTGTGAGGAGCGGCTTAAAGAGCTGGGCATGTTTAGCCTGAAGAAGAGAAGGCTGAGAGGAGATATGATAGCCATGTATAAATATGTGAGAGGAAGTCACAGGGAGGAGGGAGCAAGCTTGTTTTCTGCTTCCCTGGAGACTAGGACATGGAACAATGGCTTCAAACTGCAAGAGAGGAGATTCCATCTGAACATGAGGAAGAACTTCCTGTGAGAGCCGTTCAGCAGTGGAACTCTCTGCCCTGGAGTGTGGTGGAGGCTCCTTATTTGGAGGCTTTTAAACAGGCTGGATGGCCATCTGTCAGGGGTGCTTTGAATGCAGTTTTCCTGCTTTTTGGCAGGGGGTTGGACCATAGCCCATGAGGTCTCTTCCAACTCTATGATTCTAATGCCATTAAGGAGCTCCATTGGCTGCCGTTTATTTTCCGGTCCCAATTTAAGGTACAGGTGATCACCTATAAAGCCCTAAACAGTTTGGAACCCACCTACCTCCTTCCACAAACCAGCCCGCTCTCTTTGATCTTCGGGAGAGGCCCTCCTTTCGCCCTTCCTCTCTCACAGGCCTGGCTTATGGGAATGACGGAGAGAGCCATCTCCTCCGTGGCCCCACTACTCTGGGTAAGATTAGGCAGCCTTCAAGAAGGATCTCAAAACCTGGCTTTTCTGCTGCGCTTTTGGAGAGTGACCCTACATCTCCTTTTGTTTGCTCCCCCATAATGTCTGTCCCCACACTGTACTTCCCCCTGCCTGTTTGAAGGTCTGTCTCCATTACTCCATTTTCCAATGAGTTTCTCCTTCACAATTATTTGCATTTAATTTCTATCTCATCCTGAGTTTTTATCATTTTAACTTGTACATATGGCCCACTCACTGTGATTGTGATTTATCTATTACTGTATTTTTGTATTATTTTATTGTATTTTTATGTTTTATTTGTTTTATTGTGATGTTTGTTTGTTTGTTTGTTTGTTTTTGGCTTTATTTTGTTGTAATGCATTTCTGGGCTTGGCCTCATGTAAGCTGGACCGAGTCCCCATTGGGGAGATGGTGGAGGGGTATAAATAAAGTTTAATAATAATAATAATAATAATAATAATAATAATAATAATAATAAACATAAATAGACAGACACAGAGGCAATTTAACATTTCCAGCTTTTCTGGCTTCATGAGGGTATGCTCGGTTCCAGCCACAGGGGAGCTGCCACTTCACCGTCCACTTGTGACACTGAGTCCTTTGATGAAGTACTTCCTCATTATTCTGCACACTGCTGGAAGATTTTATGGCATCGTAAATTAGTTGAATTAGCCTCCCCTCATAAAGCAGTACCCAAATTTCCTACTTGACAGATGCAACTGTCTTTTAGGCTACATTGGTCAACAACAAGCTAGACTATTAATGGTCGGGAGCTTACTCTGACCCAGGCTGGCTTCGACCTCATGACTTCTCATTCAGTAGTGATTTAATGCAGCTGGCTACTAACTAGCTGTGCCACAGCCTGGTCCTTGCACTTAGTATAGAAAAAAAGGGCTAGATAAATAAACTCAGTTTCTTCAATGTTAGAAGAATTTAGCCATGAGAAACTCGCACACATACACAGGAAAAGGCTCACATAAACAGAACAAAGAAAACATTCATCAAACTGAATCCTAAGGAGAGAAGCAGGGCAATAAACAGGGCATTACCTTCTTTAGATATGCAAAATGTCAAGCTAAAGAACTCACACAGGCAAAAATTTAAGACAGATTTAAGACAGATCAAACAAAACAGTGTTTGATGGATTGGACCAGATGGTATTTGATATACAGTAGAGTCTCACTTATCCAACATAAACGGACCGGCAGAACGTTGGATAAGCGAAAATGTTGGATAATATGGAGGGATCAAGCAAAAGCTTATTAAGTGTCAAATTACATTATGATTTTACAAATTAAGCACCAAAACATATTTGATACTGGTCAAAGGACATTTAACCAAATACCAAATTTACAAAATCTGTGTGGTTTTTTTTTCTTTTTTCTTTTCTTTTTCATTTTAATCTCTGTGTTTGTTTTGCTCTGTTAGAATTGTAAAACAATGGTTGCTGATGACACGATAAATAAATAAATATTTGAAATCCAAAACACCTGGAAGACAAAAGTTGGGAACACTCTCGTATACTGTATATTAACCATTTCTAGAATCCCATATTTAAGCATAGGAATGGCAGCACTGGAAAACCAGAGTTTTCTGAACACTGATATTGGTCAACGATCTCCAGAATCTCATCTGGAGCTGGGTGGCTCTGTGTTGGGAGGGCTTGGCTTGTGCCTTCCGGCCTAACAGAATGGGGCTGGACTGGATAGCCTCTTAAGGGAGGGGGTCTCTTGCGTTTCTAGGATTCTATGCCTCTCATTATCCTTGCTTGGGTTAGAAGAGAAGGAGAAGAAGAAAGCCAGAAGTGCAAGTTGCTGCAGAGCTGTCAGAACTAAAAGAGGGAGGAGGAGAAGGAAGAAGAGATAGCGCGTGGGGGAGAATAAGGAAGAGAGAAGAGAGAGAAAGAGGATCTGGAGCAAAGTGTGTGTGTGTTTGCAGAAAGAAGGAGGTTCCTCTGCCCACCCAGCAAGGTAAAGCGACAAGGCTTCTCTTCCCCCTTTCCTTCCTTCCAGCCATGAGCCCTTTCCCTCCCTTGATTTGGAAGCAAGCCTGGGTTGAAGTATCCAAAAGCAGGAGAGCTAAGCTCTGCGTGCACCAAAAGCAGAAAGAGAAGGAGAGCCATCCCTTTCCCCTCTTCCCTCCCTTCTTTTTCCCTCTCCCATCCCTTTTTCTCTTTTCATTCATCCCCTTCCATCCCTTCCCTTTCCTTTGGAGATGCACTTTCCTCCTCTTCCCAATTTTTGCAACAAAAAAGAAAGCCATCTGCTCTCATGAGCACATATCAAAGGGTGCAATGTTTCCAATTGGCCACATGATGGAGTTGGATAATACAGTGTGTCGGATGAACAGAGGTCGAATAACTGGGGCTCTACTCTATTGAATTATTGTAATTGGAAAATTGTAGAGGGAAATTGCGTACTTGAATTGCTTACTTGATCAAAGTGCCAGATGAGAAGATGGAAAGAAATAGGCACGAGAAAGAGAATGTCTGTTGAAAGTGTGAATTGCACCTGCAAAACTATAAGAATCCCTTGTAAGACCTCATTTGATGTGGCACTTCCCTTTCAGAGCAATCACATGCATGTCTCTATTTGCCAAATAAAGTCTGTGTATACCAATCTCCTCCCTCTTGACGCCTTATTGGAAAACGCAGAGGTTGCAAGGACTTGCCTTCTCAGAAAAGGGGCATTGCAATTGAGGCTCTTTAGTAGTTTTCCAGTGTCTAGCCTTCATTGCTAAAAAGTGCTGGTGCCTCATCATATTACAACTCCCATGTTTTCAAAGCATTTCAAAGTGGTGTCAAACTGCATTATTTTTACAAATGCACCTTTAGTCTCCTTTGACATTCTGTGATTATTTGAAACTCGCTGTTCAAAAGATTTTAGTGGGAAATCACATCATGAATTTACTAAAATTGCTTAAAATGGCTGGAAATACCTTTGACCGATGGAGGAGGAGAAAAATGGACTCTTCCCCACCAAAAACGCCGACCAGTTCTCTCATGCCACCAGCAACTGGAAGTACCTCTAGATTAAATACTTTATTATTTTCATTACCATTATTATATTTAGGTATTTATATCCCACTTAATGGGTTTTCAAAAATATTCTTTGCCTGGGACTGAAAATGCATTCCTGAGCAATGGCCCTTTGACTTGAGTCAAGATGTTCAGATAGTTTCTTATATTTAGTGCATTTAAGAGTAAGGTAGAATAAAAGTACAGTTTATACATTTCAGATTTGGGAAATAGATAAGTTACATAATAGAATAAGTTACATAGAAAGGAATAGATACAGATATGGTAGCTGCTGATCATAGTTTTGCCTTTGGATTTATGTGCATGGAGATAATGAAGTTATGTAAATGCCTTTTCCCAGGCCAGCCCAATAAAGAATGTTGAAATGGCCAAAGTCTCTTTTGTTTCTGAGCCACACCTAGGGTTGTTTCGTGGCATAGGACAATAGCTGGATGGTTTGTCTCTTGACATAGGTTAGGCAGAGGCCAATGTTTCCTGTCTCAGAAGTAAATTAGAACATATTTAATAGATTCATATGAATAAAATGGAATAAAATATAGTTCATGGTTAGGATAGACGAGAGATGCAAGGGTCTGGAGGAGGTGGGCCTTGGGAGGCTTCATGTAGGAAGAAGAGCGGTGCTCTATTTCATTTTGGCTTGTCCTTAGAAAACTATAAATCCTTATGGTGATCTATACATCCCCTTTTATTACGGGTTGGGGTACCTGTGTTCAATAACACTGTATCATCAGCCAAGGTGATTGTGAAAGGGAGCAAAGAGGGGTGAAGTGATTCCTTCTCTTTCTTCTTTCTCTTTGCCCCAGCTGATGTCACCGGAAGCAAGGGACACCCTGAGATCACCATGACATGGAAAATGAGAGGGAATAGTAAGGATAGCTGGACTCACTGCTTTGAAAATCATCCTGGGGCAAATCATCTGGCAAATGCCAGATCAGCCTCAAGATAAAAGGTCAGTATCAATCCACCCACAGCCAGGAATCAATTTGCAGCACACGTGCCAAAGATGAGTATGTACATTTACAAATCTCAGTTGCTGATGTCCAGAATAACTTTAAGGTGCAGTGCTGTAGGAAAAATCCCACAGACCTGGGATCTGGTTTACAGGAAAAATGGTTTGCTTGTGGCAATCTCTTCTCACTTCATCTGACCCCAGTCCCCATTGACAAGAAGTGGTTTTAAAGATCACAAGGTTTCCATTGCAAGAAATAGTTTAAAATATCATGGGGTTCCCAACTAAAGGAAGTGATTTAAAAAAAGCATACTAGTCCCATTGAAAGAAGTGATTTAAAGACCATATGTGCTCAATTTCTTTACGTTTACTGTGCTTCACTAGTTTTTGTTCTTATATTGTTTTTGTTCTTATATTGCAATACCAGATTTATTTTTTAAAATTAACTTTATATAATGGTCACACTCAATATTTTGGCCAAAGCCTTTTTGGCATAAAATGTATGACAATTATGTGGTGAAATAGGTTTCTTAGATATGACTCCTGGGAGAAAGAAGACATCACATAAAAACTACAGCCACCTGTATGTGAAAATATACTGAAATTTTATTTCTAGTTCTTACTAAAATAAAAAAGAGAGGGAAATTTTCACCAAAGAAAACAAAGAACTTCATCCCATTGTGGTGATGGTGAGGGATGGGGGAAATGGTCTTATTTCATTCCCTATTGTTGAAGTCCCATCATCAGCGATGGCAGCCGCCCCACATCCTTTTCCCAGTTTCTCCTGTCATTGGGTAGTACCTGACTCCAGAATATGCATTTTTTCTCTGATTCCCTATGCTGCCATAATGGAGTCCCACAGGCTACTACTGGAAGTGGCCTTATATCCAGCTTTTGGGTAGGAAAGGCTCTGATTGGGTAAGAACTCTGTTCACAGAAAGGTACTGGGATTCTGGACTGGAGCTCTCCACTGGACCAAAGCTGGAAGCAGTTTCCATCATTCATCACTGTACCATCTCACTCTAGACTTCACACTGGCTGGGAGGTGGCAGTGGATGAGCAGCCATGGGCACTGTTTGTGCAAAATTTGGTTGTGAACTTAGCCACACCACATTCTTCCTTCCTGCTTTTCTTTTCTCCTCAGAGTCAAGGAAGCCTGAAGAATACCTGTTGATGTTTGCTGCCATCTCCCTGCTGCCTTACACCACTCTACACGTATGTACCTGTATTGTATTCCAAAATCTGGGGGAAAAAATCTAAAATACACAATATTTTTGGTCCCAAGCATTTCAGATATGGGATGCTGAACCTGTAGCAAGTTAAAAGCAATTTTGTTACCACTAATTCTGGGTTACTTTTCTTGGTAATAAGGTCATGGGGAAATTACATTTCAAAAAAAAGTCTTGGCACTCCTCCAATGCAGTGATATTGTTCCCATTACATAATGGTAACAATACTACTGCATTGGAGTACCAAGAAATGTTTGATAGGATATCCATAATTTTGAGATCAAATTTTCAGGTTTGGTGTCTGCTTGTGATGAATCCTGAATTTCGTAAAACAACTAACAAAAAGTGATGAAAAAGTAATAACACATAAAACAAGCCGTCCTTTAAATACTACAATGAGTTGATGGGAATGAATTATTTTTAAAAACCCGTAACGTGCTAAGTTGTGGTAAGAGTTAACCAGCATTGTCTCCATTTTCTTCCCCAAGGGCCTGCTCATAGGCACATCTGTTCCTGCGCCGAGGCTGGTCCTGTTGGTCATTGGGCACTTCTCCCTCCGAGGAGTCATTCTCTTTCCCTTCGTCCTCCTTCTCTGAGTCTGACTCATCAGAGTTCTCTTCTTCCAGATAGCGGAAGCCCCGCATCTTGTGCCGTGGTTTGGGGATCTTGGGAAGGCGGTGTGGGATAAACTGAGCTACTTTATGTTCCATCCACAGGTAGGATACAACTGCAGCTACCAGTGTAAGTAACAAGATGGATAATTTCGCCTGGAAGAAAGAGATTCCATTGGTTACAACATTTTTTAAAATAACAAAGAATTAGAGATATCAATTGTTCTCTTATTTACTTCTAGCTGCTGAAACCTTCTCTTCTCTGAGGAGGTGGTAAGGTGTGGCTCTTCAGATGTTGTTTGATTTCAGTTCTCATTGGCCCTAGCCAGCATGGCCAATAGTGAGGAAAAACAGAAGCTGCAGTCTAACATCCCAAAAACTACACTTCACTCTCCCTTTATTTTCTTCTTTTACTTTCAAGTTGAGTCAGCCCTCCACTTTCACTATGGTTAGGGGCAAATGGAATAAGCAGATTGCGTTTTTTATTTGAGAAAACATCTATTTAGGAATTTCTAGGTCTTCCAGCACAACTCAATCATCAATTTCCACAAAGCTGATCACATAATCACACTGGAGAACCTAGAAATTCCTAGAGATGTTCTCTTTGGGGATATCTAGGTCTTCCAGCTCGACTGAAGGAAACTGGCCATAGTCACACTGGAGGACCTAGAGATTCCTAGAGATAACATTTTAATCAAACCAGTGAATCACCAAATTCACCAACGTGAAACCTGAAAATGTGAAAGGGTGACTGTAAAAAACACTAATAGCTTAGAATGCTTCACCCTTTCTGGGCCAGTAGGATTTTCTTGATCTGAAAGTAATTCTCATACTCTACCTACTAGTGGATGCAGCTTGCCCTAAAGCATGTGAGAATTCCACTCGGTTGAAGACTCCCACCTCAACCCTGGTCCTCACCTTCATGGGCAGTGAAGACCACAGATAAACAACAAAGATGGCCAGGGCTTGCCACCAGTGGTAGATGGTGAAGATGAAGTCTTGTCTCTCTTTGTCTTCATAGAGCATCCCCAGGAGTGCTGAAGAAAAAGAATGAGAGCAGTGATTCAATTCAAGGATGGTCTGTCTCTCTTGCTCTAAGTTGAGCTTAGCAAAGTTAACTTTTGGAATCACAACTCCCATAACTACCTAGCCAGTAGGGCCAGCGATATGCTAGGAGCAGCAGTACAAAACATTGTACTGTCAAAGGCTTTCATGGCTGGAATCACTGGGTTGGGCATGTTCTAGAAGCATTCTCTCCTGATGTTTCGCCTGCATGTCAGGGGTGATTTGAATGCAATATTCCTGCTTCTTGGCAGGGGGTAGGACTAGATAGCCCATGAGGCCTCTTCCAACTCTTTGATTCTATGATTCTATCTATGGCAAGCATCCTCAGAGGCTGTGAGTACAAAACATTACTTTGCCAAGCTGTGATAATGACCCAGTACTAACCAATTCGAAAGATTTTGAGTCAAGTTTGGTGGAAGAAGAACAGCAATCAAACACCTTTTTGAATAGAGACCAAACATTTAGAATTAATGGCACCTTTGAGTATATGGCCAACCCAGGTTTGTTTTTCTTTCAGTTCCAGAAATTATCTCAACAGTTCACCTGCAAACTTACTCCTAATTTCAATATACAAGCCTATTTGTACCCAAACAGTATCTTTTCAACTTAATATGAAGTATGGACTTTGCTTCACTGATACTGACAGTTTCCTCTATGTGGGTTTTTTTTTTTTTTTTGTATTTGTAACACAACATCCAGAAAATCCTTGGACATTCTACTGTAAACTGCTAGAGCTCTACCAGTAAATTCTGATTTATCTTCTTCTCACCTATATTCTTTTTTATAGAAACGATAGCAGCTTACAACATCAGACCATGAGTCTGGAGAAAGATAGGAACAAAGACCCAGCTGTAACATAAGAAGGGACATGTCTCAAGATTTCTGACTCAGATAGCTATTATTTGGCTCACCACTAAGGCTGGTCTTGTTGAGGACACTGCCAAGGCCCCAGAGCGCAGCAACGAGGTAGAGAATGGAGGCTTCAGCCAAGCTTCGGGCCGGAGGCTCCCAGAAGAAGAGGGCGATCAAGAGGACACCATGGACAAAAGCACCCGCAAGTAGGGGAATTTGGCGTGGCAGGCACAGCATGGAGAGTGTCAGGGTGGAGCAAACAGCTGCCGAAAGTCCGTATGCTATCAGAATGTATGCCATGTTCTCCAGGCCAATGGAGCAGACACCATAATTCTGGGATGGGCAGAGAAATAGTATTAGTTAGCCTGTCCTCATTACACACCCAGCCCATCCTGTCTCCCAAGTTTGGAGGAATCAATGTACCAGGGTAAAGTCATTGCATAGGAAGAGCACTTCAAAGCCACTGTATATAAAGAAGAGGAAGAGGTGGCGCAGGCGGTAGTCTCGCATGTGCTTGAAAGGCAGCTGGAAGATATTCCCCCAACCGATGCTGCGTAAATCAATCTCCTCGGTGGGGCGATAGGCTGAGCCACACAGAATCAGCACCTGGGGCAAAGGAAAGCCTGAGACTTTAGGAACAAAGACAATACTAGAGTTGCTGACTTCTCTGTTTATAATGTTAGTTTCCTGACTTGTTTCCACTTTTAGATGTGATTTTTAAATATTGCTATTTTGGATATTTGTAATGTGTGATTTAACTGCATGCTATATACATAGTTAGTCATCCTGCCTTCCTATGAGTGGGAAAGGCAACATATTTATTTTTATTTTATTTACTACATTTATATGCCGCCCTTCTCACCCCAAAGGGGACTCAAAGCGGCTTACTATATATATATATATATATATATATATATATATATATATATACACACACACACACACACTATATTATATTATTAGTATAGTACAATATCAGTATTATATATTACTATATTTTGCTATACCATTATATTGTAATATCATTAGTAATATTACATGTAATATAAAATATATAATTATAATATTATATTATTAGTATTAGTATTATATTGTATTACACTATAATATTATAAATATTATATGTATATACAATATATTATATTATATTATTAGTAAAGCACAGGAAACAAGATGGAACAGTCTTCTGTCCCACTCTCCAATACAAATGAAATTAATAAAATAGATAATACAATGCACCCCTGGAACTTGGGGTTTGGTTCCAGTTCCAGAACACTTTTCGTGGATACCAAAATCTGGAAATGTTCAAGTCTTATTACAGACAGTGGTATTTTACTAAAATAGTAAAATGAAGTCCCTTGTAGAAAATGACAACATCAAGATTTGCTTTTGGCATTTTGAAAAAAAGAACATTATTATGCCATGGATGGTGGAATCTGTGGATGCAGAATCTGTGGATATTGTTGTAATGACAACAATCACCATGTAACCTTGATGATGGTGGGGTGGATCACATCAGTTGCATAGTCTTTCACAAAACAAATAACCTGCCTCTCTTCCAGTTGTACAAATGGTTGATTGTCACAGGGTGTAAAATAAACTGTAGGAAGAACAACCACCGGTTTTGAGTTAAGCATTGCACTTTTCTTATCTGTTCTTACCAGTAGCATGGAGAGGAAGGCCACTCCCATGAGTACACTCTCCACAGTGATGAGTTCACTGCTACGTGGAAGCTTCTGCAGAACCGTGGTATTGAACCCTGTGAGGATCCCATGGCTTCTGGTACCTGAGGAGAACATAATGCTTAGGAAATGTCCTAATGGAAAAAATATCATTCATAGAATCATAGAATCATCAAGTTGGAAGAGGCCTCATGGGCCATCCAATCCAACCCCCTTCCAAGAAGCAGGAAAATTGCATTCAAAGCAACCCTGACAGATGGCCATCCAGCCTCTGTTTAAAAGCCTCCGAAAAAGGAGCCTCCACCACACTCCAGGGCAGAGAGTTCCACTGCTGAACAGCTCTCACAGTCAGAAAGTTCTTCCTAATATTCAGATGGTATCTCCATTCTTGTAGTTTGAAGCCATAGTTCTGTGTCCTAGTCTCCAAGGAAGCAGAAAACAAGCTTGCTCCCTCCTCCCTATGACTTTCTCTCACATATTTTTACATGGCTATCATGTCTCCTCTCAGCTTTCTCTTCTTCAGGCTAATTGTGGTGTCCAGAATTGTACACAGTATTCCAGGTGTGGTCTAACCAAGGCAGAATAGAGCACGGGTAGCATGACTTCCCTGAATTTAGACACTATACATTTGGAGGTGGGTAAATGATCCATGGATATTAATGGAGCTGTATGAGAAGTTTCAGAGGCTAAAGCCTCCAAGAGGAACATCCACCCTGCCAAGACTGCAGCCATTTCCCAGGATACTCACCACAGTGCTCTACGTTGCAGAGTGTATGGTTCAGGTCATAAAGGTAACCCTTTAGGAAGAAATGCATGGGGAACTGGGACCAGACAAAACACAGCTGGAAAAGATCAATGGGAGAAAATGTCAGGCAAGTGCGCCATGAGAGCCAAACTTTCACCATGGGAGGGAGAATGTTTCTGAACCTTCACTCCCTCCACTGGACCATTCCTGCTTCATCCTCCCCACAACATGACCGTAGCAGAGCTCTCACATAAAAGAGACCATAGAAGACTGTCTGGAAGACAATGATGTAGGAGTTGTAAGCTCCACGTGGGGCCCGTTTCTGTTCCTGGACATGCTCCAATTTGTAGTTCGCATATTCATAGTACTTCTGAGCCATCCTGGGGAAGACAGTAGCACAAAAAGTCCGGTAATGGATAATGATAGTCCTCAAGCCGAGCTGTTTCTGGCAACTGCAGTGGGTCATTTTTACTATCTATGATGCTCTTTAGGGGGCAGCATAACTCCAAAAAGAACAAAAAAGGAAGTGGCCAAAAGGCTAATTCGAATTTTGAAAAACACAGATTCTTTTTTAAATGTTAAGTTGTACAGAGGCATGACAGCTATTTAAATCCTAAACAGTGGCTCTTTTTTTCCTTGAGAGATACCTCTCTGTTTTTGTCCAGAGTGGAAAGTCTGGAAGGGCTGGGGGCTGCCAGAAAAAGCTTGTTATTGACCTCACCTCTGAGGATGCTTGCCATAGATGCAGGTGAAACGTCAGGAGAAATGCCTCTAGAACATGGCCATATAGCCCGAAAAAACCCCACAAGAACTGACTTGTTATTGTTGTTTTGTGCAGCGGGGAGCACATTCTGCTGTAGGACACAGATTGCCCATTTCTGCTTTAAATCAAGGCAAAAAATCCTTCCTGGGTTCCAGTTTTGTACCCTGGGACCCACTACAGGCAACACTACTCCTGAAAAATGCAAATGGTCAGAAGCCCATTTCTAGATTCCTCTGTCAGTGAACAAAAGGAATTTGAGACAGGAGAGGAGATTGCCTTGTTTCCAAGTACAACTGTACCCCTGAAAATTCCCAGACACATCTCTTCTCCTTTAATCAGGAAAAAATAGGGGTGACTGTGTATCCAGGGTGTGCGGGGACTCTACCAAAAAGAAGTAAAGGGCTTCTGCGCACCTCTGTTTTAAAGACTGACAAAACATTACTCCACAATTGGAAACTTCCATGAAATACTTCCACCAGGCTGGGTTGGTACATTTAAAATATGTGAAACCTGTCCAGAGTCTCAATGCAAATGCCATTCAAAATAGCACTGAGTGTACATACATGCCATCACGTTGCTTGACAACTCATTGTTCACATCCAGGTACTAACCTGGCTTGACCCTATATGATAATAATAATAATAATAATAATAATAACAATAATACTTTATTTTTATCCTGCCCTCTCTCCCCAAGGGGATTCAGAGTGTATTCACAACAAAAGATGGCAAATATTCAATGCCAGATCCAATTCATAAATAAGAAACATAAAGCAAACAACCATGTCCCCAAAAGACAATGTGCACAGCCAAATTATACCCCCCAAAATTAAATACTATCATAATCTATCACTTAATCTACATCTGACACTTAATCTACATCTAACATAGCTGGCATTAAACATAAATTATATAAACAACAATTAACATTCATTTAAAATAATTAAAATAATTCTTAAAATATTATACAGCCAATAACTCAAGTGAAGTCAACGGTACAAATTAAGCCAAAACTAACGTTAGAGTATGATCACAAGTTCAGAACAGGTATACTGATTTAATGTAAACTTCTAATCATCCTTTTGTCTGCATGCCAATTAACAGAAGTAAGTTTTTAAATGTTTTTTGAAGGAGAGAAGAGAGGGGCAGTTTTTATTTCTTTAGGGAGGGAGTTCTAGAGATGGGGGGGGGCAATCACAGAGAAGGCCCTCTCTCTTCTTCCCACCAACCACACTTGAGACGGGGGTGGGACTGAGAGTAGGGCCTCCAATGATTGCAGTGCCCAAGTTGATGTATATGAGGAGATGCTATTTTGACAGATAGCATGGACCTGAGCCATTTAGGGCTTTAAAGATAGTGACCAGCACTTTATATCTAGCTTGGAAGCAAACCTGCAGTCAGTGGAGTTACTGCAACATGGGAGTGGTTCTCTCCCTGTGCGGCGCTCCTGTTAGTAACCTACTTAACATTCAATGTCTGGTGAAGACTTGTGCTTTCAGGTTGTTTAGGCTCTCATGCACAATACTGGTGACAAAGGAGCTCAACCAGCTAAATAGGGTTAGGCCTGGTTAATATTTGGTTGGGAGACCACCAAGGAATACCAGGTGCTGTAGATGCTGTTCAAAGGAAGGCACCACTTCTGAGTATCCCTTGCCTTTGAAATTCATGGGCTTGCCATAAGTCAATAGCTGTCTTGGAAGCATATAGGATGGACAATATGATGTGAGCCAGGCAAGTGATGTTTCCTCTCCCAGACTGGCTTCTGTGGTAACTCACCGGGTGATGTAGTTCCCCATGGAGGCCCAGAGAGGGACAATGGCAGCTCCAATTGCCACAGCAGATGGCACCAAAGTATAGTAACGCTCCCAGTAATTGGTGGAGACAAAGAGTGCGTAAATGCCCACAGCCAAAAACAGCATCCATTTGGTTCCGAAGAATCTGGAAAAGATGGAAAGAGAATGCAGTACAATGTTTGGGATTATGGATCATTGAAGGTCTGGCTACTTCAGGGAGAAGGCTTCCTGGTTCTTCACCTTTAAAAGGAAATATTTCCATACAAGTCCTCAGAGAGGTGTTGGGAACTCAAGCTGGGGAAATTTGTTTTTCAAACTATTGCTCCCAGAACCTCCCTAACATCGTGAGTAGAGATTCTGGAAGCTGTAGTTCAAAACCTAACTTTTCTGAACTCTATCACCATGAAAAGAGGATCAAGAGCAGGGAGGACAGAGCCGTACCTGATGAGAAGTGGAGTATACAGAAGTGCAACAACTGGGGTGACATTGATGCCCATGAGCATCTTGCTGTCAATGTTCTGCAACCCCAGGTTGCTGTATTTCACTTCCCGGTAGGTTTCATCATAGTGGAGGATGAGCTGCATCTGCAGCAGGCCTATAAGGAAAGATCATGGAAACAAAAGAGGTTGACAGCATTTATTTCCATCCTGTTCAGATAGCTAAGGGGGGGGGGGGGCACATGTTTTAATCTCCAAAGGAGGAGGGCCAATGTGGTCCCAATCTTCAAGAAGGGAAAAAAGGATGACCCAAACAACTACCGTCCAGTCAGCCTCACGTCAATACCAGGCAAGATTCTGGAAAAGATTGTTAAGGAAGTGGTCTGCAAACACTTAGAAACAAATGCGGTCATTGCCAATAGTCAACATGGATTTATCAAAAACAAGTCATGCCAGACTAATCTGATCTCTTTTTTCGATAGAGTTACAAGCTGGGTAGATGCGGGAAATACCGTGGATGTAGCGTACCTGGATTTCAGTAAGGCCTTCGACAAGGTCCCCCATGACCTTCTGGCAAGGAAACTAGTCCAATGTGGGCTAGGCAAAACTACGGTGAGGTGGATCTGTAATTGGTTAAGTGGACGAACACAGAGAGTGCTCACTAATGCTTCCTCTTCATCTTGGAAAGAAGTGACAAGTGGAGTGCCGCAGGGTTCCGTCCTGGGCCCGGTCCTGTTCAACATCTTTATTAATGACTTAGATGAAGGGTTAGAAGGCAGGATCATCAAGTTTGCAGACGACACCAAATTGGGAGGGATAGCCAATACTCCAGAGGACAGGAGCAGGATTCAAAACGATCTTGACAGATTAGAGAGATGGGCCAAAACTAACAAAATGAAGTTCAACAGTGACAAATGCAAGATACTCCACTTTGGCAGGAAAAACGAAATGCAAAGATACAGAATGGGGGATGCCTGGCTCGAGAGCAGTACGTGTGAAAAAGATCTTGGAGTCCTCGTGGACAACAAGTTAAACATGAGCCAACAATGTGATGTGGCGGCAAAAAAAGCCAATGGGATTTTGGCCTGCATCAATAGGAGCATAGTGTCTAGATCTAGGGAAGTAATGCTACCCCTCTATTCTGTTTTGGTTAGACCACATCTGGAATATTGTGTCCAGTTCTGGGCACCACAATTCAAGAGAGATATTGACAAGCTGGAATGTGTCCAGAGGAGAGCGACTAAAATGATAAAAGGTCTGGAGAACAAGCCCTATGAGGAGCGGCTTAAGGAGCTGGGCATGTTTAGCCTGAAGAAGAGAAGGCTGAGAGGGGATATGATAGCCATGTATAAATATGTGAGAGGAAGCCACAGGGAGGAGGGAGCAAGCTTGTTTTCTGCTTCCCTGGAGACTAGGACGCGGAACAATGGCTTCAAACTACAAGAGAGGAGATTCCATCTGAACATGAGGAAGAACTTCCTGACTGTGAGAGCCGTTCAGCAGTGGAACTCTCTGCCCTGGAGTGTGGTGGAGGCTCCTTCTTTGGAGGCTTTTAAGCAGAGGCTGGATGGCCATCTGTCAGGGGTGATTTGAATGCAATATTCCTGCTTCTTGGCAGGGGGTTGGGCTGGATGGCCCATGAGGTCTCTTCCAACTCTTTGATTCTATGATTCTAAGGGCAGCGATCTTAAACACTGCTTTAATAGGACTCTTTTGCCTTCACCATGCTGAATTCCCACCAACCTGCTGTAAGTGTAAATTACAATCCAAAGCAGTGTGTGTGTGTGTGGGTGGGTGGTCCTCCACTCCTATCTTTTCCCAGGAATTTCTTATACAGGCAGGAATAAACTCCCATATTTATATCCATATTCTTGGTTCCTTCCAGGTTTTGTTTCCTAGGGATTTCTGATACAGGCAGAAGTAAACCCCATACTTATATCCATATTCTTGGTTCCTCCTATACTTCTGAACAGGAACCACTTCTGACATGTTACAAGGGGAGGTGATCTTTGCCACAGATGTTTTCCTTTGAAGATCCCTCTCTCGTTACATTTCAGGTTACCAAAGTGAACATTTCTTCTTTTCCCCTTTTCTTTTGTAGCTACAGTGCTCATGTGCAATGCAACAATATGACTACAGTGATCAATCAGTACATGAAACAGGAATGTGGCTATATTGGGGGAGGAAGTGAACCTCACTCACACCACAGATAACCACAACTCCAACAGAAAGCAGTTGCACATGTCAGTATATTTACAGCATGACTGGCTGTGAATGCAGGAGACAAAATCACATGTGCAAAATCCAAGGACAGAATAGACCAACTTTTACCAAAACTATTGGCTCACTTGGAAGATCCCTAACGAAGGGAACTAGCATTAACAACATTGCTTGGTCTGTAGTGTCTCTAATAAGCAAGACAGATTACCTATTTAACATTTCCAATAAAAAAAACTTTTTGGTTTTTTTTTCTTATCAGGAAAGCAGCACTTTTCTGATTTTTGAAGTGGTGTCTTATATGCAACACACAATCACTACAAATTTTGTCACAGTTAGCCAAGACTTGTGGTTTTTGAACTTCCCTATTTATTAGCTTGGAGCTCCTAGTGGGCAATGGGTTAAACCCTTGTGCCGGCAGGAATTGAGACCAACAGGTCAGAGCTTCGAATCGGGGGAGAACACGGATGAGCTCCCTCTATCAACTCCAGCTCCCCATGCGGGGACATGATAAAAGCCTCCCACAAGCATGGTAAAACATCAAAACATCCGGGCGTCCCCTGGGCAACGTCCTTGCAGATGGCTAATTCTCTCACACCAGAAGCAACTTGCAGTTTCTCAAGTCAATTTGACAGGAAAAAGGAAGCTTGCATTGAAAGAGGAAATAAGCTTCCACCAAAGCAGTCTTTGTGTTTCCCACAGATATAAGATATAAGAGAGGCAGCAAGATTAGAAAAGTTTGTAAAATCATAAACTCATAGAAGAGATCCCAAAGACCATGCAGGCTAACCCCCGGTCACATAGGGATTATGACCAAAGCACTCCCCACAGATGGTCATCCAGCCCCTATTTAAAACCTTAAAAGAGATTCCACCACATTCTGAGGCAATCTATTCCATGGTCAAACAGCTCTTACCATAAGGAAGTTTTTCCCCCTAATGTTTAAGAGGAATCCCTTTTACTGCAGTTTTAATCAATTCCTCCATGTCCTAGTCTCTGGAGTAGCAGAAAATAAACTTGCTCCATCACTAATATGACATCTTTTTATCGGCGCCATTACATTGTTGACCCATGTTCAACTTATGGTCTACTAGGACCCCTTCCACACAGCTGAATAAAACCCCACATTAACTGCTTTAAACTGGGCTATATGGCAGTGTGGACGCAGATAACCCAGTTCAAAGCAGATCTGTTGGGATTTTTTGCCTTGATATTCTGTGTTATATGGCTGTGGGAAAGGGTCCTAAGACTCCTTTCACATGTATTGTTGTCAAGACATACAGGCTCATTTCTGTATGCCTTACATATTGTATCTCCCTGTTGAAATCCATTATGTTGGTTTGGCCCAGCTCTTTATTCTGTTAAGGTCATTTTGGATTCTCATCCCTGTCCTCTGGGATATTAACTACCCCTCCCAATTTAGTGTCATTTGGGTATTTGATAAACATTCCTTATATTCCATCATTCAAGTTACTGAAAAAGAAGCTGAACAGCACTGGGTCCAGGACAGAACCATGTGGCACCTCGCTGGTCACGCCTCTCCAGGATGAAGATCCATCAGTAAACACCCTTTGGATTTGGCCTGTTAACCAATTACAATAGTCTTTTCTAGCCCACGTGAATCAGTCCAAAACCGGTGTTCCAATAAATCATGCAAGCACTATTTGAGTGAAGCTTTCTATTCAGAGACTTCCTGGTAGTTGCTGAGTTTGGAAACATTACTTAAAGGGCTACAGTTCCCAGAATACAGCAAGCATGCAGGCAAGTAAGCAGGCTCATTTCTTGCACAGCTAGCATGGAAAACAAGAACCTGCAGATGTTATTGAAGGACAACTCTCTTCAGCCCCCATCAACATAGTAAAGTAAATGGTAAGAGATGATGGAACTGTAACATTTGCGATGCTGTAATTTTCCTACCTCTGACCTAGAGGGATTCTTGCCTCTACAGACAAGTGAGAACATCATGAACATCAACAGAAAGAATTGTTCAACAGGTAGAGCATACCTAAAAAGACCCCGTAGATCAGCATCCCCCCAATGCTGGCTGCCAAAAGATTCTTGATAACACCTAGTTTCTTCCGTCGGAAGTACTTCCGCTCCTCCTCCTCTTCATTGTACTCGCCATGGGCTCCCACAAACTCCTCCAACTAGAGATGGAAGCATCATAGATTGGGTTCAAAGAAGCACCATGGCAAATTATCAAGACACAGAGCCTGGACACCACATTCTTCAAAAGTCAAGAGGAAGAGGAAATGTAATTTCTCCTTGTATATGATCCAAGGAAGCGTGATCTCTGGTAGCCCCAACAAAAACTGGTTGTCCAACTGGTGAGGGGCATTTGTGCTTCACCCTCATGCCCCAAACAGAGCCCAAACTCTTATGGCCACAACAGCCTGGCTGTGACTATGCCTATTTGGTCAGGTCCTAGATCAGTGGTTCTCAAACCTGTGGGCCTCCAGATGTTTTGGCCTTCAGCTCCCAGAAATCCTAACAGCTGGTAAACTGGCTGGGACTTCTGGGAGTTGTAGACCAAAACACCTGGGGACCCACAGGTTGAGAACCACTGTTCTAGATGGAAGATGGGAATGCAGCTAAAGTGAGTTTATTCTTTCAATTGATTACAAAGAAGGGCAATGAAAGACTAGTAGGTTGCTTCATTGAGAGGACTGGCTACTGTTTGGGGATCCAACTGGGATACTGAATTGCAGGGAGGGAGTCTCTTGGGCCTCAGCTAAACTTCTGCATACAGTTCTGGTGGTGCAATGCATTAAACTAGGCAGCCTCAAACTGTGGCCCTCCAGCTGTTTGAGCCTCCAACTCCCAGAATCCCTGGCCATTGAACAAGTTGGCAAGGGTTTCTGGGAGTTGGAGGCCAAAACAGCTGGAGGGCCGCAGTTTGAGGATGCCTGCATTAAACCTTTGTGCCAGCTGAACTCCGCAAGAGGAGTGAGCTCCCATCTGTCAGCTCCAGCTTCTCATGCAGTGACATGCGAGAAGTCTCCCACAAGGATGGTAAAACATCCAGGCATCCCATGGGCAATGGGAGAATTAACCATCCTTGCAGATGGCTAATTCTCTCATATCAGAAGTGACTTGCAGTTTCTCAAGTTGCTTCTGACATGAAAACAAATGCAAGAGCCATCCCAGCTGTTTGAATATTGCTCAATGCTATTATTATTATTATTATTATTATTATTATTATTAATTTAACTTTATTTGTACCCCGCTAGCATCTCCCGAAGGACTCGATGCAGCTTACAAAGGCCAAGGCCTCAAAAACATAGCATAACAATACACAACTCAAAGCAAATCAAAACAATTAAAGCAATATCAAAAACAACAGAACAATAAAACAATACACCAAACACAATAAAACTGGGCCGGGCCAAATGTAATGGGTACAGATTAAAAGTGCTGATGTGACAGGTGGTATGTCGGATTTTAGGGTAAGTGCAGTGTGCAAGTAATCTTAAAGTCTAATAAAGTGCTTCTGGGACAGGTTGTTGGAGTTTTCCTATTCTGGAAAAGCACATCGGAACAGCCAGGTCTTCAAGTTCTTCCTAAAGACTGCCAACATAGGGGCCTGTCTAATGTCTTTGGGGAGGGTGTTCCAGAGTCGGGGGGCCACTACAGAAAAGGCCCTATCTCGCGTCCCCACCAGATGCGCCTGCGACGCAGGGAGAATCGCAAGCAAGGCCTCTCCAGATGAGCGAAGAGAACGCGTGGATTTTTTAAAAAACCCCATAGAAAAAATCACAAGGGCCAAATCTGGAGAGCGGGCCAGCCACTCCAAATCCACTCAAAAAGTAGGCCTCAATAGCAAAAGCATGCTCCTCATTGTTCCAATGCATGATGGCGACTGAACTGTGTCAGGACAAAACTGCTATGGAACCACGAGCAATATAGTTTGGCAATATCCTTAGACTTCTTCACCAAAGAGGGCTGGGGCCACAACCAAACCCCAACTCCCAGGATTCCATAGCCTTGAGTTGTGGCAGCAAAAGTGATGTCAAACTGCATTCAATCTACAGTGTAGGTGTAGCCTGAGTTGGGGTGGGTGGCGGTGGCTAGGGATCATCTCTGACCTGAACCTCGGGGCCATTGAGGGCTGGGCCATTCATCTGACCATCCTCTTCGCCCTCCTGAGTTGCTCCGTTGGCCAAGGCCTCTTCATAGATGTTGCCACCTGCAGGAAAATAACAAAGAGGAAACGAAACATAACACGATTGCCAGCTGCCTTTCTGGCACCAAACCAATCCCCCCCACCCCTTAGTTCTCCAAACATGTCTAAGCTAGAAAGGGTGCATCTCCAGTCTACACTGTAGAATGAATTCAGTTTGACACCACTTGAACAGCTATAGCCCAATGCTACAGAATCATGGAAGTTGTTGCTTTGCGAGGTCTTCAGCCTTCTCTGCTAAATTACCTCATCCCACTAGAGCAGTGGTTCTCAACCTGTGGGTCCCCAGATGTTTTGGCCTTCAACTCCCAGAAATCCTAACAGCTGCTAAACTGGTTGGGATTTCTGGGAGTTGTAGACCAAAACCCCTGAGGACCCATAGGTTGGGAACCACTGCACATGATAATGAATCCACTTTGAATCCAGTTGCTGATTCCTGCAGAATTCTGGGGTTTGTAGTTTAGGGAAGAGCCTTTAAGAGCCTCACTAAACTACAAACCCCAGAATTCTGCAGGAGGCAGAAACCGGATTCAAAGTGGATTCATTCTCTCTAGTGTAACGAAGGAGAAAGAGAGCTGCTGCTCCTTCTCCAAAGGCAGAGAAGGAGAACAGATCCTGTGAAACTACAAATCCCAGGACTGCATGGCATTGACCCCTGGCAGTTCAAGTGGTGCCCAAGTACAGTGTAGCTGTCCCCAAAGCCATGTGTCTCCTTATAAGATTCCACTGTGGAAACCCACCAAAGAAAGGCACAGCAAGCAGGCAGAAGGAAACGGAGTGTGTTAAAGTGAAACCGATTGTATCCCTGTTTACAAGGCAGGGGCTCTCCCCTAAATCTGGATTTCCCCAGGGGTGTGTATGTGTATGTGTGTGTGTCTCCTCACCTGCTTCCATGGCGCCTTCCTCTGCCTCCCAGGTCCTCCTGCCACAGCTACTTTAACTAGAGGCGCCTCTCCAAAAGTGTGGGGGACTTGCGTCGCTTTTCCGCTCTTCTGGGCATGGGCGGGGAAGGGGAAGGCCAGGAGGAAGAGGAGGAGGAGGAGAAGGAGGAGGCGGCGGCGGCGGCCCTGGGGCGCGCTCCATTCCCACGTGCCCACGCAAACACACGGGTAGAGGCGTCTCTGTTGCTGTTTGCTCCCAAGACCCTCAGCTGACCCAGCCCCCGGGTTTTCTTGGCAGGATTGCTTCAGAGGCCACTGCCTTTGCTTCCCTCAGAAGCTGAGAGAGCGTGACTTGCCCAAGGTCACCCTTGAGGCAAGCTAGGGTTCGAAGCCTGATCTCTGGTGCCCTAGGGTGGGATCTATACTGTAAAGGGAATGCAGTTTGACCCCGCTTTAACTGCCATGGCTCAATGCTATGGGTTTGCAGTCTGGTGAGGCACCAGCCCTCTTTGGCAGAGAAGGCAAAGGTAAAAGTAAAAGTTTTCCCCTGACATTAAAGGAAGAATCTACAGCCACAAAAAAATGGAATAAACTACATCTGTTCGTTTAAAGGGTGCTTTGTGTTTATAGGTTCACAGGTTCGCAGCTTGAAGGTGATCCTGGACTCATTGCTGAGCCTGGAATCCCAGGTCTTGGCGGTGGCCGGGAGAGCTTTTGCACAATTAAAACTTGTGCGCCAGCTGCGCCGGTACCTTGGGAAGTCGGATCTGGCCACAGTGGTCCATGCTCTTGTTACATCCCTATTAGATTACTGCAACGCACTCTACGTGGGGTTGCCTTTGAAGACTGTTCGGAAACTTCAACTAGTCCAGCGGGAGGCAGCCAGACTGCTCACCGGAGCGTCATACAGGGAGCATACCACCCCCCTGCTGTGCCAGCTCCACTGGCTGCTGATCCAGTTCCGAGCACAATTGAAAGTGCTGGTTTTGACCTACAAAACCCTATACGGCTCTGGCCCAGTGTATCTGTCCGAATGGATCTTCCTCTACGTCCCACCCCGGAGTTTAAGATCCTCTGGGGAGGCCCTGCTCTCGTCCCCGCCTCTATCACAAGTGAGGTTGGCGGGAACGAGGAGCAGGGCCTTCTCGGTGGCGGCCCCCCACCAGTGGAATTTGCTCCCCGGGGAAATTAGATCTGCGACCTCACTCCTTTCCTTCAGGAAAAAACTGAACACATGGATTTGGGACCAGGCATTCGGACAATCGGTCAGATAAAGAAAGGACAATGGCCAGGAAATGGCACTTAACTACCTCTGAGGATGCTTGCCATAGATGCAGGCAAAACGTCAGGAGAGAATGTCTCTAGAACGTGCCCATATAGCCCGAAAAAACTTACAACACCCCAGTGATCCCGGCCACGAAAGCCTTCAACAATACATCTTCTAAACTAGTAGTACCTTCAAGCTTAGATAAGGTTAGGTAAAGATATTCCCTTGACATTAAGTCCAGTCGTGTCTGACTCTGGGGGGGGGGGGGTGCTCATCTCAATTTCTAAGCTGAAGAGCCAGCGTAGTCCGTAGACACCTCCAAGGTCATGTGGCCAGCATGACTGCATTGAGCGCCGTTACCTTCCCGCCGGAGCTGTACCTACTGATCTACTCACATTTGCATGTTTTCAAACTGCTAGGTTGGCAGAAGCTGGGGCTGAAAGCGGAAGCTCACACTGCTCCCCAAATTCGAACCTGTGACCTTTTGGTCAACAAGCTCAGCAGTTCAGCAGTTTAACCCACTGCACCACTGGGGGCTCCAAAATATAAACTCTACTTAAAATAAGTAAAACATTTATTCTACAGTGTAGATGCACCCAGAGGCAGGATCTACACTGCCATATAATGCAGTTTCAGAATGCAGATTAGCAGTATTAATTAATTAATTCATTAATTATTTACTATATTTATATACCGTCCCTCTCAGCTTGCAGGCGACTTGGGGCGGTTTACAGTTGGGGCCAAGACTATAAAATACAATTTCAATACAATAAAAACAACAAAGTAATAAAAACATGACAAAATCAGTAAAAACATGAACATTAAGGTCTCCTGTTAAAAACATTGTCCAATCACATCGTCCAACCATTCCATTTTCCTATGTCTGTTACACTGTATTTGGAAATGCCTGCTCAAAAAGCCAAGTTTTGACTTTCTTTCAAAATGTTAAAAGGGAGGGGACCGATCTGATATCCTTAGGGAGGATATCAGGAATATATGGTAGTGTAGACCAGGCATGGGCAAACTTTGGCCCTCCAGGTGTTTTGGATTTCAACTGTCATAATTCCCAGCAGTCTCAGGCCCGCCCCCCCCCCCCCCACACTTAAGCGGCTGAGGGGGATTGGAAGGGGCTGAGGCTGTTAGGAATTGTGGGAGCTGAAATCCAAAACACCTGGAGGACCCAAGTTTGCCCATGCCTGGTCTACACTACCATATATTCCAGTTAATGCAGCTAATCTGCATTATGAAATTGCATTATATGGCAGTGTAGCTCTAATGCTCAAATTACTACTTCATGCTGCCTCTCATAGGAAGCATCCACACTGCAGAATCAATGCAGTTTCACCCCATTTTCAGGGCCATGGCTCAATTCCATGGAATCTTGGGAGTTGTAGTTTTACCAGGTCTTTTGCCAAAGAGTGATGGTGCGTCACTAAACTACAGCTCCATAGTATTGAGTCATGGCAGTTTAAGTGGTGCCATGCTGCATTGATTTTACAGTGTAAATGCACCCACAGAGATACAAAACATTTTCTATCATTTGTATTTATATGACTATATACATCTCTCTTTCCCTTTGGATGCCTGGCTTTCTTGCACCATGCAAGAAAAATGATTAGAAAACTGTACTGGCCACTAGACAAGAAGGATGGGGCTTATTAAGTCTTGGCCCATACAGTTTTTCCAAAGCTTTTTTTTAATGTAATGTTTTACTTATTTTAAGTAGAGTTTATATTTTGGAGCCCCCAGTGGTGCAGTGGGTTAAACTGCTGAGCTGCTGAGCTTGTTGACCAAAAGGTCACAGGTTCGAATTTGGGGAGCAGCGTGAGCTTCCGCTTTCAGTCCCAGCTTCTGCCAACCTAGCAGTTCGAAAACATGCAAATGTGAGTAGATCAATAGGTACTGCTCCGGCGGGAAGGTAACAGCGCTCCATGCAGTCATGCTGGCCACATGACCTTGGAGGTGTCTACAGATAACGCTGGCTCTTCAGCTTAGAAATGGAGATGAGCACCAACCCCCAGAGTCAGACACAAATGGACTTAATGTGTGGGGACAACCTTTACCTTATATTTCCATTCTTTTTTAAAATAGCTAATCTTTTTGTGTGTTTTAATTGACTTTTTACATTTAAGTGATCATGATCTGAGAGAGAAGTGAGGTATCAATCCAAAATAGCATGGCTTGTTTTTCAATGAAAATGCATATTCTCCACCAATGTAATGGTAAGCCTGGCTGGCTTCACAAAATGAACTGAAAGAGGATTGTGTGCACCTAACTGCAATTGGGAAGGGGAATGTGAGGTTCTCCGGAGTTCAGTCTGTGAGTACAATGACAGCAGTAAACAACGGATCCCAGTTCTGGGAGAGAGACAAGATGTACATCTAAGAAAACAGACGGAATGCCATCTCTAGCCATTTAGATCTCAGCTTGTCAAAAGGCGAAGCTACTGCTTGGAGTAGTGTGACTGTGTGGGTTTATTTCTAGACGTTTTATATTTTCCAAGTTTCATTTCCACTGTAGGGTATAAGTTCCTCTGTAACTTCTGTTTTTCATTGTGGTCCGACTTTCATTTTCATTTCTCTATACTTTGGAGAGCTTTAGAGAAAATGTGTGCTAAATTTGTTCATTAACAAAGTGGCACAAAGAGCTGTTGCCATTTAAAAACATTCTAGAACAAGCCTTTATTGAGATCTTGCACCTCAATGGTTTTACAGCTTTGACAACTAAGGGCTTATCTACGCAAGCCAGTTTTTTCGTGGGCCAATCTGGAACAGAAATATGCTGGACTGGCCCTGGAGTGGCACTTTTCCTCATGAGGAAGTTTAGAAGATAACATAACCGACTTATACGGTAAATATTTTAACAATTTAATGAAAAAGAGATTTAAAATTTCATATGAAATCGCCCTTGTCCCCTACTTGTATCCATCCCTTTTCCAGTATTTTCCCCATCCTTTTCCCACTATTTTTAGAATTTTTGTACATAAAATCCATATATTGCATACGCTGAGCAATCAGAAATTAACAGTATAACTGTATCAGTCAGCCACATGAAGAATTTTGGGTTTTGTTGTATTTTGGATTTTGAATTCCAGACAAGAGATGTGCTATCTCTACAGTAAACTACTGTATATGGAATAGAGCCACTAGAGGGAGCACAGAAGCCACAGAATTTGATGGTAGGTATGTTGATGGTAGGAAAGAGCCCTGTGTTCCTTTGGTGGCCCTTTCACACAGCCCAATATTTATACATGGCTATCATATCTCCTCTCAGCCTTCTCTTCTTCAGGCTAAACATGCCCAGCTCTTTAAGCTACTCCTCATAGGGCTTGTTCTCCAGACCCTTGATCATTTTAGTCGCCCTCCTCTGGACACATTCCAGCTTGTCAATATCTCTCTTCAATTGTGGTGCCCAGAATTGGACACAATATTCCAGGTGTGTCTAACCAAGGCAGAATAGAGGGGTAGCATTACTTCCCTAGATCTAGACACTATGCTCCTATTGATGCAGACCAAAATCCCATTGGCTTTTTTGCCGCCCCATCACATTGTTGGCTCATGTTTAACTTGCTGTCCACGAGGACTCCAAGATCTTTTTTACATGTACTGCTCTCGAGCCAGGCATCCCCCATTCTGTATCTTTACGTTTTGTTTTTTCTGCCTAAGTGGAGTATCTTGCATTTGTCATTGTTGAACTTCATTTTGTTAGTTTTGGCCCATCTCTCTAATCTGTCAAGATCGTTTTGAATTCTGCTCCTGCCTTTCCAGTTGGAGCAGTACTTATTGATCTACTCATATTTGCATGTTTTTGAACTGCTAGGTTGAGCAGAAGCTGGGGCTAACAGCAGAAGCGCACTCTGTTCCCCGGATTTGAACCACCAATCTTTCGGTCAGCAAGTTCAGCAGCTCAGTGGTTTAACCCGCTGTGCTATCGGGTCATACAATGTGGAAAAAGACCTTCCTGTATTCTGTTCCCAGTGCAGGCAGAAGGACACCCTCCATGCTCTTCTGTCTCAAAAGCCCCTTTAAAAAATTAATCTGGCAGGTTTTGAAACAAAGTTTTTAAAGAATGGACTGTGGGTGTGGAATAATTTAACTGCTTTTCATGTCATTTTTCATTTTCTTGTTATCTTTTAAAGCAGGGGTCCTCAAACTTTTTAAATAGAGGGCCAGGTCACAATCCCTCAAACTGTTGGAGGGCCGGATTATAATTCGAAAAAAAAATGAATGAATTCCTATGCACACTGCACATATCTTATTTGTAATGCAAAACAACAACAACAACAACACTTAAAAACAATACAATAATTAAAAGGAAGAACAATTTTAACAAATATAAATTTATTAGTATTTCAATGGGAAGTGTGGGCCTGCTTTTGGCTGATGAGATAGGATTGTTGTTGTTGTGTGCTTTCAAGTCATTACAGACTTAGGTTGACCCTGAGCGAGGGCCGGGTAAATGACCTTGAAGGGCCATATCTGGCCCCCGGGCCTTAGTTTGAGGACCCCTGTTTTAAAGTGTTGTTTCAAATAGTTGTAATATTGTCAATAGTATAACCTAATTTGAATTATCCCTATTTTAGCTGTATTGTTTTAAGCTGTTTTTAGTTTTATTGTGTTTTTTTCAGTTCAAAGTCAATTTTGGGAGAAGGCAGGCTAGAAACAACAACATTGGGTTGCTGTGAGTTTTCCGGGCTGTATGGCCATGTTCTAGAAGCATTCTCTCCTGGTGTTTTGCCCACATCTATGAAAGGCATCCTCGCAACCTCTGAAACGTCAGGAGAGAATGTTTCTAGAACATGGCCATACAGCCCAAAAAACTTACAGCAACCCAGTGATTCCAGCCTGAAAGCCTTAGACAACAAAAACAACATCAATAGTTATGTCAATTATTTCTATTGGCATCAGCATCATCTGCTCCTCCTGGGAGGTGATGTAAACTGGGGTCTGAAGGAATCTATAAACAAATGGGTCATGGCAGCAATGCTGGTGAGAAGGATGTGGCCACACTCTCAAATTTAATACCTACAGCAGGGGGGCTACTCCCTAGAGAACAAGGGAAAATTAGAACCTTTACAAATCAATATCTGGGCTTGAAAGAAGATGATGAGAAACAAGATAAATATCTATAGTTTTCTGTCCTTTGTTGCAGAACTCCCTTTCTGCTTGCTTTAGAAATTGCCTGGGGACTCCTTTCCCAGAAAGCTTAGACTGGGACCCTCCCTGCTTTCACTCCACAGGAAGGCAAAGCCTATTCTGTTTCAACAAACCATTGGGGATAGAGGGTACAATGTCCATCCCAATTAAACAACGTGCTGATTTTTTGGTTATGTTTGTTATACTTCTTTTAAAACTTTAAAACTTTTTTATAGTTTATCTTTTAACTTCCATATTTTTGTGGATTTTAACTATCTGTTTTTATCTGTTTTAAGCGGCCTTGAATCCCACACTGTGAAAAAAATGGGATAACAACAGCATCAACGGCCCCATATACACTCACATATAATGCATTATATGGTCGGTGCAGAGTAGACTTATATAATTCAGTGCAATGTCGTTAAATTGCATTATTTGAGTCTACACTGATCATATAATGCAGTTTGAAACTGGGATCAATGACACTATGGGCCATTTATAAGAATTTCCTTGGTTTTAACTTCTTGGCACGTTAAACAGATCTTACTTTGAAGCCAAGCCAAGAAAATAATACAAATGCCTCAAAACACCCATCAAACCTGTTGTCATTTTTGCTTCCAGATGGAGATGTCAATCTATGCCACATGTTCAACCTGTCATTGAGACAACTTATTTTGTGTCCTTGGCTGCATGCTGCACACCTGAATTTTTTTCTAGACAATTAACCACAGGGACAGCCATTTATGCCACACTGGAAATATATAATCAGAAAAGTGGTTCCTTATGTGTTGTAAAGAATGTTTAAATGACACAATCAGGAATGCTTAGGATCCTTTGTTGTGCATCATTTTTGAAACCCAGTCACCTCGTAGACATATTATGACCATACTTTAGAAATTATGGTATTAAGAGTGATAGGGATGTGCTATAAGCATCACGCGCTAAGCACATAAACACAATTAAATCCAGCCGGTCCTTTGTATCTATGGATTTTGCATCCACAGATTCCACTATTTGATTTTTTTTAAAAAATATCCCCCAAACAAACCTTGATTTTGTTATTTTATATAAGGGATACTATTTTACTATGCTATTGTGTATAATCAGACTTGAGTATCCATGGATTTTGGTATCACGGTCCTGAGAGCAAACTGCAGCAGATACCAAGGACCCACTGTACAGTTTGCTCTCTATGGGTTCTGCAGCCATGAATTCAACCAAATGTGTTCCAAAATTTTTGAGGAAAAAAAATCAAAAAGCAAATCTTGATTTTTGTCATGTGCCAAACATTATGTTGATGTGTAAGCATAAGCTGTTGTAATTGCCCTCAATTTCACAGATCCTCGTCTTATCTCTAGCATTTGTTTGAATTTTGCCATTTGATATAAGGGGCTCTGTTTTACTATGCTTTTCTCTATAATGGAACTTGAGCAGCCATGGATTGCAGGGCGTCCTGAAACCAAACCCCACTGGATGTCAGTATTGAACGACAAATAAAACACACAAATATTTTCTTCACAAACACCTAGTAGATAATATGTAGGTTAATTATCTCATTCCTAGTAGAGAATAAGAATTCTTGGATAATGACATAAAATAATATTAGTAAACAATCAGTAGAGAGTACTGGCTCCTTTATTCATTCAAGGGAACATCTATTTCATTTTCTCATCTGTGGATAAGAAAACTGCTTTATTATTTTAAAATCCTGTGTATTTATCCCTTTTAAGTATATTTTATTCCTTTTTCAGATATTTATCTATACAAAACACCAACTTTACTGAAATTACCCCAGAATTCAAAGCCCGAGATGTTCAGAAAGAGAAAACGAACAGAAATTCCTATAAAATGTATTGTATTAGGCTAATAGAAAAATACATATTGGAAGGATGGAGAAGGATATTTCCATTACGACTGAATATTTTGACTAAGATGATGATGATGATTATATTTATTTATACCCTGCTTTACCTCTCCCAAAGGAGGATCGAAGTGGCTTAACATAAATGCATTAGGTAAAGGTAAAGGTTTTCCCCTGCCATCAAGTCCAGTCTTGTTCAGTTCTTGGGGTTGGGGCTCATCTCCATTTCTAAGCTGAAGAGACCATAGACACCTCCAAGGTTATGTGGCCAGCATGATTGCTTGGAGCACCGTTACCTTCCCACCCGAGTGGTACCTATTGATCCATTCACATTTGCATGTTTTCAAACTGCTCGGTTGGCAGAAGCTGGGGCTGACAGCGGAAGCTCACGCCACTTCCTGGATTTGAACCTGTGACCTTTCAGTCAACAAGCTCAGCAGCTCAGTGGTTTAACCCACTGCACCACCAGGGGCCACCATATAAAAGTATTACTAGTAGTAAATTTTATTGATTAGCCCTTAAACCATATCACAATAATAAAAGTATTAGTACACAATTTAAAATATACAAGTATGCAAACATTAAAACAGAATTAAATATAATCAGTATTAAAAAAAAATCTGATTTGTCATGTGCCAAACACTATGGTAAAGACTGAGGTAAAGATTACAACATTCCCTGAATTGATCTTTAAAATCATCTTCTTTAAAAGCCTGTCTGAATAAAAAGGTTTTAGCCTGATTAAAAGTTGTCTAACTATAGTGTACAAAGCAGGTGGACATCATTGCAAGTCTTGAAAGCTCTGGTTATTATTTCAATTGGTTTTATTTCAAGAGTTTTGGTTCTCATCTGCCAAAAAATAAGTTTGGGATATCAAAAATTACAAGAGGATACATTTAGAACCAAGGTATCTGAAAACATAATAAATCTGATTTTAATTTTATTTCTGGCTTGAGCTTTTCAAAGACATTGGTTTATATAATGTTTCTGTCAACATATACCTATAAATGTCAACTTTCACTTTGAAGTATAGCGTTCTAATTTTAACATTTCGGTCTGAGAATTCGACAGAGAATCTGCAGTGGGTCAGACCCATTCATGTTAGGTGTATGTGTGCTAAGTCAAACATACATCCCATACATATAATTTAATGTAATTAACTTTCTTATATCTGAAAGTACATTTTCACTATTTCGCTATTTCTGAAATTATATAATGACCCACCTGAGCTGTTTCAAACATGCACATACATCTCCTTTCACTATTTTTGTGTTTGTAGTTGGAAGAAGAGTCCTACAAATCCTGTTGATTATTTTATTACTTTTATACACATATATCAATTCACCGCAAACCTTTGGTTTCCACTCCCTGATTATTATAGTATACTTCTCACTAACCCTTCCTTTTTCCAAGCTGTCTGCAAGAAATCCTGGTGCTGATAGCTCATGAGCAAGCATATCACATCACAGCGAATGAATATCTCTTTCTTTCTAGAATTAAACAATAGCACAAGGATATTCTGTATTCAGTGAATATAAGTGTGAGCCAACAATTGTTAGAGTGTTGCACCAATCTGATCTACATTTTCTTTCTTTTCCCAGCAGATCATGCCAGGTCAAAATATGCGATATATAGATGCAAGGAAATAAATTTCACTGTATGTTTTCTTAGTATAAGTTGTAGTAGAACTACATGTTTACATATATAAAAGGGAAGCACTGCACATTATCCACAAATTCTTCATCAGGAATTCAACCAATCATGGCTCACAAATGTTCTGGGTGAAAAATCCTAAAAGCATACTTTGATTTTACCATGCGCTGAGCATTGTGTTCATGTGTAGGCATATCCTGAAGTTTTCTCCAACACTCATTTGAATTCTTCACCATTTTATATACGGAATGCCAACTCAAAGCACTTCTAGATGCCTAGATCCCTGTTTATTGGAAGGTAAGGCTTAGAAATAAGTTGAAAACTGGTTTGGAGTGAGTTTACAACATGCCATGTAATAGTAAGTGCTTCCGTTTGTGGCTAGGGAGCTTCAAACATGGCTTACAATCCTTATATAGTAATCTCCTAGGCATCTAAGTTCATTAGAGAAGAGTGTAGGCGATGTAGTGAATAATTGTTTTGCATTGTTTTGTTTAACTTCTTTAAATAAAGAACTGTTTTTGTTTTTATACACTTTTGGTGTTGAGAACATTATATGTATGAAAGGTTGGGCTCAGACAAGTTGTCAGTGGTGGCAGACTTGAGTAGAGAAGGGTGTCACTCAGGTGGGACATGAGGAACTCCTTATGTTGTGACAGATGGAGGATCATGGAAAACCTTCACTCTTGGATGATTGCAGTGAACAGCAGGGAAGTCTTCACATTTGCTGGATAAAGGAGTAGAAATACAACTTGTCACAGTTGTGGGGTCCTTAGAATATCCCCACAATCGACAGGGTAAGAGTTTAAAAACCTCACATTGGAGACCACAGCAGTGTGTTAAATATAGAAACCCCACATGGAACCCCCTATGTCTCAGATTTTGGCACAATCTTGATCTGGCAATCCGAGAATCCCCAACAGAGAGAACTGATGAATCTTGTATTGTAGGCTAGCAAGGCAACACGATTGATGCCACTTCTCTTGGCATGTGTTCAAAGCCAGTGTGTTTACAGTCTTGTGACTACTGCAGATTGAGCAACAATTACACAGACAATAACTCTGTAGATGGGAGATTGCTTGGCCAATGTTTAATTCTTATCTATCTTTGTGTGTTTGTTAATTTGTTTATTTAACTAGCTGCTTCTGTTTGAAGTATGACTTGAACATTATAATCTGGAATTACTTAATAGAGCAACACATCACCAGTAGCATTTGGCAAAATTCAGTACCAAGATATATCTTGAAGCTCTTTATTAAACCACACTAGACTCATTTCAAAAATAAAACAAAAGAAAGTAGGAGAAACAACCTGCAGGTACCGTACTTATGGCCTCCAACATTTCACATAAGTTATTAATAAGGAAGAATTCACAAGCTAGGAGAGGCTGCAGCTGTTGCGTTTGCCTGAACTTACTAAGAAAGGCAAGGTTGTGGCCAACCCTCTTGTCTGCCTCCTGTAGAGTTGTGTACAAACTACTTTTGCACTTTGAATTCAATTTGCAGCCATTATAGTATTCTGAGGGCAAAGGGGGAAAGTCTAAGTAAACAAAGAAAGTGGGACAGCAGAGGATTACTCCAGAATGGTGTCTTCAAATTGCTATAGTTGGAAGACATGGGTACTTTTCATCTGTTGACATTAATGTCAAGAACCTTCATGTTTTCAAACAATTTTTCAGAAATAGGCATTAAATGACTGTACTGTGAATCCTAGGGTAGTCACAGCATTTAAAGTGGATTGAAGTAGATAAATGTTCAAGTGTGATGAGGCCCCTAGTAAGAAAATCTGGATCTCAGCTATGGAGTTCTTGGTTAATGTGGGATTAATGTGGAAACAGGCTCAATTTTTTGGGTCCAGCTGGGGGCTAGAAGAAGTCTGGTAGCCCAATTCATAATAAACTAGTTCCAAGATAGTAGCCATGCCAATCTGATATGTGAAATACAGCAAAAAGACTTATGGCAACTAAAATACATATTCCATACATTTTATTTGGCATAAAGAGCTGCTGCGTGATATTATCAATCCTTCTTATTATGCAGGAGACAGTGAGCCTTTGAACTTCACTGGATTAGCTTGCAGAAAACCTGGCCTGGCAAGCTGCACCTTCCCAACATGAAGACTTCTGACTAATAAGGCACATTTACATCTTGCAGTTCTGGCCTCTAGTTAGGATTTCAAAACCCTGCCCTTGGTTCCTATTTTCCAAGGGATGAGGCATCACTAACATCCATGTTTTCAACTGCATCCTTCCATGTTATGGGTGGACACAATTCTGTGTGGCATGTGGACTCTTTCCCCTTGTGGTACCTGGCAGACCTATGGCTCAGCCTACAATCTCCTTTCAGAAACCTTCTGACACGTGTGTAATGTAATGCTTCATGCCTAATTAGTCATTATACAATTGCAAAATTGCATCTTGAGTTTCCAATAGGAAGTTTAAAAAAACTTTTTTTCTGGCTTTGGACTTAAAAAAATATTTTAATTTATAAGGGAAATTATCTATCATCTATCTATCTATCTATCTATCTATCTATCTATCTATCCAGGGTATTGTTGCACTGAAAAATAATCTATAGAGTATAGATGCTGTTAAATACTGTTAAATTGCTAGATCATATTATTATTATTATTATTATTATTATTATTATTATTATTATTATTATTATTATCTTCATTTCTCCCTGCCTTTCCCAGCCCTGGTGGGGACTCAAGGAGGCTTACAAATCCAACAAAAAATTAACACTAACTCATAAGAATGCAACAAGGGTAATTTTTTTTCAGGAAACATACCTGATATTGATGTGGACATATTGGAAATATAGATGTTTATAGATATACTGTATGCACATTAGAAGCACTGAAATGTAAGAAAAATCAGATTCTCTCTGTATTGGAAAGCTGACAGGACAAAAGGATGCTGAAGGAGATTTGCCCCCTTTTCCAGATACCCAAGTGCCCACCTCCATTTGTTTGAGAATTCTGTGTTATTTCTTCATCTGCCACTATTTGTCAGCTTGGCCATTTAGATACAATCTACTAATCTATGTTTCCAATCTTTAATAGTTAACTCCTCCCTTCCATGTTTTAGCTACTATTAGTCTTGCAACAACAAAGCAAAACTGTCAAATTTCTTCATCTCCTACGCGAATACACTTTCTGAATAGTCCTAATAAACACATTTCTGGGTTTTTCTTGACCTTTTTGTGGATCATGTTGCTTGCTTCTTTCACCACTTTTTTCCAGAATTCTTGAACTACATTACAGGTTCACCATACCTGGAAAAAAGATCCCTTCACCTTCTTACATCTCCAGCAAGTCCCTCGTCCTATTTTCTCTATTTTAGCCAATAACTCTGGATTTATGTAAGCTCTATAAAACATTTTGAACATATTTTCTCTAACTGAGCTGGCCACTGAAAATTTAACCCCCCTTTTCCAAAGATGTTTCCAATCTTCCAAATCAATATTTCTACCTGAATCTTTGGCCCATGTAATCATAACTGTTTTTATCTGGTTGTCTACTAAGTTATAATGTAAAATATGTTTATATAGACTGGGGATTAGGTCCTTGTTGCCCTTCTTGTAAATACATTCTAACTTCGATCTTTTAGAGGCGAATCCTACCTTCGTGTCCTTCCTAAATCTATCATACAGTTGGAAGAAGCTGGACCTAAATTCTTCTCTACCCTTAAGTATGCATTACCCTTTCTCCTTGATCAAACATTCCTTGTAGGTATCCGTTTTATTATGTGTAGCCGGTCTCAGGATTGCTTCAAGTGGATGCAGCCATAAGGGGTGTTTTTTGGGGTTTTTTTTTTGCTCTATCCCCTTATTGTACCTTTTCCACATTGCTAAAAGGCTGGCTCTTATTATATATCCATTAAATTTTTTATTCACCCTGTCCTTTTCATCCCATAGATAGACATGCTACCAAAATCTTAAATTATCATCCTCTATCTGAAGTAACTCCTTATCCAGTTTAATCCAATCCTTTAGCCAGCTAAAATTTGCAGTTTCATAGTGGTATCTGAGGTCTGGCAGTGCTAGGCCCCCTCTGTCTTTCCTATCAATAAGGTTCCTGTAGGCAATTCTGGCTATTTTGCCTTTTCACATGAATTCGGCCAGATTACTAGTTTTGAAGGAGGGTCCCTGGTATCAGATAGACTTATGCATATAGCCCTGACCTTAGCAGTTTAGATTGGTGCAACAATTGTAAATTTGTGGGACTATATTTCAGAAGAAGGAGCAATCAAAACTACCTTTGAATAATCCTTGCTCATGTAAACTTTTAAGAAATGCATGTGTCATCACCTGGGCCCCTACTGCACCGCCATATAAAATCCAGATTACTTTATTTGAACCAGATTATATGGCAGTGTAGACTTATATACTTCAATTCAAAGCAGATAATCTACTTTATCTGGATTATATGGCAGTGTAGAAGGGGGCTTGGAGTCTTTGAAAAAACCTGGAAACCCTAGATCCGGCACCTGATGTGGTCTCTCGTGATGGGATGATAGGTATAGTTTTAGCAGTGACCAACAATCTTCGCAGAATGTCTTGACTCATAAGTGACTATAAAATTGTAGGCATTGGCAATCAAATATTAGTGCCCTGTGATTGAGAAATTATGGTAATGTCCAAGTAGGTGTGAATTAATATGCATTTCTATCTGACGCAGCATACTCATATTTATTAATAGGCCCCGAGTAGCTGACTAGCAGTCCATGAACAGAGATTGCTGCGTGTTTGTGCTGCAGTTAAAACAATTAAGGTCACAGCATATGGTAGCATCACTGAAGATACCTGATGAAAAGTGGAAGTCACACAAGGACATTGTTCATTAACTAAAGGCCTATGGAAATAAGCGTGATGTCAAGATTTCTTTTAGTTGACAAGAATGTCGACTATGACAGTGTTTAATTGCATATTTTGTCTCCCTGGAACCCCTCCTCTGCCATTGGCCAAGTGGCTGTCATCTTATGAAATGTTCATAAATATTTGGTCTTTTTGTGATATATGCATCTGTCATCATGAGCGACAAGAAAGATAAGGGTCAGATCCTACGAAGGACAAATATCACATTTATTTTCAAGCTCAACATTGTGACAACAGCAAGTTTACACTCTCTAAATGAAAGAAAAATAATGTTTTGAGGAAAATGCATCCAGGATTGGTGTACTACAGTATGGGAACAATTTGAATTTCTGTTGAAATAAGTTGAGGGAAAAGGGGGAAGGTGGAGAGAGAAAAGGCATTTTAAAAGAAGCTGGAGTAATAGCAAAGCAGGGAATGAATTAGGTCTGTCAAATTGGGGCAGTTTGAGGATATGTATTTGGAGGGAGCCGAATTACAGCTCGATGATGTGGCCACACTTTGGGGAGACCCCCGCCCATCACAACACGTGTGCACCTACAAACAGAGAGCAATATGGTATCAAGGTATCCTCTTTCCCTCAGTCCTGGTAGCCTGGGGTTTGGAAAACAGTCAGCTTCCTTTCTTCCCAGGAGGCAAGAGTTTGAGGCAAGAAAGGAGCTCCCTGGTTTGGAATTTGAAATACCCTTCCAGCAATTTCCCATCCTAAGATTTGATAGGCTGGAACCATGAAAATTTTAAGCAGGCAGGAAGGCAGGCAGGAAGGAAAGAAGTCTTGCAGCCCCCTCCCTAAGCTCTCCTAATGAGGATGTCTAAAACTGCGCAGACATCCTCATTGGCAGAAATGTTTCAGACCATCATCATCCAGCTCATCATAGAGAGAAATACTCCTTTGACAAATAACTGAAGGGAAGGGCCAGGACACTTTAACAAAATTCAGTATGAACACATACTGAAGGCATTTTCCGGTGATTTGCTGCAAAGGGTCATTTGCCTTTTCGCAGTCACACACAGACTGTACAGAAGTAAAAATAGGAAATTTAGGAGTATCAACCAAGAGTGTCACAATAGGAAAATGGAGTGTGGGAAGGATTTTGACAGCTGTAGTCCAAAAAAGGCAACTTGTCCAAGTTCTAGGGCAGTGGTTCCCAATCTTTTTTTGACCAGGGACCACTTGACCAGGAACCCTTTGACCACTCTCCAACATTAGTACCAAAAGGGTCATGAATCAGTTTTTGGTCAACTTTAGATTCGGTTTGGGGTGCTGATTCAGAAAATTGCATTGGATAGACCACATCAGCTCTAGTTTCTGATACAAAACATATACCACGGTCAGCGACAGGGAAAGAGTGGCAGGCGGTGCAAAAGGAGTGGAAATAAAATAAATAAAATAAAGATGGAGGAGACTCACAGACCAGATTTTTGTTCTCGCTGCCCACTGGTGACAAGCGGCCCAAAGATTAAGAACCACTGTTCTAGTGTGAAGCACAGCACACTGCTTTTCATTGCTGGGTGGAAGAGCACAAACAATTTAACCAAGTTGCATGTAACTTGGATTAGAAATAGTTCTGATTTTTTGCAGCAGTATTTCTGAAGAGACTGTAATGATTCTCTCTTATTTATTTACATTACACATAGGTCTCATATCACTTCATTGCTTTATTTCATCACATGTTTATGCTTTCATTAAGGTGCTTAGGACAACATACAAGGGATTGTCGTGTTTTTCTAATAATCCTGTGGTATAGCGGGTTACACTGAATTATGGCAGCTTGTCTGCGTAACTGAATTTTACAGACAGATACAAACCCAGATCTCTTTAGCCCAAATATATATTCCATTGATTTTGTTTGGTGTGTGCTTTTATGACAGTAGTAAAATCTAACACAAAGCCCTAAAATTGCTGTAGTGCTTTAAATTAGATGAACGGGGATTAGAAGAGCAGATTAGATAATATCATATGAATAAATAAAATAGAAAAACTCTTTCCCCACCAAATCATGGAATGTTTCCAAGACAATTCAAAGGGATAGAAAGAAATTCTCTCTGTGAGGAAGGAAAAGACCTGTGAAAAAAGTATTCCTGCTACCAACCACAAAGGAATGCAAAGGTCAATGCACTTTGATATTCTAATGCATTTCAGAGGATTTGAATTGCTAGACCTGAAATATTTGAAAGAGACAAATATTTGCGCTGGAATGGAATGATGATCAATGGTCCTTATGACACTTTAGCAGGCTCAGTGACATTAGGGAGAGTGCCACAGAAAGCATAGGGTCAAAGGACTGAAGACATCATTATCAGCACCTGGAATACAATGACCATTCATTTTGAAAAGGTGTTTAAAAAAGGAGAGCAATGTATGTTAAACATTGAACAAGTGGCATTTCACCCAGTCACAGAACAAGATTGGATCCAATTCACATGTTTTGTCAAAAGAGCATGGCATGGCATGCATTCTGGACTTCAAAAATGTGGGGGATTTCCATGGTTGAATAGTGAATGTAGCAAATAATTGCCTTCGATGGAGACTTGTATGGAGCGTACTTCCTTGGGACACTGAGAAGGAACCCGTGAGGAATGACCATGGCTCACTGGAAAAGCATATCAAAGAAACACAGATATTTATAACAATGACAAAATACAAGTTGCGAAGTGTTATCCAAACAGAACTATATTAGCATAAACCATGTAAATACACTGCATATGAACCATACAAAGAAATAACAAGTCTGAATGCTACTTGGTTATCTCCTAGTCCTTGAGAAAGTAAACTGTCTTCAAAATGGTTGAATGCAATATTCCTGCTTCTTGGCAGGGGGTTGGACTGGATGGCCCATGAGGTCTCTTCCAACTCTTTGATTCTATGATTCTATGATTCTAAATACAGTCCAAATTAAGTCCAAATAGTTCAAAATGCTGTCCAGTTCAAAATATTATCCAAATTATAATGCAACAAGGATCCCTGGGTTGAGGTTGCCTTGTTTTGGGGGACTTTCCCTTCTTCAGGATGTTGTCTTCTTTATAAAAGTGGGTGGTTCACCATACATCTCTTATTAATGAGACAACACTGGCCCTACAGTTTGATCTTCAATAGTGAGCCATGACATTAAATTTCACCCTCTCTGAAATCCTGGGTAGTCAGTCAGAGTAAACACAGCTAAAAGAATCAACATTTGCAATGCAGCGCCTATCTCACTTGCACAGTGAATATAAAACAAGTATGTGCATGTCATGTGATACATTGATTTGGTCTGCATCCTGTTAGTTTTTGTTTTCTTTCGTGTCAGGGGTAACTTGAGATATTCCAAGTCGCTTCTGGTGCGAGAGAATTGGCTGTCTGCAAGGACATTGCCTAGGGGATGCCCAGATGTTTTGATGTTTTACCATCCATGTGGGAGGCTTCTCTTATATCCCTGCATGGGGAACTGGAGCTGATAGAGGGAGCTCATCCACCCTCTCCCCAGATTTGGACCTGTAACCTGTCGGTCTTCAGTCCTGCCAGCACATGGGTTTAACCCACTGCACCATTTAGTCATTTAGTTACTAAATGACTTATGCACACACAGTGTTTTTTTTTTTTTAGTGTGGTGTGGAAGATTATTATCTTGCCCTTGTACTCTGTCCCCAAACTTCCCACTGTCTGGTAGCTGTCAGGCTTTGGAAAGCCCCTGCCCCAATATCTTACAGCAGGAGGGGAGGTGGATGGAAGTTGATAATGGGTAATATTACTCGCTATCAGTTACACCCTGGATGTGGAAAGTCAGATTTGTTAGTAGCATTTCTCTGAGATAAGAGTAGCTTGGTGTATGCATATTAATCCTACTGTAGTTACATCTATCTTTGATGGCCATTTGTGATGAAAAGATGTTAAAAAAAAAGAACTAGAGCAAGAGAAAAATTGAAGGCCAGATGAACTACATCTACATGTGAAAAGGTGAGATTCCACCTCATCTCATCCTACCCCACTTTGAGCATTATTTTGCAAGAAAAAAACAAAGTATCTGACCTGTCCCATAAAGAGAGCCACAGCAATACTGGACTACAAAGAGATCTGTAGTCCAGTATTGCTGTGGGATCTGAAAAACACTTCAAAACATTCAGAGTTGGAATACAATGAGCCATTTTAATCCCCAGGATGAGGCTAACCCTAAACTCCAATAAGCTGCCATGCATGTTCCAGACCAAACCACCGCATGGTCTCTGTTTCAGGTGACTTGGCTTTTCCAGGCTGTATACTGAGTCATGCTCAGCAGCAATTATTTACTTCTTCTCTCATGAACAATCTTTCAGCAGCAGCAGTGATGGAAGACCAGGTGGCCATGGATACTTGACTTGTCAACACTCATTATATGATCAATCTGGAATGTCCATGTGACATCTTTCAGTCTGGCTCATCCTATCGTTTCCTTATCATTTCCGAGGAAAGAGATTCCATTAATTCTCTGGGAGACTTTTGGTGTCAGTGACCTGTGTTCAGGGTTGCCAGGCATCCTGGATTTTAAGGGACAGTCCGGTATTTGAATAAAATGTCTTGTAACCTGTTACATTCTTTCCCAGGAAAGAATTGTTCTGTATTTCCACTACATTGCTGAAATTGGCCGAAAAGGAGCTTGGGATGGGGGTGGGGATAAGGGAAAGGGAGTGCGCCCTCCCTTCGCAGAATGCTACAGTTATTGTGTCCCTTATTTTCACCTTCCACGCTTGGCATCCCTGCCTGTGTTGGACAGTAACTTCAATGACTATTGACTGTCTGAAGCTTTACAAAGGACCAGCTGCAGTTCAAAAGAGAGATGTAGCAATTGGGGAAACAGTGCTAAGCCCTTCCTTTGCCACTGTTCAGCATAGAAAAGACTCATTGAATATGCATACTTCCCCTTTACTCCAGGGACTGATTACTGTGCCTCTCCAGATGATTTTATCCTACAGTTCCCCTGAACCTAGCTGATATGGCAAATGTTTAGTGATGGCCATACGTTGGGAGTGCTTTAGTTGTATATTACTGAATGGCAGGGGGTTGGAGTGGATAACCCTTGGGGTCTCCTTCAGCTCTATGGTTCTATGAATCCATTTGAGAGAATAAAAAGTGAGCATTTTAAAAATCTAGTTGGACAGAAATTTGAGCTCTAAAAAAAGTACATGCCCAGGAAAAGCAGAATGTATAGTGACCTTACAACTAGGATGAGTGATTTCTATAACATATGTAGTACGAATAACAAACACAGTAGAATCTCGCTTATCCAACCTTTGCTCATCGAACATTCTGTATTATCCAAGGCAGTCTGCCTCCCACCTGGATCCACAACTGTTTCTATACATTGCGATGTTTTGGTGCTAAATTCATAAATACAGTAATTACTACATAACATTACTATGTATTGAACTGCTTTTTCTGTCAATTTGTTGTAAAACATGATGTTTTGGCGCTTAGTTGTAAAATCATAATGTAATTTGATGTTTAATAGGTTTTTCCTTAATCCTCCTTATTATCCAACATTTTTGTTTATCCAACGTTCTGCTGGCCCCATTTATGTTGGATAAACGAGACTCTAGTGTATGTCACTAATGGGATGCTAGCCCATGTGCATTTTCTTGATAAGAGCCTCAGATACTTTCAATTGCAAGTCTCAAGTGTGTTGTTTCAGATGTCCCGTTCTTTACAGCCAACTGGTACAGCCTGATGCTAAGCCACCACCACTGGTACATGTGGTTGTCCCTGGAGCCTGTATGTCTGATTTCCTGTGAGGAGCAACATGCTTACTTTAGATGCGTGTATGTTTGTATAAGAGAGAGAGGGAAAGAGATTTGTCTTTTCCAGAGGCATTTTAAAACAATCCCAGCACCAGCTAAGGCTATAAGAAACTACTTCACTTTTGCTGGGGTTAGGAACACAGGGCACCCATGAAAGTGAAAAACTGTGGATAAAAACTTGCTATTTTTTACCTGAGACAACAGCTCTCTATTAATTTTCTAGGTTCTCCTGCATGACTCCACTGGAAACAAACCATAGAATCACACTGGGACACCTAGAGATTTCTAGAAAAATGTTCTCTTTAGGAATCTCTAAGGCAGTGGTTCTCAGCCTGGGGTCCCCAGATGTTTTGGCCTTCAATTCCCAGAAATCTTAAACTGGCTGGGATTTCTGGGAGTTATAGACCAAAAAAATCTGGGGACCCCAGGTTGAGAACCACTGCTCTAAGGCCACCAGCATGACCAGAGAAGCTGAGCATTTGAGTCACAATGGAGACTCTCCTCCTGTCTCTGCACAGCTGTCACACCACCATGGATTCCTCTTTTCCCCACCCAGGCACTCCTATGTCTTTCCCTTACTGTGCTATGTTCTTGACCAGGTGCTTTACAGCCATGTTGCCATTCTGCCATGCCTCTGGGATGCATTACTGTCACAAATATTAAAAATTAACTGGGTATTTTTTATTACAAAAGTATAAGTCAAGCACTGAAAAAGTTAGTAGGCCGAGGTGTGTTAAGAGTCAGTGGGCCAAAGCTAGTGTCATCGTGAGGAATGTGAGGTAAACCTCTGTGTGTGAGGAGCTTCAGTGAGAGGAGCGCCAGGTTGTAAAAAAGTCTCATGTGAGAAGCTCCAGTGTATAAAGCAGGGGTCCTCAAACTAAGGCCCGGGGGCCCGATACAGCCCTCCAAGGTCATTTACCCAACCCTCGCTCAGGGTCAAACTAAGTCTGAAACGACCTGAAAGCAAACAACAACAACAATCCTATCTCATCAGCCAAAAGCAGTCCCACACTTCCCATTGAAATACTAATAAGTTTATATTTGGACCTCTAGGAGGGCGGTTTGTGATTCCTTGGCCCAAATCCTATCGAAAAAACCATGGGAAATAAGGTTGAAAGCCATAACTTGGCTGCAGAGGGACTACCAGTCACTTGACCGCTCCACTTGTCTTTTAATTACACCAGAAGACAATTTATGGCTTGGCGAGCTACTGGCAATTCAATCCTGCCTAAAGAAATGGGGTATTACCATCAGAAGGGTAGCTGTGGACCCTCATATCCGCCCCCTAATCGACACAGTGGTACCTTCTCGCCTTGTTCCATCAGGTCCCTGTGAAAACTCCACAGATAGCTCCCCGGTTAGGGCCCCCCCTCCTGGTTTGTACCAATTTGAAACCCCATCTGTTCCAGTTGTCCCCATACAATCAGCCACACTTTCCCGCCCAAGAACACTTCCCCTGTTTAGTCCACTCAGCTCCCTCGATGGCTCTCTTTCTAGTTTAACATCGGAAACATCCCTGCCCGAAGCCCAGGGGAGACTATACTCCAGCCTTACTTCTTCTGAAAGTTGACTAGCCACAGATTCCAACCATGTAGGGGGGGAGGGGGGACCGGAGGAGGGGGGCGCCATCCAGGTCGTGTGGGGGAGGAGATTTGCGGGTCACCGACGCTCCAGGGAGAAGCGCAACAGAGTATTTGTGACCCTGGAGAAGGTAGGAATTGGTAGGCCCCATGGCAGTCCCTTCAGCCTTAAGGTCTTGCTGATTAACGCCAGATTCGTCAATGGTAAGACCGCTGCCATTCAGGACTTGATCCATTTAGTCCACCCCACGTAGAGAGCGTTGCAGTAGTCTAAACGGGATGTAACCAGAGCGTGGACCACCATGGCCAAGTCAGACCTCCCAAGATACAGGCGCAGCTGGCGCACAAGTTTTAGCTGTGCGAATGCTCCCCTGGTCACCGCTGAAACCTGGGGTTCCAGGCTCAGCAATGAGTCCAAGATCACACCCAGACTGTGAACCTGCGTCTTCAAGGGGAGTGTAACCCCATCCAACACAGGCTGTAACCCTATACCCTGTTCGGCCTTCCGACTGATCAGGAGGACTTCTGTCTTGTCTGGATTCAATTTCAATTTGTTCGCCCTCATCCAGACCGTTACAGCGGCCAAGCACCGGTTCAGGACCTGAACAGCCTCCTTAGAAGCAGTTGGAAAGGAGTGACAGAGTTGGACATCATCCGCGTACAGATGACATCGTACCCCGAAACTCGGGATGATCTCTCCCAGCGGCTTCATGTAGATGTTAAACAACAAGGGAGACAATATTGAACCCTGAGGAACCCCACAAGACAATGGTTGTGGGGCAGAACAGGTGTCTCTCAATAACACCTTCTGAGAACGACCCTCTAGGAAGGCTGCTCATTGTAAAAAGCTACTGTGTGATGCTCCGGTATAAGTTCTTTGTGAGAGGAGTCTCTGTGAGAGCAAAGCTGTTTATCTGCATAAGAAAGAAACACAGCATGGAAGGAAATAAGGAAGTCTAAAGGACTTTATTTGCGTTGTGGAAACCTTGTTATTGTAAATAGTACAACTATATTATTTTGCTACAAAGAAAAGCCTCTTATGAAAGATATAACATTGGTCTCTGTGTGTGTGTTTATTTTAATTACTTTTGGCTACTGGTGCCAGGTCTCGCTGCTGCAAATAAGTTACTTTGCTGTACATTTGTGGGAAGGTCTTTTGGTAATAAGCTCACCCAACAATTACTACTAGATAAGTGTTCCAATATCAGTCCATATCCTTGCCATGCCTCTGGAGCCTCCTGGGCAGACCTTCTATGGCTGCTGGCATCCAGTTAGTTGAGTTGGCAGCTGAAGGATCAAGAGGGCAGCTGCTAATGGATCATATATGGGAGAAGTCTTATATAGTATTCCATCAAGTTCCTCTTCAACAAGTTCTCCACAGCATGGTATTACTGGGAAAGTATCTCCAACCAATATGGTTGATGGCAGAATCAGGACAGTGGTGGCACCCCCACTATCTTAACCATTAAAATGACTTGGACTTGCCCTCTACACTGTGGAAGTTTGACACCACTTTTAACTGTCATGGCTCAATGCTATGGAATCCTGGGATTGTAGTTTTATAAGCTAGCCTTCTTTTCCTCATGCTCTGCCAAACTACAACTCTCAGGATTAGGCCCAGAAACAGCTTTTAGCTCACTATCTTTGAACACTCCAGAAGAAAAGTGGGATACGAATGGATCCACATAAAGTAAATAAGGGGAAAAGCCAAATAGCAGACAGTTCCAAGGGCAAAGATATATGGTGGAGCATTGTGAGACGATACAGCCTTGTTGCAGGGGGGGGGGGGGAAATAAATAAAAGGAGGCAGATTTTCCTGAAGAGGTGTGACTGAAGACAGGATGTTTATCGCTCTAACATTTAATCCTTTGACTCATTATGCATATGAGTGCTCCCTGAATAATTGCAGAACTCCTGTGCTACACAAACCACATAACTTAAATTTCATAGCTGTGATATATGATCATTCTGTAATTTTAAAGATGAATAGCTGGGCTCTGGCCACACAAAATGTGTAAGAAAATGAAATTTATATCTACTCCCTTGCAGTGGCTTCTTATCTCACATCTTCATTTGCAATACTTAGGGTGGGATATTTTATTGGCTGTGAAAATTACTGTTATTTATCATTTTAACATTTAAAAATTGTTCTAGAATAAAGATTATGTTTTTGATATTGCTTTTATTTGTGGGCTATAGGGGAATTTATTTGTCAATTATGAGAAGAGACGTTCCAGTTGCTCATCAGATCCTATAGAGCGGGGGTCCTCAAACTTTTTAAGCAGAGGGCTGCTTTCTGGTCCCTCAGACTGTTGGGGGATGAACTATAGTTTGAAAAAATATGAATGAATTTGTAGTACAAAAAATATGAAAGAACAATACAATATTTAAAATGAAGAGCAATTTTAACCAACATAAAGTTACCAGTATTTCAATGGGAAGTGTGGGCCTGCCTTTGACTGATGACATAGTCAAGTTAATTAAGACTGTTGTTGTTGTGTGCCTTCAAGTTGTTTTAGACTTAGGTTGACCTTTGGTCTAAAGTTTAGGGCGGGGGCCAGGTAAATGACCTTGAAGTGCCGCATCTGGCCTGTGGGCCTTAGTTAGCATACTCCTACCATAGAGAGACAGAATGATGCAATAGTTTGAATGCTGCACTAGGACTCCCAAGAAACCACTGTGATAGTTCGCTTTTGGTTGCGGTAGGTCAGAAGCAACTTGAAGACACACAACAACAATATTTGTTGTGCCCATGCTAGAACTGACAAGAAAACAGGAAAAATACATATGGTGAATATTTTTTAACTTTTTTCAAGGGAAGAGACCACATTTTAGTCCCCCATGTGGCGTAATGTAAAATAAACCATGTGTAGTTCATGTTTGATCAGTCCACACACGGCCTTCCCAGAGAAAGAAAATATGCCACGCAGATGAATAATGAATAACAAATAGTTTACTCTTTGTAATTCAGAACAATATATGTACAATGTGATTGTATTGTATTGTTTCCCCCCTTGCAACTCACAAAATGTCTTTTGAGAGATTTAAAATGGTATTTCATTATCCATGTGGATAAACTCCTTCAGCAGCTCATGAAGTGAGAGCACACTCCAAACTGTCTCTCTCTGTTTCTCTCTCTTTCACTCTCTGCTGCTCAAGCAGCTGCATAGCTCAAGCTAGAACAAAAATGTATCAGTATTCAAAAGTCCCAGGCTCAGCCTGCTCCCCAACCAATCAGCTTCATGCATCTTATTTTACAGTTGACACACACACACTCAATTATTCCTTACATGCTCCAACACTCCAGATGCATGCTCTATGAGGAGTGGCTCAGGGAGCCACATATGTTTAGCTTGGAGAAGAGGTTAAGAGATGACATGAGAGCCATGATTATTATATTAAAGAGGGAGCGAGTTTGTTTCCCACTGCTCCAGAGCTTTGGGCTCCTTCTTCACTGCCATATAATCCAGGTTATCCATATTATCTGCTTTGAACTGGATTATATGAGTCTACACTTTCATATAATCTAGTTCAAAGCAGAAAAGATGGATCTTATATGGCAGTGTAGAAGGACCACTGGACATGGAGCAATGGATTCCAACTGCAAGAAAAGAGATTCCACCTAAACTTTAGGACAAACTTCCTGATGGTAGGAGCTGTTCGGCAAGTTCTAAAAAGGAGGCTGCGTGGCCATCTGTTGAGAGTGTTTTGATTTGTTTTCCTGCGAGGCAGAGGATTGGACTGAATGACCCTTATGATCTCTTCCAACTCTATGATTCTGTGTTTTGCTATTGTAATCTACCAGATCTAGATCTAAAATGTAAACATTAAATGCCATTCTCATTTGAATAATTATAAATAATGTTCCCAAATTCCAGACAACCAGGCTTTTAGGAGAACCTAAATAGCTAATCTACAGGCATCAGATCCCATCTGATCTTGGAAGCTCAGTATGGTCTCCTGTAGTTATCACACTTGGATAGGAGACAGACAATGACTACCAGTTGCTTTAGGCTCTAATTCAGAGGAAGAAACTGGCAAAACAACCAAGTATATCTTGCCTAAGAAAACCATAGGAAATTCATGGGACTGCCATAAGTCAACAGGTGACTCGAAGGCGCACACACAAATACATGCAAATTGGCTGGGATAGAAACTATCCCTACAAATTGATTGCATTTATGATGCTTACTTTTGGGAATGTAGAAAGGGTAGCCTGTCAGCTACTCAAAACAAGTGTCTTACCATGTGAAGGAACAACTGGGGACCTTTTCACATTACATAGTTATGTATTACACAGCTGTAGGATTTCACTGTAACTGCTATGGGTTTATGCTATGACATTCTGGAATTTGAAATTTATGGGAGGGATATTTGGGATTCTCCAACAGAGAACTCTAGTACTTCCCTAATCTGTAGATCCTAGGAGTACATAGTATTCTGTCATGGAAGTTAACATGGGATCATAGCATTATAACTTTGTAGTATGGGAGGAACCAAAGAGGTCCTTGTGAAATTCCCTTTGAACTCTGAGCAGCTCCTATGGGCTCTCAAGCAACATGGACAAAAGGTCACAGCTAACCAGTTAAACACATGACACACAGTCTAGGGATTGTGACTTGCCTTACAGGAGCAAATATGATCTTGTTTTCTGATATTATCAGAATGCTGTCAAACAAAGCTTGATTGTTGCTAGTTACGTTGCCTCACTGCTGCTCTGAGCGCTATAGATCAAAAGACATTGTGAAATTCTCTTTTGGAAGAGGTTTAAAGAATGCTTCATGATGAGGCTTGCAGTGTACCATATCTCTTGTCCAGCCACAGACCTTTCTTGAGGAGGAGGTGACCTTGTAGTCTTCCTTTCCACACTACAGTTGTCTCACTGCTTCTTCTATCTTCCTACCACTCACCAAAAAAAAAAAAAAAACCCCTGCTAAAAATAAAAAACACCCATAGCTTCAGTTTGGTAGCACTAGAAGCTTTCTGGTAAAACCTTGTTGCAAGAAAAAATAACAGCAGAAGTGGCGAGAAAGTTCAGAAATGTATCAGTTAAAAATGCTGGCATTTGTAAAATTCTACAAATGGTGTATGTGTGTATGGGTCTTCAAGTTGCCTATAGATTAATGGCGATCCCATTCATTTCATGAGGTTTTCTTAGGCAAGGTAGTTTGGCGAGTTCCTCCCTCTGAAATAGAGCATACAGCACTAGGCATTTGTTGGCTGTCTTCCATTCAAGTGCTAACTAGATCTGATCTTCCTTAGCGTCTAAGATCAGATGAGGTCTAGTATTCTTATTTATTTATTTATTTATTTACGATATTTCTATCCCGCCTTTCTCAAGCCCAAAGGCGACTCAAGGCGGCTTACAAATTGGCAGTAATTCAATGCCATAACAATAAACAATATACAATTAAAACATTTAAAACAACATTATAAAATTCAAGGAACCCCCGATGGCGCAGTGGGTTAAACTGCTGAGCTGCTGAACTTGCTGATTGAGAGGTTGCAGGTTCAAATACAGAGAGCGGCATGAGCTCCCACTGTTAGCCCCAGCTTCTGCCAATCTAGCAGTTCGAAAACATGCAAATACAGGTAGATCAATAGGTACCGCTCTGGCTGGAAGGTAACGGCACTCCATGTAGTCATGCCAGCCACATGACCTTGGAGGTGTCTACAGACAACGCTGGCTCTTCGGCTTAGAAATGGAGATGAGCACCATCCCCCAGAGTTGGACATGACTGGACTTAACGCCAGGGGAAAACCTTTATCTTTACCTATAAAAGTCATACAAAAACCATTAAAACATATAATAACTAATGTCTTCCTGTTAATCTCATTTTCCAGTAGCATAGTCTTAGCCGTTACATGTTTCAATCTTATATAATTCTGTATTTATCTATTGGATTGCAATTCCAAAGGCTTGTTCAAAGAGCCAGTTTTTTTACTTTTTTCGGAAGGCCAGGAGGGAGGGAGTTGACGTAATATCCCTAGGAAGGATTCGGTGTTTGAAAGGCTTAGAGCAGTGGTTCTCAACCTTCCTAATGCCGCGACCCTCAATACAGTTCCTCATGTTGTGGTGACCCCCAACCATAAAATTATTTTTGTTGCTACTTCATAACTGTAATTTTGCTACTGTTATGAATTGTAATGTAAATATCTGATATGCCGAATGTATTTTCATTCACTGGACCAAATTTGGTACAAATACCCGATATGCCCAAATTTGAATACTGGTGGGATTGGAGGTGGGGGGAGGAGAACTGACCTTCTCATTTGGGAGTTGTAGTTGCTGGGATTAATAGTTTGACTACAATCAAAGAGCATTCTGAACTCCACCAGTGATGGAATTGAACCAAACTTGGCACACGAAATTCCCATGACCAACAGAAAATACTGGAAAGGTCTGGTGGGCATTTGTCTTTTGTTCCTCATATTGAGGCTATGTCTTTTTTTTTTATAATATTGTCAAAATCAGACCATTCCTTTCTGTTTCCTGTGCTATGACTATAGTTCATGTCTTGGCTATTTCCCACCTTGATTATATAATCTTCTTTATCATATGAGGTAAGCAAATCACGATGACAGAAGGACAACAGCACCTTTGCCTTGGACTTATCACATGATCTTGCTCCTTTCTTGCCACTCTCCTGGAGGGAAACAGTCTGGAAAGTGTTTCTTTTACAAACAGAAATAATTGGAAATGACCTCTTTTCTAGAAGAAACACATTTCAATGGTCTCCCACCAGGAGAGCATTGGGAAAAGAGTGTCATCATGCGATAAATTCAAGGCAAAGATACTGACCTGGTGTAACTGCAATTTCCCTGCCTCCTGTGATAAATTTCTTAGCCTGTTGGCTTCTATTCAACATTCTACTGCTAATATTATTTTTTGGTCTGAGATAATAGATTCTATAATTGTATTGTATAATTTTATAATATGCATTACTCTATCCTTCCCCTCATGTGCATATTTTAGATTGTACAAGACAGACTGTTTTTTGTCGATGTTTTACTTGTATACTGCCATGCGCATAAGTGGCATTTTATAGATGATGATGATGATGATGATGATTTTATTACTCCTTAGCAGAGCATGCTGGTGTGTTCTCCAAACCCTATTGAGTAAAAATCCCTCCAGACTGTCCCAGTTTGGCAGGGATGGTCCCGACTAATTCTGTTGTCCTGCTTTGTCAGCTGCTTTAAAAATGTCCCAATTTCACCCCACCCCTCATACTTTCCTCCTTTTTCCTTAGCCTACTTCAATTGCTTCAGGCTGAGTTCAAAATATAAGTGTTCAAAGGGGGGGGGGAAGGGGAGAAGACGGGTACAATCTTATCTTTCCCAATAGACTCAAAAAAGAGAAAATTGATGCAGCCTATCCTGTTTGTCTCTTGTCACTGCCAAATTTGGGCAAGTGTAAGATAAGAGAGTCCACTTGAAGAAAGTAGTGGAGTAATTTATTTTAATCATTATGCTATATTATACTACTAATAAAATACGTTAAATTATAGTGATAATTATAGCGGTTAAATATTAAATATTAATGTTATATACTATGTAAACATTTCCATGTGACATTACCTCTTCAAAAAGCCAAGGAAAGTATGAATGATAGGCACTCACTCACAGCCAAGTACAGGCAGTCCCCAAGTTACAGACTTCCAATTGGGGATGTCTGTAACTCAGGGACTGCCTGGGGGTAATAAGACAACAGGAAGTGAGAGAAATTACCTGGAAGGGAAATTCACTCCTGAAACAGTAATAATTGGAAAAGCTATCTCCCCTGAAGCTTTCTCACCAATCCTTCTATATACAACAAGCCAATTTTTTTCAAAATCCAATTATCACTGGGATGAAATCTTTTGAACAGGGGCACAGACAGCAAAGCAAACACTACAGGGGTGTCAACCCTTCCCAATGTTATCCAAAGCTAAACTATATTTAAATTTAGCTGAAGTTATAGTTTAATAATGTACCTGTTTCAACTTAAAAAACAAATTGAATTTAAGAACAAACCCACATAATTCACCTTGTTTGCAACTTGGGGACTGCCTGCATTTGCATACAGACCCATTTGCCCACAAACGCAGAAAAAGCATTATTCTGCAGCCACAATTGAACAATGTATTGTCGAAGGCCTTCATGGCCGGAATCACTAGGTTGTTGTAGGTTTTTTCAGGCTATATGGCCATGTTTTAGAGGCATTCTCTCCTGACGTTTCGCCTGCATCTACGGCAAGCATACCTCTGAGGATGCTTGCCATAGATGCAGGCGAAACATCAGGAGAGAATGCCTCCAGAACATGGCCATATAGCCTGAAAAATCCCACAACAACCCACAATTGAACAGTTGAACCTACAGAATGCTCTGCACATGTAAGAAAAGGAAGGACATACTATGTAAGCGAAGGGAAGAGTTGCCAGTTTACTCAATTTACTCAAAACAAAAGACATAGAAAATCCAGATTATCTGCTTTGAACTGAATAATATGGCAGCATAAACTCATATGATCCTGTTCAAAGCAGATAATGTTGATTATATGATTTGATAATCTGGATTATATGGTACTGTAGATCTAGCTAGATTTGAGTGCAAGTAGTACTGGGATATTTATAGGCAAATAACATTCCCATGGAGAATGGTGGGATCTTTTTATATTCTGCAGGTAAGAAGAGTGGCTCATGCCTTACAGTGAAGAAGAGGGTGGCCATGACTAATGTATCAATGACCCAAATTCCCACAATGTTTATCAGGGCTTGATATTTATTAACCATAAAATGCTTTTTAATTTTTATTGAAATATTGATCAATTGGTTGCACTCTTTGTAAGTATTCTGTTAACATTTGTGAAGGCTTGTTACTTAGAGTACGTTGATGTTATTGACTGTGAAATGTTTAAAAAAAGGATTGGCTAAAAATTTTAAAACCTCATAAAATAGATGATTCCTATTTTTCTCACTGCCTGTATTAAAAAGTAAAGGATAGTAATTACAAGCAGCAACCTCTTTATAAACCATAATTAAAATGCAGTCTTTCAAATTTCTTTCATGAATGAGTATTTGAGAATAACAAAGGAAATATTCATTTCTTTAATTCAGCCGCTAGAGCAGGAAATAAATAATTCAACCCACGCAATATATTTCCTCCTGCTGAATTATCTGCTGATTCAGGGCACCTTTATTGCTAGGGCATGAGATCCTGTGTGATTTTGGAAGCAAAGCCAGGTTGGACCTGTTTAGTACTTGCTTGGGAAGCTGCCAGCAAATCCCAGGAACTGTAGGCTATATTTCAGAGTTAGGAACTGGAAAATCCACTTCTGAGGATATCATGTCTAAGAAAAACCCGTGAAAGTATTGGGGCTGTCATAAGATAACTTGAAGGCATATACACACACATTGCATTGATTAAAAACATGTACCAAGAAATCATTACAAGTATACCTCAGGGCAGATCTAGATAGCACTTTCACCCGAGTGCAATCACGTTTCTTAAATGCGATTGCACACGGGTTGAATGTGATTGCACACTTTTCCCCAACATCAGCACTTTCCTTGGGAGGGGGGGTTGTCCAGATGACCTGCCGGACTTTCTAGCAGGGCACTTGGACAAAACACAAAACACCCCAGAAAAGGATGTAAAAAAAATTACATACCCGGCTACCATTACTCTGCTGCCAGAGCTGTCCTAGTGTGTAGAAATGATACGCCAGGAGAAGTGGGGGCAGGATCCATTTTTCTTCTCTCCCCTCCTGGCATGTCATTTCTACATGCCAGGACAGCTCCAGCAGCAGAGTAATAGCGGTCGGATACATTATTTTCTTTTTAAAATGCTTTTCTTGGGGGGGGGGGGGGGTTGGGAAGGGGTGCTGTCATGGGTTTCCTGGGCTCCAGGAGCACAAGAAACCTGAGGCAGCTGTATAGGTGGGTACCGGAAGTTGTACGGCACAATCCCCAGTCCCCATCTACCCAGCGTTGTCAGCTGGAAAAACCCAGGTCATCTGAAAGATCCAGGTCTTTCCAGCTGACACATTATTACTGAACAAACGATGCATGCTCATTATTTTATTACAGATAGCTATTTCAACTGGGCAAAGATTCGAAAACAATTGCAGAAGAGTCAATGATTAAGCCCCCATCACTTGTATGGATGACCTGAAATGGGTTGCGTCTTGAACAGCAGTTGACAGCATTTTCTCCAAATGCTATTAAAATTCAGAGTTGAACCTTGCATCCTAAATGAAATGCAGATTAAAAATGCATGTTGAACTAACTTTCTGAGTGTGTGTTAAAACAGTACCCTTCTGGACCAGACCAAAGACCTTTCTAGTCTGACATAGTTTCCACAACATGCATTGCTAGGAATGTTGCAGAATGAAAACATCTTCCTCTTTGTGGAGACAGACTCCATATTACTATTCTACTGTCCTGTGCCATGAACATTATTCTGATTAGTAGACTTCTCCAATAATCAAAACTGCCCTTAGAGCTGATGATAAATAAAGATGGCATACAACAACTAGTTATACTTATTGCTCTGCTTGTGGGGTATGGATGAATCTTCCTTACGGGAAGGCGAAGTATTATGGTGAGGTTGCCTCTTTTGTGTGTGCGAGAAGATAACCATAAATTATATGGAAGCAATATATTAAAGGACCCTTTCACTCTACACAATTAGAGATTCCTCTATAAGTGACTTGGGAACTTCCTACTGAATCCTGTGATTGGCAGTTGAATTTAGTGGTAATTCAGATTCTCAGTCTGAGAGCTCTTCTGGTGCCTCTGACCTTGGAACTACAGCAAAGCTTTTTAAAAAGTAAAGGGTTAATGTTTTGTGTTGGTATGCTGCCATTGTTTGTTGTTCATTCGTTCAGTCATTTCCAACTCTTCGTGACTTCAAGGACCAGTCCTTGCCAGAGCTCCTTGTCGGCCGTCACCACCCCCAGCTCCTTCAAGGTCAATCCAGTCACTTCAAGGATACCATCCATCCATCTTGCCCTTGGTCGCCCCCTCTTCCTTTTTCCTTCCATTTCCCCCAACATCATTGTCTTCTCTAAGCTTTCCTTCTCATGATGTGGCCAAAGTACTTCATCTTGGCCTCTACTATTCTTCCCTCTAATGAGCAGTCAGGCTTTATTTCTTGAAGTATGGACTGGTTGGATCTTCTGGCGGTCCAAGGCACTCTCAGCATTTTCCTCCAACACCACAGTTCAAAAGCATCTATCTTCTTTCGCTCAGCCTTCCCTATGGTCCAGCTCTCACATCCGTAGGTGACTACAGGGAATACCATTGCTTTGACTATGCGGATCTTTGTTGCCAGCGTGATGTCTCTACTCTTTATTATTTTATCGAGACTGGACATTGCTCCCCCCCCCCCCCAAGAAGTAAGCGTCTCCTGATTTCCTGGCTGCAGTCTGCATCTGCAGTAATCTTTGCACCTAGAAATACAAAGTCTCCATGTTTTCTCCCTCTATTTCCCAGTTGTCAATCATTCTTGTTGCCATAATCTTGTTTTTTTTTATGTTTAACTGCAAATGGTAATGCTGGTATTACCATGTATTAATTAAAGATAATAACAAATTTCTTTCAGAAAATAAAAATAAAAAGATAACCGTGTGAACAGAGGGAAAATGGGATCAGACAGGAAAGCCTAACACAGCTCAGTACATATTTAGCATTTCCACTAGACTTTATTATTGCATAAATCTGTTTCAGTTGATATTTTAGTTGGCATTTATGCAATTTTTGGGCCACCATTAAAAAAAACCAAAATATTGCTGAAAAGGAGTGTGACATTAATATAACACTACTATGGCAGTATGAGGCATCTATACTGTGATAATAAGCTGAATATTTTTGGAAAACTCATTTTGGGACATAGTCATTACTTTGTTGTTGTTCATTCGTTCAGTCGTCTCCGACTCTTCGTGACCTCATGGACCAGCCTACGCCAGAGCTCCCTGTCGGCCGTTACCACCCCCAGCTCCCTCAAGGTCAGTCCAGTCACTTCAAGGATGCCATCCATCCATCTTGCCCTTGGTCGGCCCCTCTTCCTTTTGCCTTCCACTTTCCCCAGCATAATTGTCTTCTCTAGGCTTTCCTGTCTCCTCATGATGTGGCCAAAGTACTTCAACTTTGTCTCTAGTATCTTTCCCTCCAGTGAGCAGTCGGGCTTTATTTCCTGGAGGATGGACTGGTTGGATCTTCTCGCAGTCCAAGGCACTCTCAGCACTTTCCTCCAGCACCACAGCTCAAAAGCATCGATCTTCCTTCGCTCAGCCTTCCCTAAGGTCCAGCTCTCACATCCGTAGGTTACTACAGGGAATACCATGGCTTTGACTAGGCGGATCTTTGTTGCCAGTCTGATGTCTCTACTCTTCACTATTTTATCGAGACTGGACATTGCTCTCCTCCCAAGAAGTAAGCGTCTTCTGATTTCCTGGCCACAGTCTGCATCTGCAGTAATCTTTGCACCTAGAAATACAAAGTCTGTCACGGCCTCCACGGTTTCTCCCTCTATTTCCCAGTTGTCAATCATTCTTGTTGCCATAATCTTGGTTTTTTTTACGTTTAGCTGCAACCCGGCTTTTGCGCTTTCTTCTTTCACCTTGATTAGAAGGCTCCTCAGCTCCTCCTCGCTTTCGGCCATCAGAGTGGTGTCATCTGCATATCTGAGGTTGTTAATGTTTCTTCCAGCAATTTTCACCCCAGCTTTGCATTCATCCAGCCCCGCACATCGCATGATGTGTTCTGCATACAAGTTAAAAAGGTTGGGTGAGAGTATGCAGCCTTGCCGTACGCCTTTCCCAATCTTGAACCAGTCTGTTGTTCCGTGGTCAGTTCTGACTGTTGCTACTTGGTCCTTGTACAGATTCCTCAGGAGAGAGACAAGGTGGCTTGGGATGCCCATCCCACCAAGAACTTGCCACAATTTATTATGATCCACACAGTCAAAGGCTTTAGAATAGTCAATGAAGCAGAAGTAGATGTTTTTCTGAAACTCCCTGCCTTTCTCCATTATCCAGCGGATATTGGCAATCTGGTCTCTCGTTCCTCTGCCTTTTCTAAACCCAGCTTGAACATCTGGCAACTCTCGCTCCATGTATTGCTGGAGTCTTCCTTGCAGGATCTTGAGCATTACCTTACTGGCATGTGAAATAAGGGCCACTGTACGGAAGTTTGAGCAGTCTTTCGCATTTCCCTTTTTTGGTATGGGGATATAAGTTGATTTTTTCCAGTCTGATGGCCATTCTTGTGTTTTCCATATTTGCTGGCATATGGCATGCATCACCTTGACAGCATCATCTTTTAAGATTTTAAACAGTTCAGCTGGGATCCCGTCGTCTCCTGCTGCCTTGTTGTTAGCAATGCTTCTTAAGGCCCATTCAACTTCACTCCTCAGGATGTCTGGTTCTAATTCATTCACCACACCGTCATAACTATCCTCAATATTATTATCCTTCCTATACAGATCTTCTGTATAATCTCGCCACCTTCTCTTGATCTCTTCAGCTTCTGTTAGGTCCCTGCCATCTTTGTTTCTTATCATACCAATTTTTGCCTGAAATTTACCTCCAATGTTTCTAATTTTCTGGAAGAGGTCTCTTGTCCTTCCTATTCTGTTGTCTTCCTCCACTTCCATGCATTGCTTATTTAAAAATAGTTCCTTATCTCTTCTGGCTAACCTCTGGAATTGCGCATTTAACTGGGCATACCTCCCCTTATTATCCCTGTTTCCTTTTGCTTTCCTCCTTTCTTGGGCTACTTCCAGTGTCTCAGCAGACAACCATTTTGCCTTCTTGGTTTTCTTTTTCTTTGGAACATACTTTGTTGCTGCCTCCTGAACAATGTCGCGGACTTCTGTCCATAGTTCTTCTGGGACTCTGTTTACTAAATCTAGTCCTTCAAATCTGTTCTTCACTTCCACTGTATATTCGCTAGGAATGTTAGTGAGATCATATCTAACTGGTCTGTGTATTTTCCCTGATCTCTTTAGCTTTATTCTAAATTTGGCAATAAGAAGTTCGTGATCTGAGCTACAGTCAGCCCCAGGTCTTGTTTTCACCGACTGGATGGATGTCCGCCACCTTTGGCTGCAAAGGATGTAGTCAATCTGATTTCGGTGTTGACCATCTGGTGAGGTCCATGTATAAAGCCGTCTTTTAGGTTGTAGTCATTACTAATGTTGCTAAATATTGTTGTTTGGAATTTTAAAAAATAATTAGTATGGTAGCATTATAGTAGTCCCTATAATGTTAATTTTAAAAGAAGATGAAGGAAGGGAAGAACTTTTTCCAGCTACCATTTTATCAATGCACTCCGTATGAAATATTTCCAGCTACAATCCAAAGATTCAATACCTTGCTTTTTAACATATCAAAGGAAATAATGGGAAATCTGGCTAAAATGAATAAATACATGGTCTAAATTTGTTTTTAAAGTTTTGCTTGGACTTCCTCCTGCAAAGTTGCTAATGTGAACTGAACCTTCTTGTTTCTTAGGCACAGCAGTAATTTCCATCCATTGCTGTGGACAGAACATAGTTGAAAATGGCAATGTCGTTGACCATAATGATTGCTTGTACTAGTGTATGCCGTTTTTCTGGAGGAAACCCTTCACTTTGGAGATGGTCTTGGCTGATGACACCAGACCCCTCCTATGCTTTCCAAGTGCACACATACTACTGAGGAATGTATAAAACAAATTATTGTGGCCACATACTGTGACTCTCCCTGTACACCGTAAATGTGCCAAAAGCTTTTTGCCCTGCCTGAGCCCTCAAGCACAGAATGTCCAATTACTGGTATTTAAGGCCATTAAGCCTTTCCCCCCAAAAGTATCCCAAACAAACACCCAGCCCTCCTGATCTCATTACATACTGAATGATGACACCTTCCCCAACAGCTTAATTATATTCAAAAACCCGGTGATAGAGAGAGATTGCGCAAGCAGGATTCCTGTGTGATGTGCAGGATTTTGATGGCTTGACGTGTGATGTTTCAAAGCCACAAATCATTCCAGTGTCTTAAAACTAATAATGCTAATTCAAGATTCATGCCAGAGGAAGCATCTACTCCAGAATGTGCCCTTTGGCCTTGGGGCTTATGAGCAGAATGACATTTTGACGAGTCCCATAAGAAACTTCCAGGCCAGCAGTCCACAGCAGTCCGTTGGACATTCAGGGGTGCTTGGATGGTGCATTTCTGCATGAATTTATTATTTATTTCAATTACTTCTACCCTGCCCTTCTCACCCCCGAGGGGGGACTCAGGGCGGCTTACAAACGAAGGCACAAGTCGATGCCTAAATCAATAAACAAACAATACATAAAAGCAATTTAAACGATTAACAAGTTAAAAACATTAATACATAGTAAAATAGCAAAACAATCTCATGCTCAGTGTTCAGAGTCCGTTTATCCATTCCATTCCGTTCACCCTTGTTTATTGTCAGATCTTCCCTTAGCTGCCAGAATATCCAAAAGCTTGGTCCCATATCCAGGTCTTCAATTTTTTTCTGAACGCCAAAAGGGAAGTCGCTGTTCTAATCTCCCCGGGGAGTGAGTTCCACAGGTGAGGGGCCACCACTGAGAAGGCCCTGCTCCTCGTCCCCACCACCCTCACTTGTGATAGTGGCGGGGTCGAGAGCAGGGCCTCCCCAGACAATCTTAAATTTCGAGATGGGATGTAGAGGGAGATCCGTTCGGACAAATACACTGGGCCGGAACCGTATAGGGTTTTGTAGGTCAAAACCAGCACTTTGAATTGTGCTCGGAATTGGATCGGCAGCCAGTGGAGCTGGCGTAACAGAGGGGTGGTATGCTCCCTGTACGCCGCTCCGGTGAGTAATCTGGCTGCTTCTCGCTGGACTAGTTGAAGTTTCCGAGCAGTCTTCAAAGGCAACCCCACGTAGAGTGCGTTGCAGTAATCCAACCGGGATGTAACAAGAGCGTGGACCACCGTGGCCAGATTTGACTTCCCAAGGTACAGGCACAGCTGGCGCACAAGTTTTAATTGTGCGAAAGCTCTCCCAGCCACCGCCGAGACCTGGGGTTCCAGGCTCAGCGATGAGTCCAGGATCACTCCCAAGCTGCGAACCTGCGTCTTCAGGAGGAGTGTAACCCCGTCTAACAAAGGCTGTAACCCTATACCCTGTTCGGCCTTACGACTGACCAGTAGGACCTCTGTCTTGTCTGGATTCAATTTCAATTTGTTAGCTCTCATCCAGTCCGATACAGTGGCCAAGCACAGGTTCAAGGGCTGCACAGCCTCCTTGGTGACTGAGAAGGAGTGACAGATTTGGACATCATCTGCGTAAAGATAACATCTCATTCCGAAACTCCGGATGATCTCCCCCAGCGGCTTCATGTAGATGTTAAATAACATCGGGGAAGAATTGAACCCTGTGGGACTCCACACAACAACGGTCGCGGAGCCGAACAGGTGTCACCCAGTAACACCTTCTGGGTCCGTCCCTCAAGGAAGGATCGGAGCCACTGCAAGGCAATGCCCCCGAGCCCCATGTCCATGAGGCGCCCCAGAAGGATAGCGTGATTGACGGTATCGAAGGCCGCTGAGAGGTCCAGCAGAACTAACAGGGACACACTCCCCCTGTCAAGCTCCCTGCGCAGATCATCTACCAAGGTGAAGGAAACCATGAAGGAAACCATGAAGAGCAAGAGATCTGTCCGTATCTTATATAATTTCATAAACTTGATTGTACATGGTCAATGGCCTTTACAAAACACAGAATGAAACATGAACAGAATTGACAACAAATTATTTAAAAATATTAAACATAGCTTTAAAACCATTTTGCTGGACCCCATAAAACCAAAAGTTGTAAAAATAGCTTTATATTAGGCCTGGGTAACAACGGAAAAATTTGTTTCTAAAATCGATTTGTATTTGGGGTTTTTTTTTTGTTTCGATATTTAAAATAATTACAAAATTTTCCTTTTAAAAAGTTCGATATTTACAAAATTTCGTAAATGGTAAAAAATTAATGAATCGATTTCCGAAACAATAACGAATCGATTCGTTAATGGCGGACGCGACCGCGAAATATGCTAAAAAACCTCCAAAACCTTCTGAAGCTTCCCTCTCCCTCTGTTGTTGACTGTTGGTGTGATATTATAATTTTTTTTACTAATTAAACCATAAAACTGGCCCAGACATGCGGAAATAATAACGAAATGACCTCAAAACAATAACGAAACGAATACAATATCGAAATACGAAGCATTTACAAAACGTTTTTGAAAATTCGTTTTTTTAAATAATTGCTCCAGAATGGTTCGTTATCGTTTTGTAATTGAAAAAATTAACGAATTATTAACGAATTACGAATTAACGAAACGAAACCGCCCAGCCCTACTTTATATTACAATATGTTTGGTAACAAAGCAACTTTCTCAGCTACCAAACTGGGCTATTAAGTATGAGATAAATAGCAACATATCAGACAACAATTCTATTGCTTTCCGAGATGGGTAGATCATATATAGCTGAATAAGGGGTGACAAATAAGTAATGAATTACCAAATACAAATTTCCTGTCTAAAATTGGAATACAGATTGAGCATCTCTTATCTGAAATGCTTGGGACCCAAAATGTTCCATTTTTTTTTAAAAAAAAATCTTTGGAATACTTGCCTTGGAGATGAGACCCAGGCCCAAACACAAAATGTATTAATTTTCTTATACATATAGTCGAAATGTAATTTTACACACAATATTTTTAACAATTTTAATAATTTTAATAACAATAGTACACTGAACCATCCAAAAGGAAAAGGTTTACTATGTCTGGCACCCATGTGGACAATTTTGAATTCTGGTGTATTTTGAATTTTGAAATTCCAGATAAGAGATGCTAAACCTACCGCAAAATCTCCCTTGAAAATAAGCAGAAGGCACCTGGTGGAATCTGAGTTCTATGAAAGCTCTTCAGATGTCAGCATTCAAAGTTTCAAAATAATGTGGCTTTGAATTATTGGTGTGAATTTGTGTGGATATACAGTGGGGGGGGGGGGGGGGATTTAGTCAGATACCAATTGTACAAGTTCTTCCACTTAAAAAGATGAGAGAGACCTGTAATTGACATCATAGGTAGACCTCAACTATGAGAGACAACATGAGAAAACACATCCAGAAAAATCACATTGTCTGATTTTTAACTAATTTATTTGCAAATTACGGTGGAAAATAAGTATTTGATCAGCTACAAACAAGCAAGATTTCTGGGTCTTATAGACCTGTAACTTCTTCTTGAAGAGGCTCCTCTGTCCTCCACTCATTACCTGTAGTAATGACACCTATATGAATTTGTTATCAGTATAAAAGACATCTGTCCACAACCTCAAGCAGTCACACTCCAAACTCCACTATGGTGAAGACCAAAGAGCTGTCGAAGGACACCAGAAATAAAATTGTCACCCTGCACCAGACTGAGAAGACTGAGTCTGCAATAGGAAAGCAGCTTGGTGTGAAGAAATCAACTATGGGAGCAATAATTAGAAAATGGAAGAGATACAAGACCACTGATAATCTCCCTTGATCTGGGGCTCCACGCAAGATCGCATCCTGTGGGGGTCAAAATTATCACAAGAATGGTGAGCAAAAATCCCAGAACCACACGGGGGAACCTAGTGAATGACCCACAGAGAACTGGGACCCACGTAACAAAGGCTACCATTAGTAACACACTACGCCGCCAGGGACTCAGATCCTGCAGTGCCAGACGTGTACCCCTGCTTAAGCCAGTACATGTCTGGGGCCGACAGAAGTTTGCTAGAGAGTATTTGGATGATCCAGAAGAGTACCGGGACAATGTCATATGGTCAGATGAAACCAAAGTAGAACTGTTTGGCAGAAACGCAAGTTGTCATGTTTGGAGAAAAAAGAATGCTGCGTTGCATCCAAAGAACACCATACCTACTGTGAAGCATGGGGGTGGCAACATCATGCTTTGGGGCTGTTTCTCTGCAAAGGGACCAAGGTAACTGATCCATATGCATGAAAGAATGAATGGGGCCATGTATCATGAGATTTTGAGTGGAAACCTCCTTTCATCAGCAAGGGCACTGAAGATGAAACGTGGCTGGGTCTTTCAGCATGACAATTATCCCAAGCACAAAGCCAGGGCAACAAAGGAGTGGCTTTGTAAGAAGCATTTCAAGGACCCGGAGTGGTCTAGCCAGTTTCTAGATCTTAACCTTATAGAAAACCTTTGGAGGGAGTTGAAAGTCCGTGTTGCATAGCGACAGCCCCAAAACATCACTTCTCTTGAGGAGATCTGCATGGAGGAATGGGCCAACATACCAGCAACAGTGTGTGCCAACCTTGTGAGGACTTACAGAAAACCTTTAACCTCTGCCATTGCCAATAAAGGATATATAAAAGAAGTATTGAGATGAACTTTTGTTATGGACCAGATACTTATTTTCCACCATAATTTGCAAATAAATTCATTAAAAAGCAGACAGTGTGATTTTCTGGATGTGCTTTCTCATGTTTTCTCTCATAGTTGAGGTCTACCTATGATGTTAATTACAGGCCTCTCTCATCTTTTTAAGTGGGAGAACTTGTACAATTGGTATCTGACTAAATACCCCCCCCCCCCCCCACTGTATATTTAATTCACATTCTTCAGGTTTATCCTGCAATGATTAATAATATTCAGACTTGGAAGAAAAATATTCTTTTTTGGAATCCAGCTTCCAGAATCACACCGCCAGAAGGGGTTCCCATTATATTAGGATCTCCATGAGCTCCCTTATCTTTCTTGGCTCTCTTCCACCCAGTTCCATAAAGATGGCTCAGCTTCCACGTGCCATGCATGGATTATCCCACACTCCTTGTCATATCCTTTGCACTCAGTATCTCCTTCTTATCCTTGTGGTTTTGCCTCTGCCCTACCTTTTCCAGATCCAATCAGTTGGTAGGTGGCTTTGGCCAGCACCCAATCACCATTGTCAGGCACGTAATGAGGGAAAACAAAGCAGTAACAATGTGCTGAGTCAAAGGCATCAAAGGCATTTACCAAATCAACACATAAAGTGCCTGAGACGTCTTCCCATCAGTTGTGCACAGAGGCAGCCAGACATAAGGAAGCAGAAGCCCAGCTGAGGAGGAATACAGCAGCAATGGAAAAAGGTACTAAACATCAGCAACAAAAAGGAACAGAGGATATGGTGTTTGCTCTTAGAGCCTGGTGAACTGACTATATTTGGACTACAATTCCCAGAATTCTCCAGCCAGCATAGACATAGACCTGCTGGTTGAGGATTTAAGAAATGATAGTCCAAAGAGTGAAATGTCCACAGTGCCTTTTTCTTTGTTAGAGGATGCTACCACAGCTTGGGGAAGATATCTGGCAAGGAGAACTGCAAAGAAGGTCTTCTTCTAAAAAATTCTGAGAGTTTATGTGACAAGAGATTGCATACAAGCAGTGGCTATGGAAGTGCTGTGTACTAAATTAGTCAGAAAAAAACAACTGATTTTGTGTATTTGAGCTCTTTTATCTGATCTGAGGAATGTGGTGTTCCAGTCATATCTCCGTCCACAGGAACTCACTGCAAGCTGTTGTATATTACACTGTTTCATCTTCAGGTTTCATTGGTAAAATAGAAATGTGGAAATGTTTTGTGTGACTTGACCCTTAAGAGTAGACATTGCTGAATAGCTAAGTACACTCTGAAGACGTCTGACCACACTTTGGTAATAATGACTGGGAAATGCAGAGACAGCAAGGCATCCAAAATGTGTCAATGGCATTGTCAAAAAATCATATTCCACCCCTTTTGTCCAGGGAGGTGTAAAGAAGGTTTCAGTGTCATGGTTTAATTGACAATGACAATATGAATTATGAAGCGTGTCTTTACATAAAACAAGAATATGGAAACATATCATCTGCTTATTGATTTTGAGGTAGGTTCCATCTCAGTGTTTCTTCTGAGGGAGATTCAGAGGGCTGGGATGGGACCTTCTTGGTCCTGGCCCTCCGGCTTTGGGACAGTCTTGCAAGGAAGGGCATACTGCTTGACACCAGTGTTATCATCCCTATCATGCCAGCTCTGGATGTTTCTCTACCCCCAGCCTTTGGATGTATCTAATGGGCTGGATGTGTTTTTCAAGACCAACATTATGTCAACTCATTAGCTCCATGATTTCTTGTTATCAGACTTTGTTTTTATATGACAGGTATACAGGTTTCTATTGTTTTCTCTCCTTTTTGAAAGACTGAATCAATGAAACATAATATCACTGCTGATGAACCAAATTCCCACTTGTTTGGGGGATTAGAAACATTTTGAAATGGAGATGCTCTGGGCATTTTCCTCAAGTCCACTTTTCTCATAAGAGCTCTTCTTAGTAAAATTAAGGACCAACCTGGTTGTGACTTATTTTAATACACTAATACAGTAATACAGTAAATGCCCCTGTAAATTAGCAAATTTAACAATCAAAATTAATTTATAAATACATTCTTAAAACTGACCAGTTTCTGTTTAAGATACACTAACTCTCAATTCCTAACTCTCAATTTCTCTACTTCTTCTGGTGGCTGGTCACATACAATACAAAAAAAATGACTGTATATTTGTCAGCAACTTTGTACATGGTTAAGAGGGATTGTAGAAACTGGGCTTAAGGCATAATAGTGATCAAAGACAAGTTTCCATTTTTATCAGACAAAGAAAGAAGGCAACTTAACTATCAAAGGTCTAGTTCATGAGCATCCTGAAAACAGACATAGATTGCACACGTCGATGGCTACTGATTGTCATGTCATTCTCAGAACCAGTATCCAAGGACAACACATGTGGAAATAACTGCACCTACATATATTGTTTCAAATACGATTTTGTTTTCTCTCCAACAAGTGTACATGTTTCTCTTGAGAAATGACCAATTCATTATTTGCTCATTTTAGGGGAGAAATAATAATTTAGGGAAGATCAACAGCCTATGTGAAAAAGTTCTTGGAGTCTTAATGAATAGCCAGTTGAACGTGAGCCAAAAGTGTGATGCAGCAGTTTAAAAAGCCAATGAGATTTTGGGCTGCATCAAAAGGAGTATAGTGTCTAGATCGTGGGAAGTCATGGTGACTCTGTATTCTACTTTGGGTAGACCACCCCTTGAATACTGTGTCCAATTCTGGGCACCACAGTTCAAAAGAGAGATTGAGAAGCTGGAAGGTGTCCAGAGGAGGGCAACTAAAATGATCAAAGTTGTGGAGACCAGGCCCTTTGAGGAGCATCTTAAAGAGCTGGGGATGTTTAGCTTGCAGAAGAGAAGGTTGAGAGGAAACAGGACAGCCATGTATAAATATGTGAGTGAGTAGGGAGGAGGGAGCAGGCTTGTTTTCTGCTGCCCTGGAGATTAGGACTCAGAGCAATGGGTCCAAATTACAGGAAAGGAGATTCCACCTGAACATTAGGAAGAACTTCCTGACTGTAAGAGCTTTTCAACAGTGGAATTCTCTGCCTCAGAGTGTTTTGGGGGCTCCTTCTTTAGAAGGTTTTAAACAGAGGCTGGATGGCCATCAGTCAAGGGTACTTTGAATGTGCTTTTCCTGTATGGCAGAGGGTTGGATTGAATGACCCATGTGGTCTCTTTCAACTCTATGATTCTAAGAGCCCTTCCAGGTAGGCCCTATACCCAGGATCTGATCCCTGGTTTTGTTTATCCCACATTATCTAGCAGTGCAGACTCATATAATCCAGTTTAAAGCAGAAAACCAGGGATCAGATCCTGGGATATAGGACCTGTCTAGAAGGGCCCAAAGAAATAAGGATATATGCACATGCTTGTACTTAGGTATTGCCATTTGTTTGCCTTTGAGATAAACTTGTAGCCATCTCAGATCTGCTGAGTTCAACTGCATTTCTAAATTTCTGAATTTGTACTAAGCATATCCTGGTATTATTCTGGCAGTGGAGTGTTACATGACAAATATTAAATATAAATCATAGAAAACATTGAAAACTCTGTTTTGTCGAAGGCTTTCATGGCTGGAATCATTGGGTTGCTGTGAGTTTTCCGGGCTGTATTGCTATGTTCCAGAAGCATTCTCCCCTGACATTTCACCCACATCTATGGTAAGCAGAGGTCAGAAGTTGTGAGGTCTGTTGGAAACTAGGAAGTTGCCATACAGCCTGGAAAATTCATAGCAGCCCATTGGAAACTCTCTTAAGCTTTTACAAATAGAGTTCTGAGACTGACTGCAGTAGTACTGTACAATACTATATGTTTAGGGATTTCAGTTCTGTTTAAGATTTTTTTTCTCTTTCTCATTCACTTACATAGGCATATGCTCACAAATATAATCGAATTAGCAAACAGAAATCAAGTGTTCAATATAATACATTAAAATCTGCACTACTTTATTTTTTTTGCCTTGAGTTAACCAATACAAAGTGCTATTTCAGGAAATCTTACAGCAAAGTGATTTTGTTAATCTTTTAAGTCCAATTTCTGATGTTAATCTTTCTAAAATTAAGGTGTGGCATTAAAAAGCTAATCAGTAGAGTGCCAAAACTCCCACACTTTCTTTTTTAATTCCTTAGACTGTCTTTTCTTGGGGTACTTTAAAGACTAGTGCAGTTATTATGGCATACGTTTTCAAGGACTGAAGAGCCTTGCTCTGTTCTATATTTACAGCAAGGCACTTCAATGTGGTTTTGCAACTTTAGTGTGCCATAGTTGCAAAATCACATCAATAAATAAGATTCAGGAATGTCATTTTGTCATAGTGACAACAATAGAAAGCCTGGTGGGATCTTAAAGTCTAACAGATGTGTTGTGTTAACCTTTAGAGTGCCTCAAAAAGAAAAAAAGTGGGGGGGGGGTGAGGAATGACAGGCCTAAATATCCTGAAGCTATTAGCTGAACAGGACAGGCTATGGTTAGTACAGGCTAAGTATCCCTTATCTGAAATGCTTGGGACCAGAATTTTATCATATTTTGGGGTTTTCCCCAGATTTTGGAATATTTGCATATATATAATGGAATATCTTGGAGATGGAACCCCAGTCTGTTTCATATATATCTTCTACACATAGCCTGATGCCAATTTTATACACAAAAAAATTAATAACATTATACATAAAACAAGGAGCCCCAGGTGGCGCAGTGGGTTAAAGCACTGAGCTGCTAAACTTGCTGAATGAAAGGTCACAGGTTCGATCTGGGAAGGGCATGAGCTTCCGCTGTTAGCCCCAGCTTCTGCCAACCTAGCAGTTCGAAAACGTGTAAATGTGAGTAGATCAATAGGTTCTGCTCCTGTGGGAGGATAATGGTGCTCCATGCAGTCATACCAGCCACATGACCTTGGAGGTGTCTATGGACAATGCCGGCTCTTTGGCTTAGAAATGGAGATGAGCACCATCTCCAGAATTGGACACAACTGGACTTAATATCAGGGGAAAACCTTCACCAACCTACATGAAACAAAGTTTGTGTCCACATAACAATAAAAAAACAAAGGTGACTCCCTCAGCCATTTTCAAAATTCCAGATAAGGGATATCAGCAAGAAATTTTACGGGAGGCTGCCAAAAAATGTTTAGCTGCAGTAGGCTATGTTTCAGAAGAAGGCAAATCACCTCTAAGGACTCCATGAAATCACACTCTATGAAATTAGTAGGTTTGCCGTAGGCTAACAGGCAACATAAAGGAACATAAACACAAAGTTGTAAATGCCATCCTCACTATGGGCCTGGTAAACATGGCACAGCATTTGCTTTGATGTGGTGCCATGAAGTATGGGACAACACCCATACTTTCTAGACATTAAGGCATCCCAGAGCTATATCCTACCCTAAGGAGGAAAACTACCACACAATAAGCTGACATGGTCCTGGAAAACATCTCGTGAGTGATGCCTGGCAGGCCATATGAACACCGTTTCCTTCCCCAGGAGGAAGTTCAGATCTCTCAGATGATTTGTGGTCAGGAGAGATGCCAGTACTCCAGGAAAAGGATGTCCCTGCTTGTTCTCATGTGCGTTTACTTTTGTTTTAATTTTGATTGAAATATTTGTATGGCACACTCAAGACAAAGTGCTCCCAGGGTAGTTCACATGCATAACCATAAAACATTTCCACTTGGATTTGCTTTCAAGTCATTTGGCTTATGGTTCACTGTAAATTTGGTATATCAAAAATTTGAGGAGACTAGGAGGGGGGGGGGGCGGTATTTGCAGTATGATCTATAGTGTTGAGGCACAATGCCTTTAATTCTTAGTCTGTATTCCCAACTAAGACTAGAGGAGATTCTTAAGATTACAATAATTCATTCTACAAAAGAATTAAGGGGTGAGCCTGCCATGAATCAAGACACGAAAATACCACACAGAGTAAGGAAATGGCAGCAACTTTATACATGGTTTCCTCACTTTGCCTCTTCCTTTCTTCAGGCAATCTGAGTATGCACTGCAAAACATCAGTTAAAAGCCTTTGTTCATTGTCTTTCATGGACTCACAACAGCTGCAAGCCTATCTGCTTGGAGCGCCTGGCTTCTATTTTCCACCTTCCTCCTAACTCCCTTTCATAGCTGTTGTGTGAACCCCTTGTTTTCAATGCATTTCTTGGCTCCCCCCTTCTCTGACATTGCCTGAACCAAGCCATGTTTGCAGAAATTATTAGCAATTAAACAATTCAATACAAAGCAATTATCAATGGTTATTTATCTTCACCCCTTTCTCTTCAGTAGAGTTTATGTAAAAGATAGGACAGTCCTATACATTGAAATATTACCAGATGTAGATCAATTTCAAGTCCTTTTTCTCATTATAACTCCTGCTGGCTACCTCCTTGAAATTTGTGGACAACAGTGGCAACTGGTGGCTTCCATCTTAGGCCCCTTCCACACAGCTATATAAAATGCACAATGAACTGGATTATATGCCAGTGTGGACTCAGATAATCCAGTTCAAAGCAGATATTGTGGATTATCTCCCTTGATATTCTGTGTTAAATGGCTGTGTGGAAGGGCCCATAGTGAAGTGGTTCAGCACCATGGATACCTCCTTATACCTAATGTGGATTTATTACCCTGCAGTGTTCACACAAGTAGTTTTCAAGGCATGCTATCCCAAATATTAGAAGTGTTTGTTAGAATGCATGAGGACTGGTAAAGGAAATGATAACAGGTTTTCTAGGCCCAAGGAACAGCATGAGAGAAATCCCAGAAGTCAAAGTGTAAGAGAGAAACAAAAGGAAGCTAGTTGGTGTTAGATGAGATGGGAAACTGCAACAACTGTGTTGACACAAGAAAAAGTCAGGTAAGAGGAGGAATATGGATACTTTATGCATGCAGTCTTAAGCTTAAATATGACAGTGTTTAATTGAGTCAGATCCAAATCTACTCAGTCTGATATTTTGCTTTCAATAGCAATTAACAGGAACAATGCTTTCAAATTGTAGAAAAGGAGATTCCACCTGAACATTAGGAAGAACTTCCCTACTGTAAGTGCTGTTCAGCAGTGAAACTCTCTGCCCTGAAATGTGGTGGAGGCTTCTTCTTTGGGGACTTTTAAGCAGAGGCTGGATGGCCATCTGCCGGGGATGCTTTGAATGCAATTTTCCTGCTTCTTGGCAGGGGGTTGGACTAAATGTCTCATGGGGTTTATTCCAACTCTATGATTCTATGATAACAAGAAACCAAAAATTGTGGAGTGCACAGAGGTAGAAATGCATTTGCTTTTTCGATTTTTCATCCCTAAATATTTTTGAGCAATGGTTGTAGAAAGCTGACTTGTGACAAAAGTTAAAATAATTATACAATGGTTCTATTAAAAAGCATAGTTTGAAAGAGTTTAAAATACTTTTATAATGTATTTGAAAACATTCAAGAGAAAACATTTTTTGTGTTTAGCCTAAAATGGTCTCTACAACAGGACATTTAATCTTTAGCCATAAAGACTTGTATCTCTCCTGGTTTAATGCCTACCAAAAGATACTCCATCAAATTTGTCTAGTTCTCTTAAAGAAACATACACACACATACACACAAACACATAAAAGTTAGAGAATTGCTCAAGTTGGGTTGTTGTAGGGTTTTTTTGGGGGGCTATATAGCCATGTTCTAGAGGCATTCTCTCCTGATGTTTCACCTGCATCTATGGCAAGCATCCTCAGAGGTTGTGACTTTTGTCACAAGTCACCTCACAACCTCTGAAGATGCTTGCCATAGATGCAGGCGAAACGTCAGGAGAGAATGCCTCTAGAAAATGGCCATATAGCCCGAAAAAACCTACAACAACCCAGTGATTCCAGCCATTAAAACCTTTGACAATACATTGCTCAAGTTGTTTTCCAAAAAAGGAACTGTTCCAAACTTTGGATCAAATTCATCAATTTCTGAGCCTTGGAAGTTTCAGACAGTGATCCAGCATCTTTTGGACAGGCTGTTCCTTCATGTCTGCGTGCTTACCTCAGACTAGTTTGGCGAGTTCTCAAGCAGATAGAATTGCAATAATCTCAAGATGTGACCAAGATACTGGAACATCTCCCAGTGGCACATAGATATATTAAAGCCCTAATGATTTTTCATCATCTTTAAGCAGGATAGTATTTCCTGTCTTTGGCTAAGTGTGCTGAACACATTAGTTGAGATGCAAATAAGGAAAATGTGTCACACAGAAGATAGTTGTCTAAGAACTCAGCTGATGGCTGTATCCTCTGTATGGATTTATAGTAGCAGATGCCAAGTCATGAACTTCCCTGGTTGATAAGGAAGAGGAAAAGAAAACACAAAGGAAGTTATGTGTTGGCTCTCATTAACTTGGTACATTGCCTCATTCAATCATGTTAGGTTTTAGACATTTCAGGTACTGACTTTGATACTATCTAACAACTTGTAAGCACTATGACGGGCAATAGGTCTTGTAGAAACAAACCTGTAAGGCAAGAATACAGAATTCAGCTGGGAGTGTCAGAAAATAATGTTTCAAATGTAGGTTGCAAGGAGCAGCAGAAGAAAGGGAAGAGGACAAGAAATACAAACATTGTCTGAGTCTGTTTCCTTCCCTTTTATTTCGACATCCAGACACACATTGGGTTGATGATGAAGAGAAGTCATTTAACAACAGAAGCTATAAATGTCTCTTGGTGAAACAAGCTTGCAAATAATATTACTTCCTCAGTTTTTCACAACCTTTACCATTAAAGCTTAAATGAGTTTTACGCAACTTGTTCTTTCTACCAAAATCTGTCCTTAGCTGGAATGGAACATACTTTGCACTCATGATACTCAGAGTAATTTCAATGGCTTTATACATTTATGAGTGAGTGGAGGAAGATGTATTAATGTATCAGGGTAAAGGCTATGGCCCAGCGTTCCTTCTTGAACATAGGATTTATACCTGGGTATGCAACAAACTCCATTAACACAAGCTGAGAAAGTGGAAGCTTTAAACTTGGAAAAGATCAAGAGTTCTCTCTCTTGAGCTGTAGAAGGAAATCGTTTCGCATACCTAGCCAAAACGGTTGCAGAGAGTACTTTTGCGACCTCATCAGATGGGGTAACTTGCGGTGGCATATGCCACTTCCTCTATAGTTTTGGGACAGAGCCCACTAACTCTCATCCCACAACCTAAAACTACTTCTGGTGGGGCTCCATCACAATACTATTAAGGAACCAGTGTATGCTGCCATGGCAGCAACACGGGAGCCTTCCTGTGTTACAATAGAAATCAGTAGGGGAGAAAGCTGGGTGGCGGACACATCCCCACATGGGATGAGGTAGGGGGGAAGCCTGGTGATGTGAGGCATGGGGTGACAAGGCATGGCAATTTCAGTGATCCATATCAATATCTATATCTATATCTATATGATTTTTATTAAGCTTTCATGATACATTATATATATAAAAAGAAAAAACAGAGAGAGAAGGGAAGGAAAGAAAGAAAGGGAGTTAGGGGAACAGAAAGACAAAGGGGCAGAGAAATGCTGAGAAGGGGAGGGGGGAAAGAAAGAAAGAAAAAAGAATTTTTTTTTTGCTTCCATTCGTATTCTTTGTGGTTCTACATATTGGTATCCTTTCTCTCTTTATGTATTTAGGGAGAGTTTTCCCTAAATACATGAGTTTTGGTTAACCCCTTGTTCTTCCAACAACACTGCGCCACCATGAGCCCCTGGTGGCGCAGTGGGTTAAAGTACTGAGCTGCTGAACTTGTTGACCGAAAGGTCGCAGGTTCGAATCCAGGGAGCAGCATGAGCTTCCGCTGTCAGCCCCAGCTTTTGCCAACCTAGCAGTTCAAAAGCATGCAAATGTGAGTAGATCAATAGGTACCTCTCTATGCAGTCATGCCAGCCACATAACCTTGGAGGTGTCTATGGACAGCGCTGGCTCTTTGGCTTAGAAATGGAGATGAGCAACAACCCCCAGAGATGGACATGACCAGACTTAATGTCAGGAGAAAACCTTTACCATTACCTACATTCCAACAAATATTATCCTCTTTCTTTCTTATTATTATTTCTTATCAGTGGACCATATTATGAAGTTGTTAGAAGCACCTGGAAGTGCTCTTCTAGCCAGAGAAAACACACTTAACTATTTTCTTATCTCTTTCTAGCTGGAGATGTATTGCAAAATGTATTCTCAGGACAGAGGGATGTAGTACAATATCACAGATTTGAAGACGTTCAGAACCAAAGTAAAGGTGCACGGAGTGAAATTTCTATGTATCAGGAAAGACAACAGCATAAACTTGAAGACGTTCCCCTCCAAAATGAAGGCCGAAAGAGTGCTTCATCTGTAAGGCAGCAAAGTGGAAGACAAGGCCCCCAGGTCCCAGAAGGGGGCAGGCACAGCGGAGGTGCACAGGATAGCCGTGGAGGCCAGCGGGAATCAAGCAGGGAAGAAAGCAGATCCCAGGAAACTCCCAATGAAATGGAAGGCAAGCAGAAAGGGTAAGGAACTGGCTCTGCATGGAGGAAGGATCTCTCATGGTTGAGGGGACTCTTCTTTTCTATTCTGTTCATGCATTCAGATGAATTAAATGGGGCTCAGGTAAAGGCTACATATGATCACAGCCCTCATGGGTTTCAGGAAGATGAAAACGAAGTGGGAAGCATATTGATTTGGATCTGCTTTGGAATGGCATTGCCACCCATTTTCTGCCTAAAAAGTTCTGAATGGTGACAGTGATGTAATAGGTAAAAATGCTGCAGTTGTAATCTTCTTCTCATCACTGTATCCCTATCCTTAGAAAAGCTATTTATTCTTGATTTCTATCTGTTATTTTTTAAAAGGGGACACAGACCCTTAGTCATGAAGACCAGGCAAAATGTCACTATGTCCTGAGTAAATTATGTGAATTTTCCAGACATGTTCCTGATGTAGGTTAGGTAAAGAGTTGTGGAGAAGCAATTTAGTGGCAACATACATATATCAATATACAATTGCACTTAAACCCAAACAATTAAAACATAAATTGTTAAAACATCAATTAAAATCACATCATCCAAAATGTAATCTAAGGCCGTTCCATTTATCAACACATTAATTCATGGTCACTTAATTGCACTGCTCCACTTATTTGTCAAAAGCTTAGTCCCAAAGCCACATCCTTTTTCCTGAAGGTCAGGATAGAAGGAGCTAATCTAATTTCATTGGGGAGGGAATTCCACAGATGAAGGGCCACCACTGAGAAAGCCCTGTCCTTCATCCCCACCAGTTGCACCTGCGAAGGAGGTGGGACTGAGAGTAGGGCCTCCCTGGACAATCTTAACTTCCAAGATGGTTCATAGAGGGAGATACGCTTGGACAAGTTAACTGGGCCGGAACCGTTTCACAGCCCAATTTTATATATTTCTACACAGAAGGCAGTATAGCTATAGTTTTTTTTAATAATGTGTTAACTTCCAAGCTGTAAGAATAATCAATAGTCTAAACTTCATACACTAGCTAAGCTTTTTTTTGTTTTTTGGGAAGAGCTTTTTCCCAAATTAATTCTTTTCATGCTTGCTTTTTTTTAAAAAAAGTCAGCTCTATAGGATTTCTACTAAGCATTTTATGTCACTTCCTATATCTCTAGTTCTCTTCATTTCGATGTTCCAAACGACCTGGAAGGGATTTCCCATTTTATTTCAGTGTCACTTCTTATATCTCTCAATCTCATTATTTCCTCTGCCTTCATTTCCATGTTCAAAAGCACCTGAAGGAGATTTCCCATTTTATTCCAATGGCTCCTTGTTCAAATGTGGAATAATAATACAATAAATACCTATATATCCAATGACATGTGCTAAAGTTTATGTTGCCTTTATGTAATGACCATCTGTACACTCATATTTGTGAAATAGTAGTTTCCATCCTTCATATTCCTTCATATTTGTGAAATGAAACACTTAGCATCATAAGTTCCCTTTATGACGTTTCCTTGAATTAATGAATGACAACATGGGTGTGATTATGTAAATACGGGAAAAGTCCCCCTCGATGGACTGTCACCTTGTCGTGGTGAGGGGGCTTGCGTGTTCCGATGAACCTGTGGACACAACAACTGGAGTCGTGCACTCCCAGGAGTGGCCGCGGGGGAGGTCCCAGACCAAGCACAGTCCGAAGACCTCAACGGCGGAGCAGGCGGAGGATAACATGGCACATGTTACAACGGCTGCGAAGGCGGAAGAAGGCTGCAACAGACTGAGAAGCCATGGTCATTGTGTTAAACTACATCACCAGTGGAACCTCATCTGTGAAGACTGTGTGTTGTTCAGTTGTGCACTGACCTCCACACATTAAAAAAAACCACGCACAGGCGTCTTCCAAAGAAAATAAAAACCAAGCAACCAAAGTCCCATGGCGATCAGCGAGTGGCGACGGGGGCAGGACTGTGAAATCTGGAAGCCCCTAGTCACAGACTGGCACATGGGCGGTGGGTACGGACTCAGTCGTTCTACCTCAAGGTCCGAGGCAGTTGAGTAGTTCGGCAGCTGTATCCGCGACTGAGCAGCCCTTTTTAGGACCCACTCTGCTCACCCCACACGGGGAGGGGGCTAGAAAAGGTGCCCCAAACATAGTCTGCCTCACTTATCCCTGACTGGACTGCCGCGTCCAGTGGGGTCACCATCCTGCGGTCAAAAAAGAAAAATGAACTTCGGTACGTGGAACGTACGGACACTGATGGACAACAGTGACAGTGAACGCCCCGAACGCAGAACTGCCATCATCGCAAGGGAGCTGGGACGCTTCAACATTGACATAGCAGCCCTTCAGGAGACCCGGAGAGCAGGAGAGGGACAGCTGAAGGAAGAAAAAGGAGGCTACACCTTCTTCTGGAAGGGACTGCCCGAAGAAGACCAAAGAATGCACGGAGTTGGCTTCGCTATAAGAAATGATCTGATGAAACATCTGTCCGAAGCACCCACTGGCATCAACGAACGACTCTCCACCCTCCGAATTGATCTTGCCAAAAACCAACGGGCAACCATCATAAGTGCCTATGCACCAACACTAGACGCTGATGAAGACATCAAGGAGAAATTCTACTATCAGCTGGACACCGTCCTATCGGGGACACCTAAGGAGGACAAAATCATTCTCCTGGGGGACTTCAATGCAAGAGTCGGGCGAGACTTCGACCTGTGGCCAGGCACCATAGGAAAAGACGGGGTTGGAAACAGCAACTCGAATGGCATCCTGCTTCTCACCAAATGTGCGGAGCACAACCTTGTCATCACCAACACGCTCTTCCGCCAGAAAAACAAGTTCAAGACATCATGGAAGCACCCCCGGTCAAAGCATTGGCACCTCTTAGACTATGTAATCACACGTGCCAGAGACCGCCGTGACGTACTCCTCACAAGAGCCATGACAGGTGCTGACGACTGCTGGACCGACCACAGGCTAATCCGATCCACGATGGCTATCAAGATCGCCCCCAAGCGCAGACTCCAAGGAAGAAAGACAAGGCGCAAAATGAACACCCAAGCCCTTCAGGAGCCCTCCAGGCGAGCCCATCTCCAAACAGCACTCAAGGACCATCTACCCACAGTACACCCCGAAAATGTTGAGGAACATTGGAACAAACTGAAGACCTCCATCATCCAAGCCTGCGAAGAAACTATTGGATACCAAGCCAAGAAACATCAAGACTGGTTTGACGAAAATGACATCGAGATCCAACAGCTAATCGACAAGAAAAGGAAAGCCTTCCAAACATGGCAGAGAGACATCAACTGTGCTGCTAAGAAAAAGATCTATGCCAGTGCAAAAGCTGAGGTCCAAAGAAGGACAAGAGAACTCAAGAACATCTGGTGGACAAAGAAGGCTGAAGAAATCCAACACCTGGCAGATACCCATAATGCTCAAGGATTTTTCAAAGCTACAAAGGTCATCTATGGGCCAAGAAACCATGGCATACAGCCTCTACGCTCATCAGACGGAACCAAACTCCTGAAGGACCAAAAGTCAATTGCACTACGTTGGAAAGAACACTACCAAAGCCTCCTAAACCGCAGCTCCAGTGTGGCCGAAGAGGTCCTCTCACAAATCCCGCAACAACAAACCAGGGATGAGCTTGCAGCACTGCCTAGTTTGGAAGAAGTCAGCAATGCCATCAGCCAACAAAAGAACAACAAAGCCAGCGGACCGGATGGGATCCCTGCTGAAATCTTTAAAGAGGGAGGACCTGCGCTGACACACCAACTCCACCAGCTCATAGAAAAAGTGTGGGTGACCGAGAAAATCCCAGCAGACTTCAAGGATGCCACCATCATCACCCTCTTCAAAAAAGGGGAAAGAACAGACTGCGGAAACTATCGAGGTATCTCCCTTCTAACCTCTGCTGGAAAAATCCTCGCAAGAATCCTTGCAAACCGCCTTCTGCCCCTCTCAGAAGACACCCTCCCAGAATCCCAGAACGGCTTCCGCCCCTCCAGAGGAACTGTGGACATGATCTTCACTGCACGACAGCTCCAAGAAAAATGCAGGGAACAAAACCAACCTCTGTACATGGCATTCATCGACCTTGCAAAGGCATTCGACACAGTGAATCGCAGCGCTCTCTGGACCATCCTCCAAAAAATCGGGTGCCCAAGCAAATTTGTGAACATCCTGCGGCTCCTCCACGATGACATGATGGCAACAGTCTTGGACAGCAATGGCTCCCAAAGTGACCCATTTAAGGTGGAATCGGGTGTCAAACAGGGATGTGTTATTGCCCCAACTTTATTCTCCATCTTCGTCGCCATGATACTACACCTTGTTGATGGGAAGCTTCCCACCGGAGTGGAAATCATCTATCGGACAGACGGCAAGCTATTTAACCTCAGCAGACTGAAAGCCAAAACCAAGGTCACAACAACATCTGTTATAGAACTCCAGTATGCTGATGACAATGTCGTCTGTGCACATACAGAAGAAGATCTACAAGCCACTCTCAACACCTTTGCAGAAGCATACACAAAGCTTGGCCTGTCACTGAACATCGAGAAAACCAAAGTGCTGTTCCAGCAGTCACCAGCCGCCCCCTCTCCAATGCCAGAGATACAGCTTAATGGTGTAACATTAGAAAATGTCGACCATTTCCGCTACCTTGGCAGCCACCTCTCCACCAAAGTCAACATCGACGCCGAAATACAACACCGCCTGAGCTCTGCAAGTGCAGCATTTTCCCGAATGAAGCAGAGAGTGTTTGAGGACCGGGACATCCGTAGGGATACTAAGGTGCTTGTCTATAAAGCTATTGTCCTCCCAACCCTGCTATATGCCTGTGAGACGTGGACTGTCTACAGACGTCACATGCAGCTCCTGGAACGATTCCATCAGCGCTGCCTCCGGAAAATCCTGCAAATCTCCTGGGAAGACAAGCGGACAAACGTCAGCGTGCTGGAGGAAGCAAAGACCACCAGCATTGAAGCAACGGTCCTCCAACATCAACTCCGCTGGACAGGCCACGTTGTCCGGATGCCTGACCACCGTCTCCCAAAGCAGTTGCTCTACTCCGAACTCAAGAACGGAAAACGGAATGTTGGTGGACAGGAAAAGAGATTTAAAGATGGGCTCAAAGCCAACCTTAAAAACTCTGGCATAGATACTGAGAACTGGGAGGCCCTGGCCCTTGAGCGCTCCAGCTGGAGGTCAGCTGTGACCAGCAGTGCTGCAGAATTCGAGGAGGCACGAGTGGAGGGTGAAAGAGAGAAACGTGCCAGGAGGAAGGCGCGTCAAGCCAACCCCGACCGGGACCGCCTTCCACCTGGAAACCAATGCCCTCACTGCGGAAGAAGATGCAGAGCAAGAATAGGGCTCCACAGCCACATGCGGACCCACAAGGAAACCCATGATGGAAGACCATCTTACTCGTCCAACGAGGGATCGCCTAAGTAAGTAAGAAAGTACGGGAAAAGTAAGAGCATGTTTTAAATTTTCCAGGCTGTTCCAAACTGTGTTGAAGACAAGAAGACAAGTAGAAGGTCATAAATGCTGTTAAACAAAGGGAGCTAATGGGGGAATGGGATAGTAAGCAGACAATGATAACAAGAGGCGGTTGGGAGCCGATGTGGTTATCCATAGTGTGTTTGTTGACACAGATAAACTGGTGTAGGCAATTAAAATGTATATAGCTATTCTGATTTTTAATGGATTTCTTCTGGTTAGAAATAAAAGATAGAAGGGAAAAAATGACCAAATTATCAACACCTTCCATCAATTTCCATGAGCAAGGCAGTGAAACCATACTTCAAAAGCTTTGAATGAAAATACAAGTGGTTAGTCTTGTTTATAGTTGGGATTCTGGATTCATTCATTCATTCATTCATTGTATATATTCACATGTGAGATGATGATTTCTTCTCAATTCCAAAACCTTGTTTGGAATTTTCTTTGCAAGATTTTAATGTCTGCTTTGCAGAACCAGGGTTTTTTGGGGTTTGGGTGGGTTGTTGTTGTTGTTTTGCTGGAAATCTGCCTCAGTTTTTAATATTACCCTATGGCTGGAATATGGTTGGGTTTGTAGCCCTTGCAATCCTGTAATGGGATTAGGGTATAGCACAACATTTTGTTGCAGATTACATTTGTGTTCCTGTATGGCTGTGATGCTAAATATGAAGGGAAAAAGTTTGGTAGTCTTTGAGTTTATTGAAAATTTCATTACATTTTAAATTTTCTATAATGTGAACTTTTATCTGTTATCTAAATTGTCTAAGTTGCCTTGGATCTCAGAGCTGTAGAATAGATGAGATATAAATAAATAAAATAGTGCAGCAACAACAGAATAATTGTGGGGCATCCTATTTTTGGGCATGATGCTGAGGTAATTGACCTACCCATAGAGGCATATATAGGGATGTTCTTTTATAGCCCTTTGAATATGAGGCCTTACTTTTTCCTCAGCACGAACCCCTACACGGGACTGGTGGATTCCCTACGTGCCACATGGTTATCAGGAAAAACACGCCCGGTAGAATATCGGAAAGAGCAGCTGGAGGGATTGGGTCGCTTCTTGGATGAGAGAAGGAACGATCTCTTCCATGTCCTGCAAGAAGATTTGTGCAAAGTGAGTGAGACTCTCCAACCCAAGACCACAACTCTCCTCCAAGTCAGAGGCACCTGAGAAATTGTTGCTCACATTGGCTCTTGAGCCTGAGGTTTACTTGACTGATGGATTTTCTCTTCTTTTTTCCCACCTTTCCTGCAGCCTATTTTTGAATCTGAGATCTCGGAAGTTGGCTATACGAAGAATGAAGTGAATGAAGCCCTTAACAACCTGGAGTGTTGGATGAAGGATGAACATGTGTCCAAGAATCTTGTAAGGGGGTCAATTCAGGAGATGAGACAGTGTGCCTTTGCGTGTTTGTTGGAGGGAACATTTATAACAAATGGGCTATTTAATTAAGTGGGTTGTGGGGGAACCCATATATTTCCTCTTTTGAAGTAATGTATGGGCACCCATCTTGGTCAACCAGGTTTGTCTTATCTGTGCAATGAGAATTGTCTGTTTGTACAGATGATATAGAACTGCAACTTCTAGCATTCCTCAGCATTGCCTCTGCTGCCAAGGGACTGGTGGGAGTGCTATTCCAACAAGATTTGTTTAAAGATGGCAAGATGGGTCTCAAGTGGTGGTCTCCAGCATTTGATCCTAGTAGTGACCAAAGGAGAACTTTTGTTGCCACAAATCACTTATTTATTTACTTTGCTGCACTTGCTTCATGACTTTTCCTGCTTTGTGTTCTTTGTAGGCCGTGAAGCTCGACAGTGCTTTCATTCGCAAGGACCCCTTTGGCGTGGTGCTCATCATTTCACCTTTTAATTATCCTGTCAACCTTGCCTTGGTGCCTCTGGTGGGGGCCATTGCAGCTGGTGAGTAGGAAACTGTTTTCAGGGCTTCCATCTAGCGTTCCTCACCAGAATCCCAGAATCATTTCCCTTGGACTACTGATTTCAGGGGTGGGCTGGTTGATTGGCTGGTTCCAGTCATGGGATGGATCAGTATCTCTCCCTACTGTGATAATGTGTTCTTTTTTTCTTCTTCCAGGAAATTGCGTGATTCTCAAACCTTCTGAGATAAGCACCCACACTGAAAGATTTCTTGCTGAAGCATTGCCTTGCTATCTTGACCCAGTGAGTTTATTAGTATCACATCTTCCTTATTATTTTCATCCTAACAGTTCATCTGCCTACATTTCCAATACTCTAAATGCACCAGATCCTGCCTGATATTTGAAGCTAAGCAGGCTCGGCCTTGGTTAGTACTTGGACAGCCAACCACTGAGTATTTCTTGCCCAAGAAAATCCTATAAAATTCATAGGGATCACCATACGTGGACAGGAAAATGAAGACACACACATGCACACACACAGAGTCCCCTTGTTAGAGCTTGTAAAATTCTATTGACCCCTGGGAAGAAGTGGCATATATGGAGTTGTGGTTGAATTGCTATTTTGTGATCTGCTTTAACAATCTTTGAGCGATCCTAAGGATAAAGTAGGGCTTCTAAGCCACTGTGATCTCAAGCTTAAAGTTTGTACTAGCACACCAAATCTAAAATAAAACGTTTGCTTCACTTCCTTGCTATAATGCTGTAGAAGAATGGGTGATAGGCATGGGGTTCATGAATTGCACACAAAATAAAAGAATTTCCCTCTGATCAGGAATGGGAACTGTGTATCCCTCCAAATGTTGACTCTAGCTCTCAGCGTTCCTCACTATTGGCTGTGTCTGTTTGGAGCTGCTGGGTGCTGCACTTCAACAACACCTGAAGGTTGTTCAGTTCTCATCCCTGCTTTAAATGAACACCACACATTGTGTTTTTTTTCTCCACAAGAGTTTGATTCAAGGATGTTGGACTGGATTTAGGGTGTTGAACTGAATAGTCTTTGTGATCTCTTCCAACTCTATGTTTCTGTACCTATCACATAGGTTTGCTTTCCAAGTTTGAAAAGGAACCTTCTTCCTTCTTCCCCTTTCCACAGGAAACCTTTGCGATTGTGAGAGGTGGGCCAGAAGAGACAACAAAATTGCTGGAGAACAAGTTTGATTACATCTTCTTTACAGGTGAACCAACCTTTCTTTCTTTTTTTGAATTACAGATTTTAGGAATCATCAGGTTGTGTCCAGTTAGGGAAAAAAGGAAAAAGACAGAAGCAAAATCCAAAGTAAATTAACAATTAAAATTCAGCCCAGTTGCAAGATCTATGTATCAGTTCAATGTCAGCAAGCCCAAACATATAATTTGTATGAGTATGTCCATTCTTCAGTTGTTAACAGTTAAAATGAGTTTGTCTGAAACTCAAATATTGTTCTCAAACTTCAAATGATGTGATTTCAAATTTTGTAATTACAATAAATGGAAATCAACTTGAAGCATCTCCATCATTTTGACTCCTTGATGTTATTATCTGATAGGTTAGTGATGGACCAAACATTTTGTGACCTAATGTTTGAAATCTCTTTTATTGTTGTTTCCTCCTTATTCTGAATATTGTGTTACCTCTTCGGTAATGAATCAAATTCAAAGATATGATATTATGAAAAAACATGCATTAATTTGCTTGGGCAGAACTGTATTGTCATTGCTATATACAAAGTAATTATTTGTGCTAAATAATACTTATTTTTTCTAAGTCCCTTCAAGTTGCCTACCAACTTATGATGACATCATGAATTTCAAAGGGTTTCTTAGGCAAGGTGTACTCTGATGTGGTTTGCTATCCCCCCCCCCCCCCGACACACACACACACTTTCCTTGGTGGTCCCCAATCGAAGTTCTGACCAAGCCTGGCCTTCTTAGCTGGTATTTTCAGGAAGTTCAAGCCTACATACTAGTTAATACAACTAATTAAGTGATATTAATCATTGGCAATACAACTCTGCTTGGGCATCATGTATGCATCTTTTAATATGCATTAATATATTGTACAAATATAAAATAATATTTATGCAAAGATTGGACATAAATGGTTTATATATAAATATTTTGATTAATAGTAGAGTATTGGAATAATTTTTGGTCATCTGTGAAGCCTAATTTAGATATTTTCTATGTAATGTCAGCATGATATGGCAATTCAAGTGCTGGACTACAACTCTAGAGAACATTTAATTTCAGAAAACTTCAGTATAGCTCTCAGAAGGATCACCACAAGTTGGAAACAATTTGAAGGCACACAACCACCACCACCACAACAACAACACACTTTATTTATATTCCGCTCTATCTCCCTGAGGGGACTCATAGCGGATTACAACATACACATATAGGCAAACATTCAATGCCTTTAATACAGTGAAATAACAATGACATATAAATACACAGAACAAAGGTAAAGGCTTCCCCTTTCATCTCCGGCTTCTGAAGGCAGTACTCACATCCGACCATGGGAAGGTGATCATTTCCATGTTGGGAGGCCTGTTGTCCATAGACACCTCCTGGTCATGTTACCAGCATGGCTTCATGGGCACCTTTTATTACCTTCCCGCTGAAGCGGTACCTATTGATATACTCACATTTGCATATATTTGAACTGGTAGGGCTAACAGTGGTAGCTCACCCCAACCCATGGCTTTGAACTGCCAACCTTTAGGTCAGCAGATTGAACAGTTCAATGGTTTAACCCACTGCGATGCCATGACAAGACTGCACAATATTTTTTTCATGCAAAATTTAGGAAAGGATTTCTGGGTGAAACCACCTATTTATGTCTCTTTGTGACCGCCCATATCTTGTCATCCCTTTGCAGGGAGCCACCGTGTGGGAAAGATTGTTATGACTGCAGCAGCCCAATATGTGACACCTTTGACTATGGAGCTGGGAGGCAAAAACCCCTGCTATGTAGATAGCTGCTGCAATTTCCAGAATGCAGCCAACCGGATAGTGTGGGGAAAGTTTTTCAACACTGGCCAATCTTGTATTGCACCTGACTATGTGATCTGTACCATTGAAACTCAAGAGAGGCTGATGCCTTGCCTCCGTCAGGCCATCCGTGAATTCTATGGCTGCAACCCGCGCGAATCCCCTGACTATGGCCGCATGATCAATGACAAGCATTTCCAGCGTGTCCAAGCATTGATGAAGTCTGGCCGATTGACCATAGGTGGCGAAACAGACGAATCTGATCTCTACATTGGTAAGAAAGTGGCCTGCTCTCTGGGGCTGGGATGTGGGGAGATCCTTTGTTGTGACTACTTAGGAGACTTTCTACAAAGGTTTTGGTGATTAAAATGGGGCCTTACAGGTGTCATGAAAGTGCAGCTGTCTGCCTTGGTGAGTGCAGCAATGAGGAAGACCATGGGGATTATAACCTAATAGCATCTGGAAGCCTGCATCTCTTTCTGGCCCTGGTTTACAGAGAGCAAGCACTGAGTCCTCCAATTGTGGACTTGTGCATCTGGGAGGGAATGCTAAGGCCATGGTCATATGGGAACAGTGTGTCACATGTAGCATGATGTTTCTTGATGTGATCTTCCTGCCTGCAGCCCCCACAGTGATGGCTGATGTGAAGGAGTGGGAGCCAGCCATGCAGGAAGAGGTCTTTGGGCCCATCTTGCCCATCTTCACTGTGGCTGACATGGATGAGGCCATCTGCTTCATCAACAGCAAAGAGCGTCCACTGGTTACGTATGCTTTCTCTTGCGACAGCAATGTAAGTGTTAAAGATCACTGTGACCAGGAAATGTAGCATGAGGCCTGTCCAAGCAAGCCTAGCCACAAAGCTGAAAAAACATTGCATTACAGTAGGTCCTCTGCATTAGCTTAGGTTAAAAATGCAAGATCCCTCATGAAAGTGAAAAAATGCCAATTAAAATTTTATTTATTTATTTATTTATTTATTTATTTATTATTCAAATTTATATGCCGCCACTCCCCTAGGGCATGGAGCGGCTTACAAGAAACAAACTAGAATCTAACACAATTTAAAACAACATATCAAAGATCGAAGGCCTGTCGAAACAAATATGTTTTACAAGCCCTGCAGAAAGCTGATAAATCCCGCAAGGCACGGACTTCTGGTGGCAGAGTATTCCAGAGTGATGGTGCCACTACTGTAAAGGCTCTGCGTCGTTGCTGTTAGACGCAAGGTTTTAAAACTAGGAACTTCCAATAAATCTTGGTCCTCAGAGCGGAGAGATCTCTGGGGTTGGTAGGGGGTGAGGCGGTCCCTCAGGTACATTGGCCCCAGACCATGTAAGGCCTTAAACGTAAGTACCATCACTTTAAAAGTGATCCGGTGCTCAATCGGTAACCAATGCAGCTGCAGTAAGATTGGAGTTATGTGGCATCTCACTGGAGGTCTCGCAAGAAGCCGAGCAGCTGCATTTTGCACCAGTTTGAGCTTCCGGATTACCAGCAAAGGAAGGCCAATGTAGAGGGTGTTACAGTAGTCCAGTCTTGAGATGACCGTGGCCTGGAGTACCATAGCTAGGTCGTCCCTGGACAGAATGCTATTTTTTTTTTACTTGATAGAACACCTCTCTACAAATCTCTAGGTCATGTGATGTAATTCTTTGCTGGAAGGTGACCATAGAGTTGTGCTGGAGGACCTAGAGATTCCTAGGGCCGTTCCACACAGCCATATAACACAGAATATCAAGGCAGAAAATCCCACAATATCTAGTTTGAACTGGGTGGTCTGAGTCCACACTGTCATATATAGGATGACTGCAATTTTCTATAGCTATATGCATAAAAATATACTGATCATGGAGAAGAAAAAGTTAAATAGCCTCTGTCTATGTCTGTATATGTTGTATGTCAAAATTGGCATTGAATGTTTGCCATATATGTGTAAACTGTAATCCGTCCTGAGTCCCCTGCGGGGTGAGAAGGGCGGAATATAAATGCTGTAAATAAATAAATAAATAAATAAGGCTCCTAATACACCTGTTCTCTTGTTAATTCCCATAGGTTGTGAATCACGTACTGAATTGTACCAGCAGCGGTGGCTTTGGTGGCAATGATACCTTGCTGCATGCAGCATTGGTCACCTTACCATTTGGTGGCATTGGTATGACTACTTCTTCATCTCACATATATTTCTATTCCTTTGGGTGTTGTGTGGTTTCTGGGCTGCATGGCTGTGTTCTAGCAGCATTTTCTCCTGATGTTTTGCCTGCATCTGTGGCTGGCATCTTTTATTCTCTATTTTTGCATTAATTTTTGTCTCCAGTCTCAAAATATATGAGAGCAGATGAGCTTTCTGTTTGTCTTACTTATTTCTGAGACAAAGAGGATCAAAGCCCTCCTAGGTTCCCATATTATCCCTATCCATATATGCAAATCACAGGCAAAAATTACAACAAATGAATTAATAGCCATTAACCCATTGTGTCACGTCAAACTGCAGTCTATTAAGCTTACTTATATTTGATGGCAGAGAGAACCCTGTAAGGTGACAACGCTGGCTCAGAACATATCTTGCAATTTTCTTATTTCTCTCTTTTGTATTACATCATATTTACATAATTCTATATAACTAATCCATTTTTACAGCCCATCTCAATCTTATTAATTAATGTCATTTCACATTTTTTTAAAAAAAATTGGGTGGGTGCTTAGTACAAAATACAGGAATATATATACAATATTAATACTAATAGTATTTTCCATCCACAACAAAGAGTTACTATCTTGATAGCGAGTATCTTATCTCCTCACAATACATGAGTGGTTGTGGAAGGTCTCAGCATGAAATGACATGCTGGCTGCTGATCAAAAAACACTTAGTTGGACAGCAACTCCCAGAATCTCCCAGTGAGCTGTTGAGGAGGAAGTCCTAGGAGTTGCTGTCCATTTCTTTCTTTCTGTCTTTACTATATTTCTATCCCACTCTTCTGCTTTGAGACCGAAAGGGGACTCAAAGCAGCTCACACACATGGCAAAATTCAATGCCGCATTGCAATATAAACAAATAGACATATAGAGAAATAAAACAGGTAAAAGCATATTAATACAATTTAAAAAAATTCAAAACAGATTAAAACATAGTGCCATAGTCATAGTCAACATTAATGCTGCATTCCATATTACACTATTCCCCAAAGGCGTGGTGCCATAGCCAGGTCTTCAACTTTTTCCTGAATATGAGGAGGAGGAGGGCCAGTCTAATGTCATCGGGGAGGGAATTCCATAACCAAGGGGCCACCACTGAGAAGGTCCTGTCTCTCGTCCCCACCAATCGTGCCTGCAAGGGGGATGGGATTGAGAACAGGGCCTTCCCATTAGATCTTAACACTCTAACCGGTTCATAGAGGGAGATACATTTGGACAGGTAAGCTGAGCCAGAACTGTTCAAGGCTTTATAGACCAAAGCCAGCACTTTGAATTGTGCTCAATATCATACTGACAGCCAGTGGAGCTGACATAACAGGGAGGTTGTGTTTTCAAGTACCTATCTTTTCCAAGTTCTGCATATAACCCAGGAAAGTGGTTCACAAACAGTGTTCATGGAACCCTATGGTTCTGCAAAGACATTGTAGGGGTTCCGTGAGTCTTAAAAATCAAATTTAAAATGGACTTAAAAATAAAACCATACAAGGCCAACTATTTGATTTATAATCTTTATAATAGCTATTTTGTGCTACTACAGTTATGAGGTTGCACAAAATAGTTACACAAAATGCCTATGAGGTGTGTAATATAATAATAATAATAATAATAATAATAATAAGTTTATTTATAGACTGCACTATCAACCCAAGGGTAGTTACTATGTAGTTACTGGCTACACATTTCAACATTTTGCAACAAGAGTGACTTGCCCATAGTTGATGTTTCACATTTATTTTACATTTCCTTTTTCATGTATTATGCCTTGTTTCTACTAGATCATCTACTATCGTCCACATACTTCACTTTTTCTTACACACTTAAAAAGAGAGAGAGAGAACAGACTCTCATAGGAACCTTCACAAGCAGTGGCCCATCTTTTCTGTCAGTTTCAGACCTCCTCCTTGCATAGTTCTGTTTTTTCAGTTTTCAAACCTAGAAGTAGACTTCTAGCCCCTTCCAGGTTTGTTCTGCTTTATTTTTTGGCAGTCTGTGGGCTCCCCATAAACCCTAAGACCAAAAAGCTAGCCTCTGGACTCAGTAAAGTTGACCAAAAGGGGTGGAATCCAGAAAAGAACCTGCCTACTAAACATGAAGGGCTGTAGAGAAGAAGGGCTGTGTGAAATCTCCTTCAACATGGTCTAAATGAGAAAGAGCAGAGCAAAGAGGTTGCAGAGTAAATGGGAAACTTCTGTCAGTGAACAGATTTTGATTTGCGTCTTTTCTTTTTGTGTTTTAGGATTCAGTGGCTATGGCAAGTACCATGGAAAGTTCTCCTTCGACACATTCAGTCACCATCGTGGCACCCTCTTGCGCTGCATGGGCATGGAAGCAATCAACTCAATCCGTTACCCACCATATAATGAGCGAAAGCTTGCATTGATGGTTGCTGCATTGGAGGTCAAACGCAAAGGCATGATGTGCACTTTGCTGTGAGCTCTCTTGAACAGTACAGAGCTTGTGTGTCTGGAGCTGCAAGGTGGAGAGGAGGGATTGATTGTGCCTTTTAACCCTTCATCTAAGTCAACATCTTTATTAATGACTTAGATGAAAGGCTAGAAGGCTTGATCTTCAAGTTTGCAGATAACACCAAATTAGGAGGGGTAGCCAATACTCCAGAAGACAGGAGCAGAATTCAAAACGATCTTTACAGATTAGAGAGATGGGCCAGAACTAACAAAATGAAGTTCAACAGTGACAAATGAAAGATATTCCACAGGCACAAAACATGAAATGCAAAGATACAGAATGGGGGATGCGTGGCTCGAGAGCAGTATGTGTGAAAAAGATCTTGGAGTGTTCGTGGACAAGTTGAACATGAGCCAACAATGTGATGCAGCGGCAAAAAAGCCAATGGGATTTTGACCTGCATCAATAGGAGTATAGTGTCTAGATCTGGGGAAGTCATGCTATCCCTCTATTTTACCATGGTGAGACCACACCTGGGATACTGTGTCCAATTCTGGGCACCACAATTGAAGGGAGATGTTGACAAGCTGGAATGTGTCCAGAGGAGGGAAACTAAAATGATCAAGGGCCCTATGAGGAGCGGCTTAAACAGCAGGGCATGTTTAGTCTGAAGAAGAGAAGGCTGAGAGGAGGCATGATAACCATGTATAAATATGTGAGAGGAAGTCATAGGGAGGAGGGAGCAAGCTTGTTTTCTGCTGTCCTGGAGACTAGGACAGGGAACAATGGCTTCAAACTACAAGAAAGGAGATTCCACCTGAACATTAGGAATAACTTCCTGACTGTGAGAGCTGTTCAGCAGTGGAACTCTCTGCCCAGGAGTGTGGTGGAGGCTCCTTCTTTGGAGGCTTTTAAACAGAGGCTGGATGACCATCTGTCGGGGGTGCTTTGAATGCGATTTTCCTGCTTCTTGGCAGGAGGTTGGACTGGATGGTCCACGAGGTCTCTTCCAACTCTATGATTGTATGATTCTATGATTGTTCCTTCAGACCCTGGGCTTCTACATTATTCCCTGAATGAACCACACAAGAATTTTACTTTCTGTAAAGCCTTGTTCCGTCATCTTGATTGATTACATTGTCCCTCAGTATTGGTAGCCCATTCAGTATTTAGGTCAGAGGTGAGGAACATAAGATGTTGTTGAAATGCATGTTTCCCCATGTCTGTTGAACTTACCATTCCTACACTGAATGTTTTATCATAGGGTGACCAGTGATGGCCTAGATGGTGATTATACAAACCACAGAGTGCTAATGTTCATTAAGGGTTTTTTTTTCACATGCTTCTATGTGAGTTTGTTGTCCAATCACCACAGTTTGAAGTTAGCTTTGAATTGCATCAAATGGTCTGTATATATGCAGGCATCAATCTCAAATTTTTACTCAGGCAATAATAATCACCTCAGGCAAGGTTCAGCACATTGTGTTTTAGGAAACCTATTTCCTAAAGAATTACAGACTTTTCTTGAACAGTGCTGTGTTTTGCATTTTGCTTCTGTAATAAAGCTCTTGTATCAAATTTGACTTGTTCCTCAGTTGTATTGTTTACATGCTGCCCTTATATGATGTATATTACGTTGTAAAAGAAGTCTAATGCCAATCCCTACTAGGAAGAATCTGCCGGGGGATCTGTACGAAATGCAGATCTTGAGAAATAGGGACTACATGAACAATTTACTACAGGTAAAATCATTTGAAAATTAGAGTGTTCTGACTGCTTGGGAGTGGAACAATCTCCTTTGTGAAGTATCTACTACCAATATAACATTAGAGGTGACATTATCATGAAACTTTGCCAGGTTCATTTTCAGCCACATCTGCCTCTTGAACTACAATCATTTTTGATGCAGTACATATTTATTACATTTCACTATGATTGACAGAGTGCTGTATTCTCTGTGTCACAATTTAACACTGACTGTAGGAGTTACAGTATTTTTCACCTGAGAAGTACTTAAAATATTCAAGCTACTTTTCCTCCTTTTTAAAGAATGTAGAATTTTCACTTGGAAATTGGTACAAGATTTATAGAAAGCATGTTTTTGAGACTAAAGGCAGCACTTTTTCAAAGGGAGACAGAGCTGGACCCAGGAAAGGAAGTGGTTATCCATAATGCTGGATATCACAACTACCTTATATTTTCTCATATATAAATTGTGTTCACATATAAATCACAGGTAGGTTTTGGGTCCAAAAGTATGGATATGACCTGTAGGAAAGTCGAGGGAGAAAAAGTACTACCACCGTCTTGGGGAGGATCAGCTAGCTACCCCTGGCTGTCACTAACTTTTCCCGCCAGGGTTTCAAAAAGCCCTTAAAAAAAGAAAAGCACTTACCTGGCCTCCATTGGAGCGCTGCCATAGCTTTCCTGGCATGTAAAAATGACGTGCCAGGAGAAATGGGGGGCAGGAGTGATTTCCCCCCGCCCCTTTTCATGGCATGTTATTTCTACGTGCAAGGAGAGCTGTGGCAGCTCTCCAATGGCGGTTGGGTAAGTACTTTTCTTTTTTCAAGGGCGTTTTGACCGACAGGAGGCCATCAGATGAAGTCATGAGAACTTTTGATACTGCCCTCCTTCAATAAACAGCTGAAATCATTTTTTCTTCTTATTAAGTTCTGCAAGATGCCTGGATATGGCAGTTTCGGTTACTTATATTTAAAAACATTAAAATGTCCAAGCTCCATTTCTTATATCACTTGCAGGCTTAGTAAATGTTATGCATTAGAGGATATTTGACTTGGGTTTTGGTTCTGAATCCATTAGATCTGAGAAAATGTTCTGTGCATTTACTTTTATTTTAATGTTGTTTGAAATACTTCTTTGTCACACTTAAAATCTTCCCGTGATAGGTCAAATGCATAATCATAACACACTTCCACTTGGATTTGCTTTCAAGTCAATTGGTTTATGGTTGTCTGTAAAAATGTCTGTAAAACAAGCCGTATATTGTAAATGTGAGGAGCCTGAGGGGACATTTTGGAGTGAGGTCTGTAAAAATTAGGGAAGCCCTGTAATTACCCATGCTGTTAACACTGGGGAAATTGATTGTAAAACAAGTGACTTCACACAAATCTCCTGGAACCAGCTTCCACAGTGAACCATTTTCACGCATGGATTCATTCCAAGTCCTTTCTTGCTTAACTTTAATGCTTTCTGGCTAAAACAGTCCTCTCTTTTCCTTGAAATGCCAGTCCAACAGTGACTGACAACCAGATGAAATGGTAACCTTCCTAAAACACAATTTTATAATGTCAAGGTATATGATGGGACTTGAGAATCCACACATTTGGGGATCCATGGGAGATCTTAGAACCAATCTGCAGTGGGTACCAAGGACCCACAATACCGCATTACAAGCCATCATGTTACTTACAATGTAGCAATTTGAGAGGGGATTGTAGCTGAGGGTTGACAATTTCATCATCATTATTATAGTTGTTTATCATATGCCTTTAGGGGGTTAGTCAGTCACATATTCAGTACCTGCTAATTTTCTCTCAAGGAGCACAGACTGAGGAAGGGGGGGGGGGGGGAAGGCAAGAACTCCACTTATACAGTACAAGACCTCTTTAAAAGGCAGACACAGACATCCCAGACACTTCTGCACTCAATTCTACCTGGCAAATGGCAACAAGAGGCAAAGCATGACTGCAAAAATGAACACAGAGAAACCCCGTTGGCCACTGTCTGTATGCAGCCCTGAGAGAATAAAAAGTACCCACTCTGGTCGCAAGCATTTTGGATATTGGAGACTTTGGATATATTGAATTGCCCATTGAATTGCCCAAAGTGCTTGTGACCAGAGGTTTTTTGTTTTTGTTTTGGGGGGTTGGCAAAAACTCATAGTTCAAAACAGTTTTAAATATGTGCAAAATCTAACTGAAAACATACTTAAAATTCTATTCTGGCCAAAGGAATAAACACCTTCATTCCAGAAAATACAGTCAGGTCACTTCCAGACAGCAATTTATCATGGGAGAAAATGGGTTACAGTAACCTGTTTTCTCCCGCATTGCTATCCGCATGAGCACCCAAGAGAAGAGTACTTTCCCAGGCCTGTAGCCAGGGGTTGGGTGGGGGGTTAGGGGTTCAACCCCCCCCCCCAATTTTCAGGTTGTACTTTCCCATGCATTGTCCCCATTGTAACACAGCAACAACCACGCAACAATGAGGACAACCCAACCCCCCTCCCCCGCAAACCTTTAAAATAAAAGACGAACTTACCAGGTCATCATTAGGCTTTTTAGCATGCTTTTTGGAGTGTACCAATGTAGTGCTAAGAGACCGGGGGGGGGGGGGGGGAGACCTGGGTCTAAGGGAGTCTCAAATTAATTCGGTTTTACCTGAGACATTGTTTGGACGCCTCCAGTAAAACTGCAGGAGTGCCTGCATTATGGGCCCTGTCTGGATGGGCCCTCAGATCACAACTGTAGCCTTATGTGTAATGATTAATTTAAAGGGGAAGCCACATTTATATTTTTCTACTAGTTGCTGGAGCAAGATTGTGAAACTACATTTGAAATTGTTCCATTTCCTTAAAGTCTTGGAAGAGCTATATTTTATGGTTCTATTTTAAACCTTCTTTAAATAATGTGTAAATCTGATGTTATCTTTGGAATTAGTGCTTTTTTAGGTTCACAGTGATGGCTTTGTGTGCTTGCTCAATATCTGTACTCTTGAGCTCCAAGTTCCTTAATCCAGGTAGTATGAATGTTAGCATATCTTCCTGTCCCATCTGTTTTGTGACACTCCAAGCAAATATTAAGAAACCAGTCTTGATTTTCGTGGTCTTCAACTTTTTTTTGGAGATACTAGTTGGATTGTTCTAATTTCTGAATTTTGTCCTTCTGCTAGAGGGTTTTGTTCAGCATGTCCTCAGTATCACTGATAAACCAGATAAGAGCTGTGAGTTTAGAGTCCTTGAATTGTAGACCAAGAGCCCATTCCTTTTAAAGGAATTTCACCAGGTTTTGTCTGAGAGCCTTACCGCACCAAAGTTAGGTATTTCCGGGTTTTAAGTCGCTTCTGGTGTGAGAGAATTGGCCGTCTGCAAGAACGTTGCCCAGGGGACGCCCGGATGATTTTGATGTTTTTAGCATCCTTGTGGGAGGCTTCTCTCATGTCCCTGCATGAGGAGCTGGAGTTGATAGAGGGAGCTCATCCGCCTCTTCCCGAATTCGAACCTGCGACCTGTCGGTCTTCAGTCCTGCCGGCACAGGGGTTTAACCCACTACGCCACCAGGGGCTCCTAGGTGAAGGGGTGCCTCACCGGGAAGGTGTAAGTGAAGGGTGGAGCAAGCTGCAGAAAAACACAACTCTTTTACCTGTCTGGCCTGCCCTTGTATCTTATTACCGTACCTCCTCCTCTGCCTCTCAGATTTCACTCCTGAAGACTGTAGTGAAGTGGTGCAGGTGCGCAGGTGCGAGATCTGAGAGGCAGAGAAGGAGGTACAGTAATAGGAAAATTACCATACTGAAATCAAATCTGATGCTTTTAAAAAAATTATTTGGTGTGTGTTGGAAGAGGGGTAGTCTTATACGGCGAGTAAATGCTAAACTCTATATTTTAACTGGAAAAGTTGGGAGTCGTCTTATACGCCCAGTCATCTTATATGCTGGAATATATGGTATTATAATTTCAAAATGTGACCACGGTACAGTAGTATTCCATGTGACAGACAGATATATGAAGGCTCCATATCTCTTTAGACTAGACAATATTTTTTTTACCTTTGGCTAAATGTCCTGTATGCACTAGTTTTTCTGAATACAAGGGAAATTTGTCTTATAGAAGACAAAAGAATCGACATTTAGCCAATTATCATGCCAGGCCCCTGTGGGTTCACCCCCCCCCCTTTGTTGTTGTTGTTGTTGTTTCATCTTGCTACTATAACAACAATAAAAAAAGCATCAGGAACAACCACCAATAGTATAATTCAAGTCTCATTGTAGGAGGACCGTCTGGTGCACAACAATTTAAAGGTAGGTCTAATGAGTAAAGTGCATAGGTGATAAAGCAGCAAAAGGATAAGAGCAGTTACAACTAGATAATTAAGACATTGGATAGAAAAGTAGTAAGGTGCAAGGACAAGACTTAGGTCATAGTTAAGGCCAGTTGTCCAGGGAGTTGTCTAATCAAATGCACCATGGAACATCCACTTCTTTAGTTCTTTACAAAAGGTGGATAGGGAGGGTGCTGGCCTAATCTCCCTGGGGAAGGAGTTCCAGAGCCGGGGTCCCACAACCAAGAAGGCCCTTTCTCTCGTCCCCACCAACTGCAGCCGAGACGGGGTAGAAGCGAAAGGAGAGCCTCCCCAGAAGATCTTAGAGATAGTGTGGGTTCATAGGAAAGATGTGGTCACGAAGATAGGCAGGTCCCAAGCCATTGAGGGCTTTATAGGTGATAACCTGCGCCTTGAATTGGGACCGGAAACTTATTGGCAGCCAGTAGAACTGTTTATAAATTGTTTGGAAGCTCTGCATTGCTGTTTACTCTGTTTCTTGGATTGATTACTGGCTATACTGCAAGTTACTACCCTAGGCTGAAAACGAAAGCTAAGAACCATAAACTTTGAGCAATACAATACGTCACTGCCATTCCTTTTTGTGACAATTCATTATAATCTTTAAATAGGGAACAAGCTCAGGGACATCTTGACAATAAGAAGCCTTCAAATTTCAAGACTGACACCTTGTTTGCTGATATGGAAACTGAGAATCTCAGACTTGAATTGAATTCTTGCAATTTAAGCTGCTAATATTTCTTCGCATTTGGATATAAAAAAATGATGCTGGATCTACACTGCCTTATGTTTCAGGATCTGATTCCAGATTATCTACTTATCCCAGACTATCTGGCACTGTAGACTCATATAATCCAGTTGAAAGCAGATAATCTGGGATCAGATCCAGGGACATAGGGCAGTGTAGATCCAGTCTGAGTCTTTATCTAACACTTTATCTCTAGTAATGATTTGTCTGCTTATCAGGAAGGAGAATCCTTGGAATTACCTGATTCAGATAAGCCTGAGAAGAAACATCAATACATTGAATAACATAACAAGCTTACCTCACAAACTTGATGACTAAACCATATCTTTTAACAGTTTACACTGCTAATTCAATCTATGTGTGCATCTACACCATAGAATTAATGCAGTTTAACATCACTTTAACTGCCGTGGCTCTATGCTATGGAATACTGGGATTTGTATTTTTAAAGGCCTTTAGCCTTCTCTGCCAAAGAGTGCTGGAGCCTCATGGCTCACCATAGAATCGAGCCATGATAGCTAAAGTGGTGTCAAACTGCATTAATTCTACAGTATAGATGAACTTAGAAAAACCTGTTAAACAATGCAAACTTCTTAAACTCTCATTTGAAAATTTTATACAAAAACTTTGAAAGAGAACTCTAATAACTCAGCATCCAGAAAGGTGAAAAAAATGGTGAACAAAAAACAAACAATACTGTGAATTATTATGGGGATCATTCACTAATATATCTGAAGGAGATGAAAAAAGGAAACTGCAGCAGGACCTTAAAAACAAACCATATAATGCTACAAACTGCCTATTTATTTCTATGTATATAAAAGTTAACATGTGTGTGTGTGTATGTTTATTCCGCAAAGGCTCCAACGTGGCTTAATGGATCTGGTTCACATATCTTTCATGGTCCAGTGTAAAATACTGTTGGGATTTCAACCAAAAAAAAAATCAATCCTGTTTGGGGATAGGGCTCCAAAAACAAATTGATAGGTATATACGTGTGCAGAACTCAGATGCAACCACAAGAGGGCAGTATATAGATAGAAGAGCTATGTCAGAGAGGGAGATGAAAAATGGAGGAGGATAGAACATCAGCAGGAAGACACTCTAGGAATCCAATAGTGTTTCCATGGAGACATTCTACGGGTGGCCTTTCAGAGGGCAGACAAAAATGGAAACAAGCTGAAGGAGGAGACTTCAAGATGATAAAACCCAGGTAATAATTCAATTTCCTATATTCAGGAAATTTACACCTGGGCAACGCCCGCTAGTAACAGAATAAATAGGGAGCTGCTGTGAGTTTTCCGGGCTGTAGGGCTATGTTCCAGAAGCATTCTCTCCTGACATGGTAAATAGAGTTTGTGTAGTACTATCAGATTTTATGCCCCCTCATTGGATTGACACAGAATAGCTATATAATATCCCCCAGTGTCTGTACACACAAAAGAATAGTGCTAACATTTGAACAATCTACAACCCTTTTATGTAGCTGAAAATCATGGGGTTTTTTTTTGTTTAACTTCAAAATAATATCAGTTTTCTATGACTTAACTACTGCCTCATTAATTATTCTCAAGCATAGTAGTGGGGTGCCTACAGAGGAAAGGAATAACTGCTTGTTTTTTGCCAAATAAACATCTTCCCAACAAAACATCTAACATATATGGGCCGATGTGATTAAATTGTCAGTTAAGAACAAAAAAGCAATTCTTCTAGACAGGAGGATCTTAAGAATATGGTGTTCTAGAGAACAAGCCCTATGAAGAGAGGCTTAAAGAGCTGGGCATGTTTAGCCTGCAGAAGAGAAGGCTGAGAGGAGACATGTTGGACATGTATAAATATGTTAGGGAAGTCATAGGGAGGAGGGAGCAGGCTTGTTTTTTACTGCCCTGGAGATTTGGACATGGAATAGTGGCTTCAAACTACAGGAAAGAAGATTCCACCTGAACATTAGGAAGAACTTCCTAATGGTGAGAGTTGTTCAGCAGTGGAACTCTCTGTCCTGGAGTGTGATAGAGGCTAGTTCTTTGGAAGCTGGATGGCCATCTGTCGGGGGTGCTTTGAATGCGATTTTCCTTCTTCTTGGCAGGGGGTTGGACTGGATGGCTCAAGAGGTCCCTTCTAACTCTATGATTCTATGCAGTCATCTACTGATGACATCCCTCAGGCTGAGAAGGAACTTGATGCTATACTAGCAATGAATGAGGAAGATTTGATATCTACAATTTCAGCACAACACTTGGAGCTAAAGAGGGGCTAACCTTCTCTGCACAGGATTCTCTTCCAAGCTCTTGTTCAAACTGGATTCTTAGATACTGATACTTGATACAGACTTGATTATACCTGTTTGACCAGTTCTTTGATGCAGATTTGGCAATTTGTTTACAAGTAATTGCCAAATCTGAAACTAATCTGCCAATCATTTTCTGTATTAACTGCCAAAACATGTACCTGAGGCAGAGGTACTGGCAGCATAACTATATTCATCCCAGTTGATTTGCAGGTGTTCAACCACAGGCAAGTCTCTTTCTGCAATGCATACAAGCCTTCTTCATTAAGAACACACATTTTTGGTTTGCTTATTTGTATAAATGTCAATTTTCCACCTAGCTCATAAAAATGTAGCTCCTAATAGCATGTGTAACCATTTACCTGAAATCCTCACTATATCCTTCCATGAGGATCCTGCTGTGCAGATATTTTAATGCTAGACTGTAAGGAAGTTATCAATGCTTTATATGTATTTGAGCTGTTTGTCTGTTTGCTGGGTGGCAATGGCTAAAAGCTGGAGTTAACTAGTTATCTCCACTGTGGCGTTGCCGGGGAAACCAAGCAAAAGAGAGTGAGAAGTGGGCGGAGCCTAGAAAGAAAAAATCTAGCTGCATTTGAAAAGAGTCAGTTAGTGTCAGGGAGAGTTAGAAGTCAGTCAGTTAGTGTCAGGGTCAGAGTTAGAGTCGGTTGGAGTTAGAAGTCAGGTATAGAGGAGTGAAGAGTTAGTTTTTAGTGTTCAAAGTGAACAGTAGAGAGAATAGTGAGAAGTAGAAAGATAGATCTAAGTTAAGACTATCTATGCTGCTGTAAGATTTACTGACAGACAAACTATTTGGTCAGTATTCTGGTGTAAAGGGAGAAAAGAAAGTCTCTTATGTAACAAAGACAGAACAATTTATGTAACCATCACGCTTTAAGACACAGCTTGCTGAAACAGTCAAGAATTTTAACTATATTTGTTCCTGTTTTAATTAATAAACTTTATTGATTATTATTCGACAAATCCTGACTCAAGTGTGACTCTATCCTGGAAGATTTTTAAAGCAGCTTTGGATAGCTGAGAAGAAAGTTATGGTGGCAGCATTGATTAATGATCTGAATAGATCTTTATAATTTTGGTCTCTAACGAGTGAGATCTGATCGCAAAGTGGTAACATTCGGTGACATTAAAACAGCCATCTCTCCCTCCCTCCTCCCGCATCGTTTGCAAATTGGCCAGCTAAACAGCCATCTCTCTCCCTCTCATCTTCGCTCTTTACAAATTAGAAGACAGCAAAGTGGGATATTATTGCAAATTAATAAAGTGGAGAGACGTCTCTTCGCAAATTGGTGGCAGCGGTGGGATATTATTGCAAATTAATAAAGTGGAGAGACGTCTCTTCGCATAGACTAAGGACCAATCTGAAACAAATGGAGGGTACTAATTTTAGACAAGAATCTCAAGTCACTTGAGTTGCCCTAGATACAAGCATTAACAAGTCAAGTTTGAGCTTTTTAGAGAGCTGTACCATTTGCAATGTCTTAAAGGATGACATTGGAAATTGGGGAGCCCCCAGTGGCACAGTGAGTTAAACCGCTGAGCTGCGGAACTTGCTTACCGAAAGGCCGCAGGTTCGAATCTGAGGAGCAGCGTGAGCCCCAGCTTCTGCCAACCTAGCAGTTCAAAAACATGGAATTGTGAGTAGATGAAGAGGTACCGCTCCGGCGGGAAGGTAACGCATTCCATACAGTCATGCTGGCCACATGACCTCGGAGGTGTCTACGGACAACGCTGGCTCTTCAGCTTAGAAATGGAGATGAGCACCACCACCAGAGATGGACACGACTGGACTTAATGTCAGGGGAAAACCTTTACCTTTACCTAAGGGAAAACAACATGGCATAACACTGAGCAGCTATACGTATGATACCAATGGGGAACTAATACAACAGATTATATGATAGTTTCTGCAATCTGCTTCCTGAAATTTACAGATTTGAAATGAACAGTATGGTTGAAAGTAATCATTTCCCTCTGTTGTTGCTTCCTGTTTGAAATGCCACATCCTACATGTCTTTCTCATAATTTAAATGAAATTCATGTGGAAGCACAGAATATAGGGTTCAATTAATTTGGGCACCTCCCTTCTGCACACATTTGAGAGTATTTTCAAATTTCTTTGCCAAGACATTTCAGTTCTAATCAAGATATTTTAGGCCTTCTCTACACTTCCATATAAAATCCAGATTATGTGTTTTGAGCTAGATTATATGGCAGTGTAGTCTCATATAATCCAGTTCAGAGCAGGTAATGTGTTTTGTCTGTTTTGATCATCTGGATTATATGGCATTGTAGAAGGGGCCTGGGGCCCCTTCCAAACAGCAGAATAAAATCCCACATGATCTGCTTCGAACTGGAATATATGGCAGTCTGGACTCAGATAACCCAGTTCAAAGCAGATATTGTGGGATTTTCTGCCTTGATATTCTGGGTTGTATGGCTGTGTGGAAGGACCCTTAGATGTTTATCACTCAAAATCTCAGACCCAAACTGACCTGTAACAAATAATTCCATCTGAATTGAACAGTAACCAATAGATGGGTTGATCTACATAGAATGTAGATGTGCCTGGCAAGGTTTAATGGATTGCTTTTCAGAGATCCTTAGCCCCTTTCACACAGCCATATGATTTTCTGCCTTGATATTCTGGGACATTAGGCTGTGTGTTACTGAAAATATATTTCTCCACCTGTGATCCGACAGATAAATAGAAAATCTAACAATGCTTGCACATTCGAAATAATGATATATGGATGAAATGTACAAATGCAGTTATACGGTGAAATAAGTGAAGGTGGAATAAGTGCAGTCATGACTGGAGCGGCTCCTTGACTTTAATTTCGGATTATGTGGTTCTTGCTAATTATTGATTTTAATGTTTTCATGCTTTTTAAAGTAGGTTTTAATGTATCTGTTTATTTTATTTTATTATATTGCTGTTTTATGTTTTTACGGCATCGAATTGTTGCCTATTGTAAAGCCACCCTGAGTTCCCTTCAGGGTGAGAAGGGCAGGATATAAATACAATAAATAAATAAAATCCCTCGCACCGGGATTGTGGCGCAGCTGGCTGGGTGTAAGCTGCATCAAGATCACTACTGACCGGAAGGCCATGAGTTCGAAGCCAATCTGGGTCAGAGTGAGCTTCCGACCAATTTTATGTAGCTTGTTGTCGACCTTTGCAACCTGAAAGACAGTTGCATCTGTCAAGTAGGAAATGTAGGTATCACCTATGTGTGGGGAGGCTAATTTAACAAATGTACGAGGCCATACAAAATCTCCAGCAAAGCATGCGCGGAATGCAGAAAGTACTTCATCAGTGCCGCAGATGGATGGTGAAGTGACAGCTCCCCTGGTGGTCAGAAAAGTTGGAATGTTAAATAGCCTCTGACTGTCTGTCTATATGCGTTGTGTGTCTATAGCATTGAATGTTTGCCATGTATGTGTACATTGTAATCTGTCCTGAGTCCCCTGCGGGGCGAGAAGGGCGGAATATAAATACTGTAAATAAATAAATAAATAAATTTGTTCCATTGTCCAAACAGAGTACAAGCTTATAAGACTAGATCAGCCTAGATATGTCTGGATCTTTTTTTAAACAATGATCCATTCACACTACACACCCAAGGACAATTCTTGTAATGGATACAAATCCTGCATCCTATTGGTAATCGGTGTTCAAATAATTATTAACTGTGTTGTCTCTGCTGTACCTTTGAACGGTTACAAAGGGTTCCTGATGAGTAATCACAACCAGGGGTTACAGGGATAATATCATGATTCCAAGTTCTAAATTAGGATGGAGTGGTTAACGCCCTGGAAAAAGTCATCTGCTCAGAGCTGATCTGAAATGAATTGCAAAAGTGCTGGCCATCAAGAGAGATAAGTTTGACATTTAATCCTGCCTCGTTTTGGAAGCTAGGAAGAGTTGGACTTGATCAATACCTGGATGAAAAAAGGACAGAAATCTCCATTTAAACTATGAAAAAAAACCCAGCGTACCCGAAACTTTGGAGAGCTGCTGGTCAGAGCCAATAATGTTTTTGTTGTTATGTGCCTTTAAGGTATTTCCTTCTCAAGATGCGTTTAAGGATTCTTCCACACGACACAACCAGTATATAAAGGCAGAATAACTCGCAATATCTACTTTGAATTGGGGGCCCTTCCACACAGCCCTATATCCCAGAATACCAAGGAAATCCCACATTATCTGAGTGTGGATTCAGATAACCCAGTTCTAAGCAGATATTGTGGAATTTTTGCCTTGCTATTCTGGGATATAGGGCTGTGTGGAAGGGCCCTCAGTTACCTGAGTCCACACTGCCATGTATCCCAGTTCAAAGCAGATATTTTGGGGTTTTATTCAGCCACTAGCCATCTCCTGCCACACGTTGCTGTGGCCCGGTCTGTGTATATGTGTTTTGTGTGCGTATATATGTATGTGTATGTATATTTGCATATATGTGTATATATGTGGTATTGCACATGTGTTGTATATTTTATTTTTTTCATGTTTTAAGTCTCTTCCACTGTCTTTTTCAGTGTTTTTATGAGTGATGGTAACTCATTGGCCTGATAGGTGTATTGTGTCCAAATTTGGTGTCTATCCCTTGGTTTTTGAGTTATGTTAATCCCACAAACGAACATTACATTGGCTTGTTGTAGGTTTTTTTCTGGCTCTATGGCCATGGTCTAGAGGCATTATCTCCTGACGTTTCGCCTGCATCTATGGCAAGCATCCTCAGTGGTAGTGAGGTCTGTTGGAACTAGGAAAAAGGGTTTATATATCTGTGGAATGACCAGGGTGAGACAAAGGACTCTTGTCTGCTGGAGTTAGGTGTGAATGTTTCAACTGACCATCTTGATTAGCATATAATGGCTTTACATTTTTATTTATATAGAAGGTGTAATATCTGCTTTGAACTGGATTATCTGAGTTCACACTCAAATGTGGAATTTTCTGCCTTGATATTCTGGAATATAAGGCTGTGTGGAAGGCCCCCCAGTGGGTTTCCAAAGCTGAGGGGGGATTCAAACCTTGATTTCCAGAATGGCAGTCCAAACCTCAAATCACTGCACTGGCTCTGAATATGAGCCATACTTCATAGGAAGAAAGTGCTAAAGCCAACCAGCATGGCCATGGGAATTGTAGTTTGGAGAGGCCCCAACACTCTATGGCAGTGAAGGCTAAAGACCTTGCAAAGCTACAATTCCTATTATTCCATATTCAATAATGGCAGCTAAAGTTGTGCCAAACTGGCATTAATTCTATAGATATGGGCAAACTTCGGTCCTCCAGGTGTTTTGGACTTCAACCCCCACCATTCCTAACAGCCTACCGGCTGGAGGGCCGCCTGGAGGGCCGAAGTTTGCCCATGCTTTGGTTAGAGCTGGACAAACCCAGAGGCGGAGTCAGCAAGACCGACCAATCAGGAAAAGAGGGGGGGGGGCTGCAGCCTCGGAGGAGCGCGCGAGGGGTGGCCCTTGGCAAAAGGCGCGTGCCCGCGACGGGGGCGGCAGAGAGAGGGAGGGAGAGCCTGGAAGGAGCAGAGCCTACTGCAAAAGAGAGGCCTGGGAGAACCAGCAGGCAGGTAAGGAAGGGGCTGGCTGGCTGGCTGGCTGGTGGTCTCAGCTGTTGCTTTTTCCTATAGTTTACAGCTCTGCCAGCCCTAGTTGTCGAAGCAGGAACCGCTTAGGATGTTTTGCTGCCGGAGGCTGAATAAATGCACTCTCTGTCCTGACTCAATGCTATTGAATCCTGGGAATTGTAGTTTGGTGAGGCACCAGCGTTCTTTGGCAGAGATATTCTAAAGACCTTTTAAAACTACAGCTCCCACGACGGGGTTACACTCCCCCTGAAGACGCAGGTTCGCAGCTTGGGAGTGATCCTGGAGTCCTCGCTGAGCCTGGAACTTCAGATCTCGGAGGTGGCCAGGGGAACTTTTGCACAGTTAAAGCTTGTGCGCCAGCTGTGCCTGTTCCTTGGGAAGTCTGATCTGGCCACGGTGGTCCACGCTCTGGTTACATCCCGAATAGATTACTGTAACGCACTCTACGTGGGGTTGCCTTTGAAGACTGTTCGGAAACTTCAGCTAGTCCAATTAATTAATGTTATTGTTTTGAATCTATTGTGTATTTATGGTTTTATATTGTATTATGTTGTGGTATTGCGGCATCGAATTGTTGCCAGTGTTAGCTGCTCTGAGCCCCCCCCCCCCCCGGAGTTGAGAAAGGTGGGGTAGAAATGTTGTAAATAATACTAATACTACTAATAATAATCCTATAGCATAGTGGTGTCAATCATCATTCATCCCACAGCATATATGTGCCCAGAGTCTATGGAGAAGGCAGTGATCCCCATTGAGCATAGGAGAATTAATACAGGGCCTTTAGACTTATCTGCCAAACGTTGCAGGTGCTACAATTCATAGGATCCTAGAGTTGCAGGAGACTTCGTGGGGCATCCAGTTGTTGCAAGAAACCCCCCAGCTCAGACTTATCACTTGCCTGGGTTTCTGCCAACAGGCTTCTTCTGGTCTCACTGCCAGGGGTTGCCTTCTAAATTGTGGCTAACATATTCCAGCCCCCTGCTAAGAAGTAGGAAAATTGCATTCAAAGCATCCCCGACAGATGGCCATCCAGCCTCTGCTTAAAAGCCTCCAAAGAAGGGGAGCATCCACCAGGATTACATAGCATAGAGACATGGGATTTAAACTGGTGTCAAACCACATTAATTCTGCAATATTGATGCCATACTATGCCAACCAGATTAGATGCGGGTGATTGAGACAGTTTTAAACAGTGTATTTTAATGTCTAGTTAAATGATTTTAATGTTTGTGTATAGTCTATTTATGTATGTGTATAGTCTATTTATGTCCCAGCATTGAATGTTTGCCGTTTATATGTTGTGCTCCGCCCTGAGCCCCCATTGGGGTGAGAAGGACAGAATATAAATGCCCATAAATAAAATAAATAAATAATAAATGTAGATGCATTCATAGGTACACAATCATGTACTTTGCTGCTTGAGGCTATGGAGAGAGCGACACTCCCCCTTGCACTTACCTGAGGCACATCTGTACAATAGAATGAATGCTGTTCGACACAGTGTTGACTGCCATGGCTCAATGCTATTGAATCTTGTTAGTTGTGTAGTTGTATAAAGTCTTTCGCCTTCTCTGCCAAAGAGTGCAAGTGTCTTACCAAACTGCAACTCCCAGGATTCCAGAGCATTAAAATGTCAAACCGCATTATTTCCTTAGTGTTGATGCACTCAAAACAGAAAGTAGGACGAAGCATTGCAATTATGGGATATGACAGTGGGGCATTTGAGAGTGCAGTTGGGGTCCCTTCCACACACCTGAATAAAATGCCATATTATCTGCTTTGAACTGAATACATAGCAGTGTGGACTCAGATAATCCAGTTCAAAGCAGATAATGTGGGATTTTCTGCCATGATATTCTGGGTTATATGGCCCAGACTGGTGAATACAACAGAGTGGGGAAAACACATCATGTATATGAACCATGGGATTTTTCTTTATTTTCTTATAGCCCCAGAGGCTTTCAGAACTGTTTCAGTTAGGCCCCTTCTGCTCAGCACTATATCCCAGGATCTGATCCCATATTATTGCTTTTAACTGGATTATATGAGTCTCCACTGCCAGATAATCTGGAGTAAGCAGATAATCTGGGATCAGATTCTAAAATAGGGTAGAAGGGGCCTTAGAGGAAGGTTAAATCTCCTATTACCGTGAATGTGGTCCCAATCTGTTTTTCTTCCAAATTAAAATTTAATTAAAAATATTTGATGTTGTATCACATTAGGTTTTTAAGTGAAGGCTCTCTAGCCATTGTTGGACTATGACTCACATCATGACACACTTGGGCAGAGAACTGTAGTCCAGCTGAAGGCGTGAAGGACACATGTTTTTCTGTGACCTTAGGCAATTCCAGTTCATGGCAACACTAGGGTGACATTATCACAGGGTTTCCTAAGCATGTTTTGTTCAGAGAGAGTTGACCTTTGTTTTCCTGAGAGAGAGTGGCTTGCCCATGGTCATTCAGTGGGCTTCGATTGTTTAATGGGGATTTAAACCATAATCTTCAGATTCCTAATCCTATCCTCAAACTATTACACCATGTTGGCTCTTTCTTGTGAGTCAATCCAGTTTGACAACACCAAGGAGAAACATAACCAGAGCAGTGCTAGATGATGCCAAAGGCACGCCCCCTATTTCTCTAGTGACCAAGTTCCTGCTACATATTGAATTGGATTGGTATTTGGGAGTTTCCCTGGAGTGAGTTGCACTTATTTTCAAACCTGCCTATATCAGATCATTCACCCTGTCCTGGGAATCTCAAAAACTTTCTCATATTAAGGTGAAGGACGACGCTTGCTCCTAATTGTGTGGGATTTACAGCATTGCCATCGAAGGTTTTATAGCACAATACTTACTTATTTATCACGAAGCAATTCTGACTGTGTCCAATGGGGGCGTCTTCCTAAATGTACCCAAGATTGTCGCCTCACAGTGTAGTTTAATGTATTTCTGTGCAGAAGGCAATGGCAGCAGTTTCTTACAACATGTTGTCCCTCCACGCTTGTGGTTTTGACCTTTACGGATGTGATTATTCATGGATTTGATTAAAATGTTATTTTTAAGAATCTCTAGGTCCTCCAGTGTGATTCTATGTTGCACTTTCTCCAGTTACCCTTTAAAAATATCTTGCGTCAGGAGTGAATTAAGAAACTGCAAGTTGCTTCTGGTGTGCAAGAATTGCCTGTCTGCAAGGACGTTGCCCAGGAGATGCCCGGATGGCTTACCATCCTGTGGGAGACTTCTCTCATGTCCCCACATGAGAAGCTGGAGCTGATAGATGGGAGCTTAACCCACTTCCCAGATTCGAACCACTGACCTTTTGGTCAGCAGTCCTCCTGGCACAAGGGTTTAATTCATTGTGCTACCGGGGGCTCTTCCAGTTATGCTAGTGTTTTTTAGGAATCTGTAGGTTCTCCAATAATTCTTTGTTCGGCTTCTGGTCTTGCTGGAAGATCTAGAAATTCCTAGGTAAATTAAAGAAGCAGTTTCTTGATTTTTTTATTGATTTTTCACTTTCATGGGAATCCTGTGTACCTAACCCCAGTGAGTGTGGAGATTTGACTATACATCAAAACTGTAAGCTATGGGAGCTACAGTCTAAACATATCTAGAAGGTTGCAGGCATCCAACTCTGGCTAAATTCATTGTTGAAGAGCTTCACTTTTGGGTTTGGTAATGGGAAAACAAAGGTGGAAGGAAAGATACTGCCTAAAGTAAAAGTAAGCACACAACTCTATGAATGCAGGTGGGAATTATTGGGTGGTACTACATTTGTAGACTGTCTGCTGCTGGTAACAATGTAGACAGAGGCTTTCATGAAAACGGCTAATGGAATGGCTGGGCTTCCCTGTTCCCTTCCAGGCCCAACGTGGTGAAACACTATTTGCGAAAGTAAGATAATCCTCAAAGAATTTCTGTGAAGCAAAAATGCTGCTGTGGCTCTTTTTAAATAATTCTGTGCACATATTTTCCCTGCTGTGTCAGGAGACTGAGAAACTGTTGAGCAATTGACATTCCCTCCTCTTTCGTAATCTATTCAAGGGTGTGACTCAGTGAGCTGTGTTTCTCTCTCTGGGCCCTTCCACACAGCCATATAACCCAGAATATCAAGGCAGAAAATCCCACAATATCTGCTTTGAACTGGTTTATCTGAGTCTACACTACCATATATTCCAGATCAAAGCAGAAAATGTGGGATTTTATTCAGCTGTCTGGAAGGAATCTTAGTGTTTTCTTCAGAAATATTTATATTTTAAAATTGTTTTTACTCACTTTGAGAATTTAATTATATTGTAATTGAGGATGTGAACTGTTGTCTGTATCAAATGTTTCTAAACCACCTTGAATTCCAAAACTGGAGAAAAGGTGGCAGCAGCAACAGCAACAATTGTGGCTTCCTCCCTTTGGCATGGTGTTGATATCAAGTGATCCACAGGTTCATGCATATGTAGCAACCATGTTTTGTATCCCATTTATTCTCTGGTCCCCTTCTTTCCCCTCAGCATGAATCCCTATTCGGACCGGCTGGAGAGCCTACGTGCAGCATGGTTATCGGGAAAGACACGCCCGATAGAATATCGGAAAAAGCAACTGGAGGCATTGGGACGCTTCTTGGATGAGAAGAAAAGTGATCTTTTCCATGCCTTACATGAGGATTTGCGTAAAGTGAGTGAGACTGTTTAGTAAATGACAATAACTCTCCTCCGAGTCAGTGGCACCACAGAAATTGCTGCGTGCACTGGTGCCCTTGAGCCCAAGGTGGACCCCACTGATGCACTTTCTCTTTTTTTCTGCCTTCCCCACAGTCTGCTTTTGAATCTGAGATTTCTGAAGTTGGCTTTACAAAGAATGAAGTGATGGAAGCCCTTAACAATCTGGACTATTGGACGAAGGATGAATATACGAGCAAGAACCTAGTAAGGAGAGCAGTGTTGGAGAAGAGGAAATGTGACATTGCATGAGAAAAAGAGAGGTCCCATGTTTTATGGAGGGAAAGATGACATAAGCTGTGCTATCTCATTAAAGAGGGTTCCTCAGTATCATTGCCCTATGAAAGCAATGTGTTGCCCATATTGAGCAACTGCTTGGGTTTTACCTGCATTTGTGGTGCAACTGTCTGCTTCTACAGCTGCAGTTGCAACTCCCTCACTATTGTTTCTGATGGCTGGGGCTCCTGGGAGTTGTGTTCCAGCAATATCAGATGGGCTTGATCTGTATATTTGGAAAGATGGCAGGGTGGGTCCCAAACGGTGGTTTTCTTCAAGCAGCTAATCCCTAGCAGTGACATAACCTTCTGTGAAACAGATAATGTTTCAATTGCATTTAATAAAAACACATCTGGACCTCAGTTTAATTCCAGTCAAACCGTACTGTCTTAGTAAGGGGTGAGCAACCAATAGTCTCCAACTGTAGTTGGATTGCAACTTCCATCAACATAGCATCTGTATTGAAATATGCTAGGAATTACACTTCAAACACAGCTAGAATGACATAGATGTCCACCTATGTCTTATAAAATTATCATTAAATTAAAACTGTAATTTGGCATTCTGTATTTGTAATATGAATGTAAAACCTACATGATCCAAAATTCATCTGAGTTTATGTTGTTATTTTATGAGAAGGAGCACTTAATATTCTGTACTGCTGGGTCCCATATTGTTGAACTAATTGCACAATAGATAGCAAAGCCTTATCTCATCTGCTCTGTAACAGTCAATTAGTCTCCAAATCAAAGGTGAGAGAATCCTATAAATTTGCTTGGGGGATAATAGAAGACAACAGAGGGGTAGTCTTCATGTTACCATGATCAAAGACAGTACACTTCTAGTGAGCCCTTACTTTTGAGGCCAAAGGAAAACTTTTGTTACTACAACCTATGTTTTTTTTTTAGTTTGCTGCACTTGCTTCTTGAATGTTTCATGTTCTCTATTCCTTGTAGGCCACAAAGTTTGACAGTGCCTTCATCCGCAAGGACCCCTTTGGTGTGGTGCTCATCATTTCTGCTTACAACTATCCCATCAACCTTGCCTTAGTGCCATTGGTGGGGGCCATTGCAGCTGGTGAGTGGGAAACCATTTTCAGGGCTTCCATCTAGTGTTCCTCACCTGTACCCCTAGAATAATTTCCCTTGGACTGCTGATCTCACTTGTGGGCTGGTTGATTGCCTGGTTCCAGGCATGGGATAAATTTATATCTCTTCCTACCCTTGTAATGTGTTCTTTACTTCCAGGGAATTGTGTGGTTCTGAAACCTTCTGAGATAAGCAGCTCTACTGAACGGGTCCTCACTGAAGCATTGCCTTCCTATCTTGACCCAGTGAGTTTATCACAACCAAGTCTTCCTTATTATTTTTATCCAGATATTTCATTTGGCTACAGCCCCAGCCAGCTTGGTCAGAAATTCTTGGAGCTGAATTCTTGGTCCAATATGCTTGGAGGACCAGAGGTTGGAAAGCACTCCTCTAAAGACCATGGGTCTTGTCCAATCTTGGACGCTAAGCAGGGTTGGCCCTGGTTAATACATGGATGTTCACTTCTAAGTATTTCCTAAGAAACCCCTCTGTAATTCACAGGGTCTCTTGCACTCCAGCCATGGGACACCTTTTCACACAGACACCATGCAGGGACAAGAGAATCCACTAAGTAAAGTATATTAAGAAAAATATAGAAGATAAGAAGAAGCACAATAAAAAGAATCATCAAAAATCCAAAGGACAAATGCAGAAACTCCAAAGTTGTTGAGCATAGGTGACAATCAGTTTCATGATTCAGATCATGAGACTCCGCTTTCAAAAACTCATTCAAAAACTTGGAACTGCGCTTTGAGTCAATACAATGAAGCAAGGCAAAATCCATACACTTGATCAAAGTTTTATTTATTTATTTCAAACATTTATATCCTATTCTTCTCACCCTGGGAAGAGGACTCAGGGTGGCTCACAACTGGAAACCATTAGATGCCAAACACAGCAATTATAATTTAAGTCCGAGGTCTGTCCATTGTCAATCACCTAAGTAATTTGCCTTATTTTCACTGTGTCTGCTGCTCGAATGCTTGGTCCCACAACCATGTTTTAAGTTTATATCCAGAACCTGAGAACAAAACTGAGAATAAACCAGACCAAAAACCATGAAGGCATGAACGGGAATTAAAATCTAAGAACCTGAAACCTAAACAAACAAACATGAACAAGACCCAATATCCAGAAACTTGAACATTGAAGCAAGACAGTGGAATGTAAGGGTTGTTCCCATTGAAATGCAATGTTGTTCTCACAAAGAGTGGTCTGCATGGAGCCCACTTAAAAGCCTCAATTCCCTCCCATGACATCACTTCTCGTACACCTGGTTCTTCGCAAAGCTGCTGGGAAAAGCGAGTCTGCCTCTCTTTCATATTCCTGTGGCGCAACTGCAGCTGCTCTGATAAAGGGGAAAACCCACACTCCCCCACATTCCTCTCAGGAACAAACTCTGACAGAGTCTCATGGGAACAGATTTCACTTTCTGAGAACTACCAGGAGGTTCACTAACACATCTCCCCATGCCAATTCCACCCCCTCCCCCAAACCCCCTCCTGAGACCCCACAAAATCATCTTCTTCATCCTCTGAAGCATCAGATTCTTCACAAATCATAACAGGGTCACAATAAGTTGACAGATAACTTGTAGATACATTCACATATAGTCCCACCCTGTGAGAGTTTGGAAAAAGTTAAGGATCCTGGCAAAAAGCCACATGCCTAGAATTATTACCTCCTTGCCTGCTTTAACAACCTTTGAGTGATCTTCCAGATGAAATGGGGCTTCTAAAACACAGTGATCTCAAGTCTGGGCCTATAATTTCTACCAGCATACTAAATCTGATTTAAAAAAAAATCTGCCTCACGTCCTTGCTGTAATACTGTAGAAGCATTAGTGATCTGCACGTGGTTAACAAATTGCACATGGAGAATAATTTCTTTCTGATCAGGGATAGAAACTATAGCACTCCAAATGCTATTGACTCCATCTCTCGGCATTCACCATTGGCTGTCTGTTTAGAGCTGCTGGGTGCTGCAGTTCGAAATCCAGAGGGCTGCTCAGTTCTCACCGTGGTTTAAATGAACATGAGACTGTGTGTTTTATTTCTTCTTACAAATTCAAAAATGGTCCTTCTTCTCTTATCCCTATTCCTTAGGAAACATTTGCTGTGGTGACAGGTGGGCCAGAAGAGACAACAAAATTACTGGAGAACAAGTTTGATTATATATTTTTCACAGGTAACCTGATTCTTTACATTTCTGTTGTTTTCATTTCCTTCTTATTCTGAATATTGTCATTTTCCTCATAATCCTGTAGGGTAATTGATTGGAAATATACCATAAATATGTATTAAACTTTCTTGAGCTGAATTGTACTGATAGTACTTAGCACAAAACCATTACTAGTGCTAAATAGTGTATATATTCATGTACAAGTCTAGAAATGTTAAAAAATGATCTGAAAATCTGGATCATTTTATTCACTGCTCATTGTAACTACTGCGGCTTCATTATGGTCAAAAAGAACTATTTCTGAGTAGAGTAACCAACAGCAAAAACCTTAAAAGAACCTTAAAAAAGAGAGCACTGACCATCCTCCCTTCTCTTTTTGATGCAGTGCTGCTTCTGGCCTTTTTAAATGCCTTGAAAGGGAAAGTGATGGTGGTAGTGGCTGGCCACATAAGGTGCTGCTGCCATTTTTTTCACTCTGAAGAATAACCCTCAACTTATCCATAGTTAATATCAAACTCTATAATTTCAGCTCCAAAAGCTGCCCTCAATGAGGTTGACTTATACTCTATTTGATATGACTATTATTATTATTATTATTGTTTGTATTTATGTCCCTTCAGATTGTTGATCAACTCACGACATCACTTTGCATTTCATGGTTTTCTTAAATTAGTTTTTAGAAGAGGTTTGGCAGTGCCTTCAGGTGAAAAATAAGTTACAACACCAGAAATTCCTTGGTGGTCCCCCACTCAAGTACTAACTAGGCCCCACCCTTCTTAGCTTCCCAGATCAGAGGGCCTCCAGTGCCTTCAGGGCATTTAGGGTTAAATGTTAGCCAGTGCAGTCAGCTGTCCATATTTGCTGGAAGCAGACCATACAATTGAACTGGACCAGTCTTAGAATAGGATTAGGATTATGTGATTTTAATTGGTGTTTTAATTCTATGTTTTTAATGGGTTTGGTTTTAATGTTTTTGTTTATTTACGGATGTATTTATATATGCCATAATTCTTTTAAAAGCATATATTTTGATATCTTACATGCAAAATCTAGGGTTGACATTCGGGTGAAGGCACTTACATAGGTCTCTTTGTGACTGCCCCATATCTTGCCATTCCTCTGTAGGGAGTCACAACGTAGCAAAGATTGTTATGACTGCAGCAGCCCAACATGTGACACCATTGACTCTGGAGCTAGGAGGCAAAAATCCCTGCTATGTGGATGAATCCTGCAATTTCCAGAATGCAGCCAACCGGATAGTGTGGGGAAAGTTCTTCAATGCTGGCCAAACCTGTATTGCACCAGATTATGTGATCTGTAGCATTACAACACGGGAGAAGTTGGTGCCTTGCCTGCAGAATGCCATCCATGAATTCTATGGCTCCAATCCTCGAGAGTCACCTGACTTTGGCCGCATGGTTAACAACAAGAATTTCCAGCGTGTCCGAGCATTGCTGAAGTCTGGCCAAGTGGCCATAGGTGGCGAAACAGACGAGTCTGACTGTTACATTGGTGAGCAAGTGGCTTGATCTTTGCGTGAAAAAGAATGGGCTGAAATGACGGATCCTCTCTGCTGTAACTATTTTGGGGGCTGTTTCCAAAGGGTCTGGTGAAGGACATGGGGCCTTCAAGGTCTCATAAGAGTTCATCTACCATTTGCTTTAGTGAGTACTGCTACTGGAGAAGATCATAAGGGTTATTTATTTAGCAGTTTTGTATACCGGTCTTCTCACCTCCATCAAGGGACTCGGGTCGGTTTCCAACATCAATATTACTAACAATCATTAAAAACATTGTATTCCAAATTACACTAAGACAGTAAAAGCAAAATACAGTCATTGGTTACAGTCCAATAACATCTAGAAGCCCACATCTCTTTCTGACCCTGAGTCCTCCATGGGTGGATTTGTGCATCTAAGATGGAATGATAAGGTCATGGTTAAATGGGAGCTGTATGTCACATATAGCATGACATGTCTTGATATGATTTTCCTGTCCGCAGCCCCCACAGTGCTAGTTGATGTGAAAGAGGGGGAGCCAGTCATGAAGGAGGAGGTCTTTGGGCCCATCTTGCCCATCTTCACTGTGGCTGATTTGGATGAGGCCATTCAGTTCATCAAGCGCAGAGACCCCCCACTGGCTGCCTATGCTTTCTCTTCCAACTCCAAGGTATGTGTTGAGGCTTAAAGATCACTGTGTCCAGGAAACTTGAGCATGAGCCCTGTCCAAATGTCCAGCTTCTGTTATTTCTTGACAGTTTGATATCCAGTTATTAACCAATACTGACCCTGTTAGGTTTCTGGTTCACACAGGATCTGCTGCCTTTAGGCAGAAATAAATAGTAGCGACATCTCAACTGTGGTGGAAATCTCTATATGCACCTTTGAAGTTAATCAGGATGTTTGATTGAAATACTAGAATTCCTCAACCTTTTTAGTAATACAGAGGGGCAGGGCCCCTGTATTACTAAAATCATCACCGTACATTGAAATATTTTGAAATATAATAATAAAAGTAATGTGTACATGCAATTATAGGCAGAACTGAATAGAATGTCACTATTTAAAACCAAATGAAGTCAAATTTGAATTTATATATTAATATACTGTTGACAGTTTCATTTATTTTGTATTCATGTTCTTTATTACACTATTTGTTGAACTAGATTCTGGTATTTTCCTGTTATGTGTGTGATATTATCTTTGACTATATGCCATGTATGTTACCTCATGGATTGTAAGGTGTCCCCTTTTACCAAACTGGAAATCTTCTTCCTTTTGTATGGAAGATCAAGGACAGGGTTCCTAATAACAATTGTGTTCTTGTTAATTCCTACAGGTTGTGAATCAGGTACTCGATTCCACCAGCAGCGGTGGCTTTTGTGGCAATGATATCTTGATGCATATGACACTGGTCTCTTTACCATTTGGTGGCATTGGTATGATTACTTCTGTATCTTACAACAATTTTTATTACCTGCTTTTGCATTAATCCTTCCCTTTAATCTGTTTAACGTATGAGAATGGATGAACTTTCTATTTGTCACATTTGTTTCTGGGACAAGGAGGAGTAGAGTCTTCTAGGTTAGCCACACTGGCAGATCATAGACAAAAATACAACAAATGTATTAATTGCAACCAATTGTGTTGTGCCAACTTGCAAGCAGTTAAGCTTGTTTCTATGTAGAATCCAAAAGGTACTTTCTGATGGATCTTCTTCATCTTGGAGAGAAGTGACCAGTGGGGTGCCACAGGGTTTTGTCCTAGGCCCAGAACTGTTCAACATCTTTATTAATGACTTGGATGGTGGAGTAGAAAGTGTACTTATCAAATTTGCAGATGACACCAAATTGGGAGGGGTAGCTAATATTCCAGAGGACAGGATCAGGATCCAAAATAACCTTAACAGATTAGAGAGCTAGACTAAAACTAATAAAATGAATTTGAACAGGGAGAAATGCATGCTACTACACTATGGCAATAAAAATGAAATGCACAGCTATAGGATGGGTGACACCTGGCTCTACATCACTAAATGTGAAAGGGATCTACACATTTAGTTGGGAACTACCGATTCAGGCTAAACCTGAGTTGGTAATTTGTTGGTGTTAAAAATTAATACAATTCTAGATTGCAACATTAGGAGTATGGTGTCTATATAAAACTAACAGTGCCACTCTATTCTGCTTTGGGTAGACCCCACCTGGATTACTGTGTCCAGTTTTGGACACTACAATTCAAGAAGGATATCAAAAAGCTAGAATGTGTCAGGAGAAGTCTAACCAATGTAGTAAATGGTCAGGAGTAGCTTAAGGAGCTGGGTATGTTTAGCTTGGAGGAAAGAAGTCTGAGGGATGACATGATAACTTTATTTAAATATTTGAAAGGATGTCGTATTGGGAAGGGAAGCAAGTTTGTTTTCTGCTGTTCCAGAAACTGGGACACACAGCAATGGATTCAGACTACAGAAAAAGAAATTCCACCTCAACATTAGGAAAAACTTCCTGATTGTAAGAGGTGTTGGAAGAGGAGTATATCAGAATGTGATGGAATCTCCATCTTTTGAGGGTTTAAACAGAAGCTGGGTTGACCTGTGTTGGGGTTGATCTTACTGCCCATCAGAAGAAAAATGGGTAAAGTGTTGTCCTCAGAAATTTCCTGGAACTTATGACTTTTCATTCCCACCAAAATTTCCCTTTTTCCTACAAACTTTTATAAAAGATGGAATGGACTCTCGGTGATTCATCTTCTGTGTTGGTTTCAGGTCCCCTTCTTGCATAATTTAACCTGTACGTATAACTGCATAATTTTTTCAACACAGAAGTAAAATTCAAGCCACTTCCAGTATTGTTTTGCTTTATGTTTTTGGCAGTCTGTATGGCCCCTCATGGGCCCTGAGGCTAAAAAGATTGTCCCTGGACTCACTGAAGTTGCCACCTGCTAGCTTATATGGACACTTGCAGGGCCCAAAAGGGGTGGAGTCCAGAAAATAGCATACCCGGTAAACATTAAGGGTTGTAGAGAAGACACTCTGTGTGAAGTCTCCTTCCACCTTGTCTAGATGAAAAAGAACAGAACAAAGAACTGCCGAGGTTATGGAGTAAATTGGAAAGCTTTTCCAGAGAGCAGATTTTGACTGGCATGTTTTCTTCTTGTTGTGTTTTAGGATACAGTGGCTTTGGCAAGTACCATGGCAAGTTTACCTTTGAAACATTCACTCACTATCGCGCCTCCCTCCTGCGCAGCATGGGTATGGAGTCATTCAACACTCTGCGCTATCCTCCATATGCTAACCGCAACTTGGGGCTGCTGGTTTCTGCCACAGCAGTCCGTCGCAAGGGCATGTGCACTCTGCTGTGAGCACTCTTGAACAGCACAGAGCTTGTGCACCAGGAGCTATGCAATGGAGAGGAAAGATAATTTTTGGAGACTCTGTGCCTTCACTTCCTTCATTCCCTGGATGGACCATACAAGGACAATGCCTTCTGTGAAAGCCTATTCCCTCATCTTGATTTCTTATCCCATGCTGTCTTTCAGCATTATTAGTCCACTACAAGCCTACAGATACATAAGCAATGAGGAATACATGACCCTCCCTAGATGTTGTTGAACTACAATTCAACTCTCATTATTGGTGCTGATGTTTAGAGCTGACAGGAGTAGCAGTCCAAAAAGTATCTGGAGATCCACATCTATCCCCAACCTTAATGTACTCACTATTCCTTCACTGAATTTTCTGTCATTAGGGTCACCAGTTAATTGAGTATGAACATGCGTAAAGCTTTTGTATTAGGTTCAAACCAGAGACTAATTTTCTTTTCAGTACAGTTTTATGATGCAAATTCTGATTCAGTATTTGTGAATATTAGATTTTTGCAAAATCTTCCTTAAGTTGAACTATTGGATCTCTAAGGAACTGTTTTGGTTTCCACTCTGCGAGAAATGAAGCATGTCAATTAAATAAATGACAACTCTTTGTCATTTGTTTTGTAACTTCTACAGAATATAGATGTTTTATTTGGAGAACAGTAAAATAGAGTTGGGGATGTATGTTGTTGGGGATAAAGATAACACCTGTTCAAAGGGTACTCAACGCTGCATCCAGAAAAGGAATCAGCTGCAATAATGCCACATAGCATAACTAGTTCCTCCAAAATATATACCAAAAAGTAAAACAAAGCAAAAACTAATACAAATCAAGTTTAGTGACCAAAACATTGTTTTCAGTCACTGGCCATTCTTGGGGCTTTATGATAGACTCCAAATGTCACATCAGGATCTTTCTTGGCAATCAAAATTGTAACTCTAGCCTAGAGTTTTGAGGGCAAACTGAATTCTAGATTCTTGAAAAATCTAGGTTTTTTGCTGAAAGACTAAGGCCTCACAAGTATTACAGAGGAGGGTGTTTCTCATTATTTCCCAGAGCTGAGGACAAAGGTGACATGGGCATGAGCTTACAAATTCTCCATATTTCTGTATACAAGTGCAGTTGAAATTATACTGTATATCCTGGCTTTCTAACTAGTTAAGGACTTGTAAAGGTCATACAGTTTCACAAATTTAAAAAGAACATTCCAGTCTAGGAGATAATGAGCAACATCTATATTGCTACCAACTCATAGAATCCATCACATTGTATTATGTTAATTCTATTACCAATCCTAAACCCCAAATTCAAAGACAGAAAGACAGAAATTAATTACTTATTTGCTGCCATGAAAACATGGCTGGACCTAGCTTTTCATTTCTCCAGACAACAGATGAACACAATCTAAAAGTTGTGTCCAGTTACGACATTACACGAAATCTTGAGGTTCATTTCTTCTATCATGAGATATGCAAAATACTTTAAACCAGCTAAAATGGCTTCTTATCAAATACTTTTTAGAAAATGTATTGAGCATTAGACTGGTTTTATGGATTGTGATGTATAATTGACTGTTTTAATTGTTTTATAATTGCTTTTTTAAATCTTGTTTTTATCTTATTGTTTGTGTAGGCATCAAATTTGAGCCTTTTTGTAAGCCGCCCTGAGTCCCCCCTCGGGAATTGAGAAGGGCGGGGTAGAAATGCGTGAAATAATAAATAAATAAATAAATCAGGCTTAATTAGATAAGGAGCCAAAAATATATGTTCAATATCTCTTATATCTCTTATCCAACATCCTTGGGATCAGAAGTGTTTGGATTTGCATATACTTACATAATGCACTATCTTAGAGATGGGACCCAAATCTAAACACAAAATTCATTTATGTTTCATATGTACCCTATACATATAGACTGAGGGCAATTTTATACAATATTTTTAAATAATTTTGTGCATGAAACAAGTTTGTGAACACTGAACCATTAAAAAGCAAAAAAGAGAGAAAAAATCAGTCTCTTAGCCACCCATGTAGACAATTTCATATTTCAGAGTATTTCAGGATAAGAAATGCTTAACCTGTATTAAAAGCAATGGCTGCTATATTTTGCAGATTTACCTAAGCAAAGCAGTCCAAAATTGCTTGCTAGTTTTGCAGCTCTTCTGATGTCTGCAGTGGAGTATCCATTGGCTTGTAATGCCCAGTTCAGGTGGTTCATTTCGTCTTGGAGGAGGTGGGCTTCACAGATTCTTTTTGCACGGTCTGCCAGGGCTTTTATGGTGGTTCTTTTTTAAACTTTGGCATTAAAACATTCACACCTATCTCCAACAGACAAGAGTTCTTTCTCCCACCCTGGACTTTCCACAGATATATAAACCCAATTTTCCTAGTTTCCAACAGACCTCACGACCTCTGAGGATGTCTGCCATAGATGCAGGCGAAACCTCAGGAGAGAATGCTTCTAGAACATGGCCATACAGCTTGACAAACCTACAACAACCCAAGAATGATGAATCTCGCAGTCCCACATCTTCTGGAGGGCCGTCCCATTCCCAAACTTAAATGGTCTCTGTTTCATCTGCTTTCAGTGGCCAGCAGATGGTGCCACTGCAACATTAATTGATTTGTGAGTTTCCTGACAGCTTTTTCTAATCAACCATCAGAGGCCTATATTTGACCTTACTTTCTAAGATTCCATATTCCATGAATACACTATGTTTGTATTTTGGGTTTTGTATAGAACTTGAATTGTACAAACATCTTCAGTGGCTCTTTTAGCTTTACCCAACATATTCATAGTGCATCATCAGTACTTTATATTCCAGAGATATGACAGCCAGAGTCAATGTTGCAATTGCCAAAGGAATGCTACTGCATGTGAGCTCCTGTACAACCTGAATCTGGTCATAGGGGAACCTATGACCAGAAGGGATCTTTTAATGTGTCTCCACTTTACCTCCATCCCATTAGGTGCTTAGGGCAGAGTTTCTCAAACTGTGCTCCCCCAGATGTTTTGGACGTCAACTCCCGCAGTTCCTAACAGCTGGTAAGCTGGCTGGGATTTCTGGGAGCTGAAGTCCAAAACATCTGGGGGCACAGTTTGGAAAACACTAGCTTAGGATACAGGAATTGGATACGGAGAATCAACACATGACTCAAATCATGTACTGAGCTCTGTTCTGTGTTACAGGTCAGGTAGGAGTGTTTCACAGAGAAGGCCTACAAAAACATCCCTGTGACAATTGAAATGAGCAGTAGACCTGGTATTAATTTAGAAATATTATTATTGTTCATTATTTGCGTTTTCGGTTTTATTTTATGTAATTGTTGTTTTGGGCTTGGCCTCATGTAAGCTGCACCAAGTCCCCATCGGGGAGATGGTGGCGGGGTACAAATAAAGATTATTATTATTATTATTATTATTATTATTATTATTAAATACAGGAAATAAGAGTTTTAAAAATAGAAGAAATAATGAAAGGCTAAGAAAAGCAACAGAGGAAGAAAAAACTGGAGTGGTTTCAAGTAAGCTTGCAGAGAACTCGCTAGTGCATGTTGTTGGAGCAGCAGGCAGGAAGAAGAGTGATCTTGCTGGATGGTCTCTAAGGAGCACTAACAGAAATCCAATTCCTGAGGCTGGATTCTTAAACCAATTTAATTCCAAAGAGATGTTTGAGTACACATAGTTTTTACAAAGGTTCTCCAACACTAACATATAACTATGTATAGTCATGCCCAGCTCCTTTGGTAAGCATCAATTTTTCCAATTTTTGTTCCTGGATAGTGGGCACCTTTAACTCAGGGTGCATCTCCACTGTAAAATTTCAACCACCATGGCTCAAGCTATGGGAGCTGTTGTTTTGCAATGTCTGTAACCTTCTCTGACAAAGAACTTTGATACCTCACCAAACTACAAATCAAAGGAATATTAAGCCAGAACAGTTAAAGTGGTGTCAGACTGCATTAATTCTGCAGTGTAGATGCACCTTCCGAATCTTCGCTCACAGTAATTTTGTATAGGCTGTAATGTTAAAGAACACTGAGAGGAATTGAATGTTTGGAATAAACGTGCTTGTGCGCTCTCTAGATCACTCTGTGCTCTCACCACTCCTTCCTCTCTATGAGAGGGCTTTTCCCCTCTCCCTTTAGCTCAATGTTGGGGTCATGAAAAATTTGGTAATAGTAAAGGGTTTGTGAATGCCACCCATTTACATAAATCTATTAGCAACAATGCGCCTTGTTTACAGTGCACTCTGCAAAGAATGCTTCAGCTATACTCCATAAAAGAAATCAGACTGTTTTTCTAGCAAGTATTGTAAATGATGATTTATTATCACTAAATTATTGATTTTTATACCCATTTTATATACCTATACTTGGGATCACACAAAAAATTATCAGGTGGAAAGGGGTTGCAAGTGGAAAAAGTTTAAGAAACCCTGCCCCAGCATATATATGTATATACATTATCATGTCATAAGTTTTCACTCACAGCCTAATATGATTGCCTTCCAAGCGTAGGGTCTTGGTGGTGGATCCGTAGGTAACTGTAGAGACCTTTTCTTGATCTGCATGTTCTTTCGCAGTGAAGACATCAATTTCCACATGGAAGGCGGTCTCAGTCAGGGTTGGCTTGACTCATATTTCTCTTGACACGTTTCTCCCTTTCACCCTCCATCCATGACTCTTCTAATTCCATAACACTGTTGGTAACACCTGACCTCCAGTATCTTAGGCAGTCCCTTCCAGAAGAAGGCATAGCCTCCTTTTCCTTCCTTCAGCTGTCCCTCTCCTGCCCTCCAGGTCTCTTGGAGTACTGCTGTATCAATGTTAAAGTGCCTCAACTCCCTTGCAATAATAGCAGTAACCTATTATTGCAAGGACACTGTGTTATCCACCAATATCCATACGTTCCAAAATGCATTTGTCTTTTTTTACCACAAGGTGGTGACAGTTCAGTCAGGGACATGACAGTTCAGTCAGGGACAAGAGAGGCAGACTATGTTTAGGGCACCTCTTCTAGCCCCCTCCCCATATGTGACCTCTCAACCCATCTGGTTTGTTTCCTCCTACAGTTGCCCTCAGAATAAAGCACCTTCCCCTGTCCCCTTTAAAGGCCAAATCCCATTGCGCCTCCCTTTCGGGCTCCTCTCTTATAAATGCACTTTTTATCCCTATCTCACCCAGGGTTTTAACCTTTTAACATTTTACCTCATACATTTGGCCCGCCCTCTGTGTTCAATTATATTATGCTATTTTATATTGTTTATTTTATTTGATATTTTATATATTTTGTTATGATGTATTTTCTTGTTATTTTGTGTTTAATCATGTTGTATTATTTTGGGCTTGGCCTCATGTTAGCCGCCCCGAGTCCCCCTTGGGGAGATGGTGGCGGGTTATAAATAAAATTTATTATTTTATTATTATTATTATTATTATTATTATTATTATTATATGGGATGAGCAGAGTGGATCCCAAATTGACCTGCTCAGTTGTGGATACAGCTGCTGGATTAGGTGACAATCCATCGAGGGAGAGGTATATATGTATACACACACAATGTTTTTAATATTGGTTGCTGATAACAAATAATTTTGGTGTATACATACGAAGCAAAATCATGGTAGCTTACATACAGGCAGTCCCCGAGTTACAAATGACTCATAGTTAAGAATGAGGGTGAGGCAACGGGGAGACAAATGTACCCTTCGGAAGGGAAATTCTCTCCTGAAAGAGTTATTATCATGGGGAAAAGGTGTCTCAGCTGAAGCTTTATCACCAATCCTTGTTTCCACAACAAGCCAAATTTTTCAAAATCCAATTATCACTGGGAGAGAATGTGAGGCGAAATCTTCTGAAGACAACAAAAGAAACACCATGGGGTGTGAACCCTTTCCTATGCTATGCTAGCCAAAACTAAATATATATATATATATATATAGAGAGAGAGAGAGAGAGAGAGTTTAAAAATGTACTTGTTTTGACTTACAAACAAATTCAACTTAAGAGCAAACCTACAGAACCTATCTTGTTTGTAACTTCAGGACTGCCTGTATGTGTATGTGTGTATATGCACACACACACATACAGTATTTTAATATAATATTGTTGCAACTATTACATCAGTTGATGTCTCAGTCTAAATCAGGCATGGACAAACCAGTCCTCCAGATGTTTTGGTCTTCAACTTCGACAATTCCTAACAGCCAAAGTCCAAAACACCTGGAGGGCCAAAGTTTGTGGAGTAATGTAAAATAAACTGCCTTGCCAGATAAAGAAAATATGCCACGCAGATGGAACAATAAAGAACAAGTAGTTTACTCTTTGTAATTCAGAACAACATATTTACAATCATGTGATTAGTTGTATCACCTCACATAATGTCCTTTTATGAGAGATTTAAAATGGTCTTTCTTTCTCCATGTGGATAAACTCCTTCAGCAGATCATGAAGTGAGAGCACACTTCAAACCTTGTATCTCTGCAAGCACTGCATAACTCAAACCTAGAAAATGTAACAGTATCCAAAAGTCCCAGGCTAGCATAGCCCGACCAATCAGCTTCATGCATCTTATTTTACATTTGACACACACACTAACTGGTTTCTTGCATGGTCCAACAAAGTGTGCCCATGCCTGTTCTAGGTAGACATGTACACACGCTCTTAACGCTGGTGGTTGTCAGTACGAAAGAATCTTCTTCGCACAATTAACGATGGCCTTCCAGCCAATCAAGAAGAACAGGAAGACTCGAAGCCACGAGCTCAACACAGAAGCCGAATACTACGACTCTTCCACGAATTGCTTGCGCCAATCAGCGTGGACTTGACTCTCCCGCACAACCAATCACCCACTGCTATTCTAGATCTCCGCTACCCCCGCCCCTCCTTTCCCTTCAAAACATTCGAAGCTTTCCCAGCCTTCTATCGAACCAAAAAGAAAGTCCCGCCTCTCGCTGGGCAATCCTCAACCAATCAATGCCTAGGCTAGCGCTGATTGGTTTTCCCCCTCGTCACTCCTGCTCGCCGGCGGCTCCGAGCGGCGCGCGGCTCTCCGTCGCCCTTTCCGCGGGTGAGTCCTTTTTATCCCTCTCTCTCTTTTTTTTTTACTGAGCGTGACGCCACGCGGGTCACGCGCCCGTCCCACCAACACCCTTGGAAATTCTTCCCTCTCCACATCTCCTCGCGGGGACCTTCCTAGGGCACTGCAGAGGACACTGGAGTGCGCATGCGTCGGATTCCTGAAGGCGCATGCGCCCGCTGGGGTTTCGAGGGCGAATTGGGCAGAGGCGCAGGGTTGTACGCATGCGCTTTGCCATTCCCGTAGGCCAGAGGCCCGGTTAGCTCCGCCCAAGTGAGGGCTGCGCTCTCCAAAGTTCCATCCCTGCTCCCAAAGGGCTTCTCTTCATGCTGTGCCCTTCCTGGTCAGGTTGAACGTAAGCTAGTCTTTTTCAAAGCACACACTCCAATAGACGCTTGTAGAGTGGTTTTAGGCCTGAAATAGAAGGGATGGGGGGAGGAGTGCAGCTTGATCATTGCTTCTGTCTTTTAGAGAGCTGCTGTGGTCTAGAAGGCTTGGGGTCAGACTGGAATGCCCTTCAACTCCCAGAAGCCTCAGCCACTTTGGCCAATCGCTAGGGATTCTGGGATCTGAAGTCCAAAAAACTGGAATGTGGGAGGTGCATCTGTATTGTAGAATTAATGCAGCTTGACACCACTTTTACTGGAATCCTGGAAGTTCCACAGGGCTTTAGCCTTCTTCACCAAACTGCAGGCCCCATAATTCTGTTGCATTGAGCCATGGCAGTTAAAGTGTGTCAAACTACATTAATTCTGCAGTATAGATGCGCCCATGGCTTGTTGGAATATTTGTGAACTCAAAAGCTTTTGATGCTTTAGTGCAGGGGTCCTCAAACCTTTAAACAGAGGGCCAGGTCACAGTCCCTCAAACTGTTGGAGGGCCGGATTATAAATTGAAAAAAAGCATGAATGAATTCCTATGCACACGGCACATTGTAGTGCAAACAACACTTTAAATCAATGTATTAGTATTTCAATGGGAAGTGTGGGCCTGCTTTTGGCTGATGAGATAGCATTGTTGTTGTTGTTGTTGTTGTGTGCTTTCAAATCGTTACAGACTTAGGTTGACCCTGAGCGAGGGCCAGGTAAATGACCTTGGAGGGCCACATCCGGCCCCCAGGCCATAGTTTGAGGACCCCTGCTTTAGTGGATCATATTTAAACACATTAGCCAGGATTCAGTTTTCAGTCCCAACTAGAATTGATCTGTCGAACCAGTTGGATTTACATAACCATTGGCTTACAATTCAGTAGCTCATTTTGTGGATCTACTTCTGTTTGGATGACCAATAGGATTCCTGCTGTTTACTGCTCCTGGATTTTTTAAAATGACCCAATAAAAGATAATCAATATTTTTTCTTTTCTTTTCATAGGAATCCCAGGTTCAAGCTGAAAATGCCTGTCCTGTGGCTGATGCGCCAGGCCTCCCGAACAGGTAGCCTACAACAAAAAGACATCTTGAGTTTGGTGTTGGCCTTAGCCTGGGTCTATCATTAGTTGTTGGTTACTGCTTTGCATGTGTAAAATGGGAATGTTACTGAACTATATTAGTGAGGTTTAAGAGTTAGATCTTTAAGAAGCAGTTTACACGGAAACATTTGTATAAATAACACTTGTGATAACGTGAACATAGTACTTAGCTTTCCTGTGGAAAAGTTATTTTCAAGCCACAAAATTTACAGTTATATTATTTGCAAGTCACTAATATCTGCATTGTGTGAATAAACAAGAATGGTAAAGTGTGTTATACAATACTATTTCCAGGAGTTACATAAATGTTGGATGAGAAAGTAGTGAGACTTCAAAACTGGACTTACTTATTTGGGAAGCAAACCCAAATAAGATTTATTCATGCAATACTTATTCATGCAAAAGATCGGGCTTCACATGTGAAGTCAATGCACTTCCTAATTCTCAGCAAATGATGATGCTATTTGGTGGACTCTATATCATTAACAGTTATTAGACCTTGGTGAAGTACTTGGGAAATATACTTAGGTGCCTTCTACACCAACATATAAAATCCAGGTTATCTTGTTTGAACTGGGTTATATAGCAGTGTAGACCCATATAATCCAGTTCAAACCAGATAATGTGTCTTACCTGCTTTGATAATGTGGATTATATGGCAGTGTAGAATGGTCCTTTGACTTCTGCTAGTACTGTATACATGGGCCTCATAGCTAGGCAGCAAATTTATAATTTTCATGTCATGCCAGCATCTACATCAATATAATAGAAATAACTGCTAAGCTTTATCAAATCATGTTGATTTGGTACATTTCTCTCCTTTGCAAGCTTTGTGTGTGTGTGTACTTTTTTTTTGTCTTTGTTTTACTACTTTCACACTTGAGATGAAAAACTAGGATCTGGATTCAAGAACAAATGAATATTGGTTTATTAGAGAGCATCCTGTATGTCAGAGTCAAGGATATAGCTGTGTTGGTCTGAATCAGTATGCAAAGGGATTTTGTAGCACCTTTGAGACTGAGAGGGAGAAGTTGGTAGCACAAGCTTTTGTAGACTTAAAAATACTGCAACAGATGTATGTCAGTGTATGTCAGTGAATGATAAAGGTGAACATCTTGGTGGAATTTTGAATAGCATCTCTGAAGCATCTTATGATGGTAACCTCATCTGCTTTGGGTAGCCCTCTACTATTCTAAGTATTAAATATAGTGACAGCAGAGTCTATGAGAATGGTGGCAGACTTTGTTCATATTAGTGCACAGTGAAGGATATCACCTTCATGCAAGTCTTAAAGAAAGTCAAGTGGAATTTGAGTTGTTTGTTATATTTCCCTAAGATTACCCCTAAAGTCCTCACCCAAATTTATTGACTTTGTTATGTGTAAAAACCTCTATGTTTCCTACAATGACATGTTCTCATTGCTTTAATTATATTAGCATATTGCCTTGATATCTGGAAAAATGAAGGGTGGTTTAAAAATGTTTCAGCATACAGTAAATATACTGTCAGTAGAGTATAGTATTGAAAGTACATATAGCAATTTCTCTGTAGGATCAATGTCATAGTTTTATTCCAAATTGCATGTGTGAATCTTCTGACTTGATAGAGATGTATTAAACCACATATAGTGTAAAGTAAAGGTAAAGGTTTCCCTTTGACATTAAGTTTAGTTGTGTCTGACTGGGGGGTGGTGCTCATATCCATTTCTAAGTTGAAAAGCCGGCATTATCCGAAGATGCCTCCAAGGTCATGTGGTTGGTATGGAGTGTTGTTACCTTCCTGCTGCAGCGGTAGCTATTAAGCTACTCACATTTGCATGTTTTCGAACTGCTCGGTTGACAGAAGCTGGGGCTAACAGCAGGAGCTCACCCCACTCCCTGAATTCAATCTGACAACCTTTTGATCAGCAAGTTCAGCAGCTCTGCAGTTTAACCCGCTGCACCATGAGCGGAAATCTAATAATAATACAATAATAATAATAAACCCCATGAGGTTCAAAACAGATCAAAGGGAGTGCTGCCCCACATATTTGCATGATCAGGCTAGAATTTGTTTCCTAGAATGCCATGATAACCAACATGCTGGATGGCTTTAAAATGATAATTGATATATTCATGGTTACTAGTCATGATTGCCAGATGGCCATTATTGCATTTAATAATCAGAAGTGGTAGAGAATAAAAAATAAGTGACAGTTATTGTGTTCTTGACCTAAGTGTAGATTTTCCCAAAGCCATTAGGCTTACCACTGTGGAAATAATTTTGAGGAATAGGTAAGCCTTCAGTTTCATCCAACACATTTCATCTTTTATTATCTCCTCCATATTATTAGTGTCACAATCAAGCTCATGCTATGTTTTCTGTCTCCTGACTTTATTGATTATCTTTCACAGTGAGCAGCTTGGCTCTAGTATTAATTTCTTCTGCTGATTGCTTGACAGTGTTTTTCTAAACCAACGTTGCAATATTTTGAAAACCAGATAATTCTTTTTAAATTAAACTGCTGGGAGCTAGTAGAATAGGGATGGAGAACTCTTTTGGTCTTTACAGTTTCCCAAACGGGTGGTGAAAGGGGGCTTCATGGGGAACCTGTTTGATTTTGTGTTATTACCCTTCTTATTCATCTGCATTCAATTCTATGACAGAGGTAGAGCTGGGGGTGGTGACAGCCGACAGGGAGCTCTGGCGTGGGCTGGTCTATGAGGTCAGGAAGAGTCAGAAGTGACTGAATGAATAAACAACAACTCAATTCCTTGGTATTGGCTAACTTGGATGGGACTCATGGGGGTTGTGGGCCAAAGAATCTGGTGGGCTGACAGGTGCCCCACTCGTTTTATGCACCCAGTTGTGTGTAATTCCTTGTTGCCTCTGGGTTGGAGAACAACATGAATATGTGTATGTTTTGACAATACCCACATTCTTGATTGAACTGTTCCTGTACACCCCGTGCTGTTTTGGACATTTAGAACTAGCATCTCTGTTTCTCTGGTACATTGCCCATTTTGTGTGTTACTTCTTAGGGACTCCAGTGTATCTGAGTCTTTCCCGACATCTCAGCAGCACAGCCCCCAGAGCATCCTACAGTAAGTACATAATCAAGTCCATTTATCTAGCTGAACTATATGCAATCGGATCTTTTTTTTCTAGGAGTATAGCAGGTGTTGTCACAGAGAAAAGCTTTGTTGTGTTCATTTTTTAGTCTACTTGTAAAACCATGTCTTAGAGGTTCTTCTTAGAGGCACAGAATTCAGTTTGTGTTCCTACTTTCAATGCCTTCCTTCTGTGTCTCTTGAGAAGGGACACCATGCAAATATAACACAGGACACTCATCCAAAGAAAATATACAAATACATCTGGGAATGGGTATCAAGCTTTTAATTCCACGCAGGAAGGCTTCTTTGAATTCTTTTAAAATGATTTTGTGATATTTTCATGTGCTTGTTTTAATGGGCTTAATTCTATTTTATTATTAAATTTTAATTAATTGTTTTTGTGATCCATCTTGGGTCCAACTCCGGGATAAAGGTGGCATATAAATGAAATAAATAAAATGGCTCAGAATTGCCCACCAATAATCAAGAGTATCATCATTTTTGCTTCAAAACGAAAGTTTGTTTCCATGAACATTCACGAGTAGTCCTTGTCTGTATACTTTCTGCAGTTTGTTGTTAATGACATGAATGTGTGAATGAATAAATGTCTGGAGGAGGTAAAGGGCTAGATGAGGAAAGACAAATTGAAACTAAATCCAGACAAAACAGAGGTGCTTGCCATCAAGGGTTCTAATCTGGGATGGAGGTGTGTCAACCAGTTCTGGATGGGATTATACTCCCTCTGAAAGACTGTGTTCGCAGCTTGGGAGTACTCCTGGATCCGTCTCTCCAAATGTCAGCCCAGGTAGATGCAACAGTCAGGAGTCCTTACTATCAACATCAGCTGATCCACCAACTGCACTCTTCCAAGATTTGGAGGACTTTAAGATGATAGTACATTCACTGGTAACCTCAATGTTTGGCTTCTGCAATGTGCTTTACATTGAGCTATGTTTGTAACAAGTTTGGAAACTCCAGTTGGTTCAAAATACAGCAGCTAGATTGGTTACAGGAATATTTAGGAGTAAACATAACACACCTGTCCTAAAGTCACTCTACTGGCTGCCAGTCAGTTTCCAGGCAAAGTACAAAATCTTGGTTTTGATCTTTAAGCCCTATATGGTTTGGGCCCAGGTTACCTACTTTCTTCTGTACAATCCACCCCGAACACTAAGGTCCTATGCAGGGCCGTAGCCAGGGGGTGGGGTGGAGGTTAAGGGTTTTAACAGCCCACCCCCAAATCTGGTTTAGTCATTAATTTTAACTGGTTAACCAATTTATGAGTAAACAAGGTTTCTTTTCTAACCTGACACATTTCAGGGCAGGGTTGAACCTTTAACTACCCCCCCCCCCCCGGCTATGTCCCTGGTCCTATGGGGGACGTCTGCTCCAGTCTGCCAGAACCTGGCAAGCAACCGCCACCCAGAGGACCTTTTCATCAGCCACCCCAAGACTGTGGAATGACCTGCCAGAAAAGCTCCGATAGCTAGATCTGTTTTCACAATTTAAGATACAAGTGAAGACCTATCTCTTTTGGCAGGCTTACCCAGATAGTTTTACTGACAATTTTTTAATGTGCATTTAATGTTTAATCTCTGTTTTGTGTATTTTAATACGTATTTTGTGGGAATATGTTTTAATATATATATATTCAGGAATGTTTTTACGTGAATGTGTGTTTAACAGTGTTGTAACCTGCTTTGAGCTATGAGGAGAGGTGGGCAAGAAATAAAAATACTATCATAATTATTATTATCATCATCATCTGTTGTACATTTAAATGTTTGAGACTTCAATGAAGCAACAGCTCAAGGCATCTGACTTTTTGCCCAACAGAATATGTGAATGCAAAGGAGGAGCCAACAGATTTTAAATCAATCACTGATAAGGCTGCACAGACACTCCTATGGACAGAACTTATCCGAGGTGAGGACAATGGTGCAGGTGCTTACGGGATAAAAAGAGGAATGTCTGTCTTGTGGGATTGAGTAAACTGACTGAGTGAACATTAAAGGGAAGAATCTAATATGCAGAAATGCCTGACTACCTCCTCCTGTCCCCACACCCTCGAGAGGTTCTCTCATGGAGGAACTGAGAATGAGACTGTGTCCTTGTCATGAGTCACTGCAACTAATAATTTTGCAGTACCAATTCCATCTCAGTAATTGAATATCCTTAGAAATAATGCTATAGGTAGCTTACCATTCTCTGAAATAATGTAGGCAGTCTTCATTAACTTGCTGCCCCTTCCTATTGCTGCCAGATAGTTTTATATATAACTTTTAACTCTAGACTAACCAGAGGTCTTTGTTACTACTGTTGTACTACTGTCATTGCAGATGCATTCTAAAATTCTGTCCTATTCTTTCAAAGCCAGACATGGTATTGTTTATTTTGGTATTATGTGCTGCTGCTGCAGGGGAAATACATCTCAACACCATAGTGATAATCCTCAGTGCTCCTTTTCCATTTTCTAATAGAAGTCCTGAACTGGCAGCTATGAGAATATGCTATGTTATCTTAGTAAAATTCATGCATTGTCACTCAATTTAAAAAGAAAAAAGAAAACAAATGATGTGAGGGCAGCGGATGTTTTTCTGGTATTTGCAGACTGATCCATGGAAAATAATAGCAACAGTGCAGATTATGACAGAGCGTATCCCCTAGAAATGATTGTAGTTTACCCAAGGTGAACAAAGGCAAGCAGCCAATTGTAGAACTCCTGGAAACAGCTGTAAATATTTAATCTTCTCAGTTCCGGCATTTTTGTTTGGACACTAGCTAGGTAACTGGTCTACCCAGAGCTTTGTGGTGAAATGAACATTGCAATAAATATATTTTGTTTTGCTGTGTCATCCCCCCTCCTCTCCCAGGTTTGGCTATGACCATGAGCTACTTGTTCAGGGAACCTGCCACTATCAACTATCCCTTTGAGAAGGGTCCCTTGAGCCCCCGTTTCCGAGGGGAGCATGCCCTGCGCAGATACCCATCTGGAGAGGAGAGGTGTATTGCTTGCAAGCTCTGTGAAGCTGTATGCCCTGCTCAGGTGAGATCCTTGTTGTTCCCTTCCTCCTTCCGTGATCTGTTAGAGGTGTCTATACACAATAAAGGAATTTAGTGCAAATTTTAAAATTAATTTCTTGAAAGCATTTAGAAGCTTGCAATTCACCTGGGAGGCACACTGTTATTCTTAACGGAGTCATAAACTTCGCTGACCTGCAAATGCTCTTGTGCATAGTCCCTGTGACTTCTGTGATGCTCTCCTTCTAAGCTGAGAGAGTATGTGTATCCCTGGTTGATATGTGAATTATTTCTCCTGTATTTGCTACAAGCTTCTTGCTGCTAAATGCTAAATTCAGTGACACAATCCCATGTTTGTTCCCCTTAATAATGTTCATTGTGGATGTTTGAAACAGTGCTCTTTCAGTGCAGCGGGGTTGTGTGCTTGCTAAAGAGCAACTTCTCCTTTCTGTCAGAGTTCTTTCATTGGAGACTTCCCGCCAGTCCCTTCTCATCCACAGTATCAATACGGTTAAATTCTACCTTCTGTCTTCCATTCACTCACCTCTCCAGGTCTTTGAGATCAGTCTTCTGGCACTTTAGCAACGCCATTGGAAAGCAGGCTGTACTGTGTGGCCATTATGGTACAGTTAAGAACAACTATAACAGTCAATGTTTCACCCATTTTTAATAGTGCTATGTTAGATGTCTTATTGATCACTATGCTTTTAAATGCATTTGTTTATTGATTAGCTGTTCTATGTTTTTATTTTGATATTTAATTTTATTTGATTAGTATAATGCTGTTATTATTTTGTATTATGTTCTATTGCTGTAATGTTTTGATATATGTCAGGCATTGAATGTTTGCCTCTGCAAGTGTAAACTGCCCTGAGTTCCCTGGGGAGAAAGGGGGTGTCTAAAAATAAAGTTTATTATTATTACTACTGTGGAATGCTCCCTGGTAGTGAGCTGTGCCTCTTTCTTCCTCACAGGCAATAACAATTGAGGCAGAACCCCGTGCTGATGGCAGCCGCAGAACTACACGCTATGACATAGACATGACCAAGTGCATTTATTGTGGATTCTGTCAGGAGGCCTGCCCTGTTGATGCCATCGTGGAGGTGATTAGGGTGGAATGAATGTGTTGAGGTTACCATTTTGAAGTTGCCCACTCTGGATTCGCATCTGGAAGGTGGAGCTACTGAGAGTCAACACTCTCATGGGAAATGCAGTCTGATCTGACAACATCCCTTTTCCCCTGTTTTTTTTTGCAGGGTCCGAACTTTGAGTTCTCTACTGAAACACATGAAGAGCTTCTCTACAACAAGGAAAAGTTGCTCAACAATGGTGACAAGTGGGAAGCTGAGATTGCTGCTAATATCCAAGCTGACTATTTGTATCGATGATGGAGCACTTACTTCAACCTTCACACATCCTAACCAGCCAGTTCATCAGAATCCAAACCTGCAATAAAGGACACGCACCCATTGTTTGTTTTGCTGAGTTTTAAAGGAGAAATAGTAGATAAAACTTTATTGGGGATATTTTGGAATGCAGCCATGCTTATGTAATGTAATGTAACTTTATTCTTATACCCCGCCACCATCTCCTTGAAGGGACTTGAGGTGGCTTACATATGGGACAGAATGTCCACAAGACATAAAAGCGAGACAATCCATTAAACAAAACCACAATTAAGAACATAATAAAATGTAACAATCCAAAATAAAAACACAATTAAATAAAACATAAAGAGTATAAAACAGCAGCATTGAAACTCCATCAAAGCAATGCTCGACAGAAGTCAATAACCAGAATTACTAAAATAGGTGTGACCAGGCTGTAAAAGGGCCAGGTATCAGATAGTGCAAAGCAGTGTACCACAGGCCGGGGAATTGGATGAAGTGCAGAGAACATAGCATTATCTGGTAACCTAGGGACTAGTTATTCTGAAATGCTTGCCAAAACATCCAGGTTTTCAGATCCCTGCAAAAAGAGGACAGTGTGGGGACTTGCCTAATTTCCCTGAGGAGGGTGTTCCAAAGTTGTGAGGTCACCACCAAGAAGGCCCTCTCCCTCATCTCCACCAGCCGTGCTTGTGATGGTGGTGGGAGCAAGAGGGCCTCCTCACCTTCAATTCAATTAGGTATGAAAAGTAGAGCTTTGCTAGAGGTGGAAGGAATACTTAACTTATACTTATAGGGGTGGAGACAGGAAAATCACCTGTATTTTCTTTTAGGACAAGGCTTCTGATTGTTGTATGAAGGGCAAAATTAAAGTATGACAAAAGGAGAAGATGGTAGTTAAAGGGAACTATGGGGACACATGCTCTTCTATACTCTCTGTGTTGAAGAGGCTTTTTTTGTTTGAAGGCACCCTTGTGAAACTAATATCCTCTTTGCTGGCTTTTGTTGCAGAGTCGGTTCAGGTTCAGAGAAACTTTAGTCTTTCCATTCAACAGATGTTATTATTACCAGGAGTATTTCTGTTGAATCATAACTATGATGCAGGTAAAGAAATACCCCGGATAAACTTGGACTTTCTACACATACTATGAACTTCTTTATACAGCTTGTTGTTGATATAGGCGTTCAGAGATGTAACACTCTTCTCCATTACCATCCTACAACTGTGGGAAGGGTATGCCACATGCTTTCCTCCCTAAATGTTAAGTCACCTTTGAATAGAATCAACTTGAAGATAAGCATCCTTTAGAACCAAGATAAGACTCTTGTGTAGTCTGAAATGAAAGTTTTTCAGAAGTGTGTTTGTGTAAGATAAACTTGAGTGGATAAAGAAGGAACTTAATGCATAAGCATTTGGTCTTTTGAAAAATCAGTACAGCCTCTTATCCTAAACTCTTTGGACACTCAATTTTTGATAGGACAAAATCCAGGTGTTTGGATAGAGCAGACATGGGCAAACTTCGTCCCTCCAGGTGTTTTGGCCTTCCACTCCCATAATTCCTAACAGCTGGTAGACTTAGGAATTTTGGGAGTTGAAGTCCAAAACACCTGGAGGGATTGAAGTTTGCCCATGTCTGGGTTAGAGGGTGGGATTTCTCTTTATTCATGCTGGTGTATGACACAGTGGAGTTTTACTGTACAGTAGGTTTTTTGGGCGACAGACTACATTTTTCTCAATTCTGATAGTTTAAGCCAGGGGTCCTCAAACTTTTTAAACAGAGGGCCAGGTCACAGTCCCTCGAACTGTTGGAGGGCCAGATTATAATTTGGGGAAAAAAATGCATGAATTCCTATGCACACTGCATATATCTTATTTGTAGTGCAAAAAAAACCCTTAAAAACAATCAATAATTAAAATGAAGAACAATTTTAACAAATATAAACTTATTAGTATTGCAATGGGAAGTGTTGGCCTGTTTTTTGCTGGTGAGATAGGATTCTTCTTGTTCTTGTTCTTGTTGTTGTTGTGTGCTTTCATGTCGTTTCAGACTTAGATTGACCCTGATTGTGGGCCGGGTAAATGACCTTGGAGGGCCGTATTCAGCCCCCAGGCCTTAGTTTGAGGACCCCTGGTTTAAGCTTTAACAGATAAAGGTCTCCATAGTTTAAAAAAAAAGTGAGGTGTTGATTTAGTCTGCTGTTGAAGAGGGTCAGAGTAACTGTGCTGTATCTTGAACCAGTGAGGGCCAGCTTTCTTCCAGTGTACTGATTCTCCTGTCAAATAGCTCTTCTTGACTATAGAAATTTAGGATTCATTCATTCTGCACTGCTATAGCACTTATATGTGCCTTCTTTCAACACATTTTTAAAAATTTTCTGCATTTAGAAAACAAAACATATGTTTCAGATGGGATAAGGAGAGGGTCAGAATAAAGCTTTTATGATTCAAAGAATGAAAGAACAAGGATTTGCATGTGTCACTGTATTCTGAATATTATCTCAATAAGTTCTAAAAGTCTAATTAAGGTATGTTTACAATAGAGATTCCTTTCTAGAGCACTAGGAAGCAAGCTTGTTTTCTGCTGCCCTGGAAACTAGGACACAGAACAATGGCCTCAAACTACAGAAAAGGAGATTCCACCTGAATACTAGGAAGAACTTCCTGACTGTGAGAGCTGTTCAGCAGTGGAACTCTCTGCCCCGGACTGTGGTGGAGGCTCCTTCGAAGGGTTTTAAACAGAGGCCATGTGTCAGGGTTTTTTTTAATGCAATTTTCCTGCTTCTTGGCAAGGAGTTGGACTGGATGACCCAGGAGATATCTTCCAACTCTGTGATTCTATTATTTTATGATGATTGACAAGCTAGGAGGGACTGTGTCTGTTTGGCTGCATGAAGGTTTTATGGCATGTCTCGTCTAGCCTGCATAATTCTTTAGCGAGTAATCTGGTAATTTGCAAAAACTTATGATTCTTTCTTTGTTTGCTTTCTTTACTTACTATGTACACCTTGCCTAGTTTGCAGAAGGACACTTCACTCTGCGTAAGTGAAGCAGTTGCTCAAGGGTGAGGGAGAAAACTGAAAAGCAAGGAGAAGGCAGTGAGTGCATGAGACATAGACTGTCTACACTGCCATATAATGCATTTTAGCTGTATTGAGGACTGGCAGTGTAGGCCCATATAGTGCAGTTCATTGCAGTTAAACTGCATTATGAAACAGCATTATATGGCAATGTAGATGGGGCTTTAGCTGCTGGCTTCCTCTTGACAGAAGAGGCAGACGGGCCTATAAGATTATGCTCCTCCAAAAATATGGGAAGTTAATGGCACTGCCATTAACCATATCTTCCCTTTCCTACTCACATTTGAGTCAGAATGAGTCAGTATTGTCAGTTTGACTAAAAATACTGTGTAGGAAAATAGGAAGTAATGCTGTGTGTGATGCTTTGGGATGGAAAATGAAACTTACACAGCAGGCGGTTGATACTGAGTCAAGTCTGTCAAAGCCAACTGGCAATTTCCAAACATTTAACTTTTCAAATTAAAATTACTGCATTTAGTATCTCTAAGTCATATTCAGAATGAAGTCCAGATGAACAGCATGGGGTTTTTTTTCTAGGTATGAAATGATCCTATATGAAAGAGGAGGAGAAAGGAATTAATGCAAGAAGCTCTTTCTCTTCTGATTAATTGGCATTGCCCTTTTGCCATTCAGCTGGCCTTTTGGACTTTATGATATATTTCCAATGGTAGGTAAAGGTTTCCCCTTGACATTGAGTCTAGTTGTGTCCGACTCTGAGAGGTGGTGCTCATCTCCATTTCTAAGCCGAAGAGCCAGTGTTGTCTGTAGACATCTAGGTTATGTGGCCAGGAGTGCTGTTACCTTCCCACCGGAGTGGTACCTTTGCATGTTTTTGAACTGCTAGGTTAGCAGAAGCTGGGGCTAACAATGGGAGCTCATCCTATCCACAAATTTGAACCGGTGACTTTCCAATCAGCAAGTTCTGCAGCTTAGTGGTTTAACCTGCTGCACCACCATGGCCCAGTAGTACAAAGTATATTATTATGGTTTTGAATTACACCTTCCTGCACCTTCTGGATAACTTGGCTTTTCCACGTTTATTTCCTGCTCTCCTCACTTTAGTGAAGTGTGGGACTTCATTGGCAGTTGTCTGTTGAAGTCTTATGTTGAATCTGATACCATTACTCACTGCTTCCATTCCCTTTAATAACACATTTCCCATGGATGCTACTTGGGTTTAGGATTTTGGATCCCTCTGTCTGGTCAGTTCTGTAACTCTCTCTTCTGGGGGAAACCACCTTTTTAATACATCAAAAATGTGTGGTAAACAGAACACACTTCTTTCCAATCTGTGCAAGGCTAGTTGAGGTTGTTTTATCACAACACTTTCACTCTTGGGTGCTTGACTGATACTCATTTTTACACTGGCTTAAGAAATAATCCATTCCAGTGGTTCTCAACCTGGGGTTCCCAGATGTTTTTTGCCTACAACTCCCAGAAATCCCATTCAGTTTACCAGCTTTTAGGATTTCTGGGAGTTGAAGGCCAAAAACATCCGGGGACCCCAGGTTGAGAACCACTGCATTATGCAGTAAAATAATGACCGGAGGTAGAATATGCATACTTAAGTGCAAGTGAAAGGAATTGAATTTTTAATATATGCAGGGAGTCTAAAGAAGGAAGTATTATATTTCAAGGCGGAGGCTGGAACTAATTTAGGATTTCCTCCCAGGGTGGGAGCATGCAGCCCTTAAAATGTTACTAGACTGTTGGGGCCTCATCACACTAGAGAAAAAATCCACTTAAAATCTGCTTTCTTTCTCCTGCAGAATTCTGGGCTTTGTAGTTTAGGGAGAAGTCTTTAACAGCCTCACTAAACTATAAACCCCAAAATTCTGCAGGAGGTCGAAAGCAGATTTTAAGTGATTTTTTTCTCTGTAGTGTGATGAAATGGCAATCTCCCATCATTCTTTACTATGGTGGCAGTGGCTCCTGGAGTTGTATTGCGGCGGCATTTAGAAAGTGGTACACTTCCCACCCTTGATCTATGGCAACATTGGGCAACTTTTAGGGAATGTCCAGCGTGGGGAAAAAGATTTTTTGTCTGCTGGAGGCAAGTGTGAATGTTGCAGTTGGCCACCTTGATTAGCTTTTAATGGCCTAGCAGTTTCAAGGTCTGGCTTCTTACTGCCCAGGGGAATCCTTTGTTGGGAGGTGGTTAGTTAGCCTTGATTGTTTCCTTTTTGAGTTGTTTGAGTGTTCCTCTTTATTTGCTGTCCTGATTCTAGAGGAACAGCGTACCGGCTGTTAGGAATGGTGGGAGTTGAAGTCCAAAACACCTGGAAGGCTGAAGTTTGCCTATGCCTGATCTACACTGGAGAATATGGAAAGGCAGCTTGGCACTACTTTAACTGCCATGGCTCAATGCTAGAGGATCCTGGGAGGGTTGCAGCTTGGCGAGGACCTCACAGCCTTGAGCCGCGGGAGTCCAAGCGGTGTTGGTTCTCCATTGCGGCTGCCTGGCCCCGAGGCCTCGATGGGGGGCAGGAAGTGCCAGCGGCGGGCGAGTGAGCGAGCGAGCGGGGAAGTCCAAAGGGGCGGGAGGCCCGGCCTCCTTCCTGGCAGAGAGCAGGAAGACGCCTCGGCCCGGCTCTGGAGCTCGCTGCTGCTGCTGCTCCTCCTCCTGCTTCTTCTCCGGCTGCATCGCGGGGAAGGAGGTATGCCTGGCCCCTCTCCTGCGCCCACTTCCCTCTCGGCCTCCCTCCTTTCCGGAGCTGCTCTTCTGCTCCAAGCCTGGGCCGCGTCCTCTTTCCGCTTTCAACGGGGCGCGCGCCGCTTCCATCCAGGCTCGAGCCTCTTCCATCCAGGCGCGCGCCTTGTCTTTTCTCTCTTTCCTTCCTTCCTTCCTTCCTGCAGTCCTCTCTTCTCTTTTTGGCCCCTTTATCCTTCCGCCCTGCGGTCAGTTTCCTTATGGAGCCCAGGGCGCCTCTGCACTGTGGAATGAACGCGGTTTGGCCCCGCTTTATCACTACTATGCTTATGGGATCATGGGAGTTGCAGTTTCCCTGCACTATCCCATCCTTCCATCGCATTCAGTTAAAGTGGGGCCAAACCGCATTCATCCCACAGAGTGTAGCAGTGATTGCGGGTTGGGAACGGGGTTGCTTCTTGAGGCTGATGCAAATGTTGTGTCTGTGCCTCCAGAGCAGGCCTGGGCAAACTTGGACCCTCCAGGTGCTTTGGACTTCAACTCCCACAATTCCTAACAGCCTACCGGCTGTTAGGAATTGTGGGAGTTGAAATCCAAAACACCTGGAGGGCCCAGGTTTGCCCAGGCCTGCTCTGGAGGCAATGTGGAGGGTTCGGTCCTGCCTTTTCAGGAATCATTTTGCTCCTGATCTCCCTCTTCCCCTGAATGGACTTTTCATTCGCGTGTCTTTTTGCACGTCTGGAAAGAGCACGCGCATCTCCATCTTGCCTTTGCCATGGTCTCACTTGAGCTGTGGCTTTAAGGTGTTGGGAAAGATGGGAAAGGTGCTGGGAAATATGACCTCGCAGTCTGGGTGGTGCATCTACACCAGGCATGGGCAAGCTTGGACCCTCCAAGTGTTTTGGACTCCAACTCCCCACAATTCCTAACAGCCGGGAGGCTGTTTGGAATTGTGGGAGTTGGAGTCCAAAAACACCTGGAGGGCCCAAGCTTTCCCATTCCTGATCTATACAGTGGAATTAATGTAGTTTTATCTGCTTTATGTAGCTTTTTCTGCCCTGGCTCAGTGCTAGGGAATCCTTGGGTTGTGGTTTAGCAAGACACCAGTGCTCTTGTGAAACTACAACTCCCACAGTTCTATAGCATTTAATTAATTAATGCAAAAAAGTATTGTCAAACTGCATTAATTCTCTAGTGTAGATGAACCTGGTAAGGGATGGGTTACCACCCCACCCCACCCCCTTCTTTTCCATGTCAATAAAGAGATTAGAGATCCCTCTTTGGAGGAGTTTACACAGGCGCTCCATCTCTTCATTGTGGATTTTGGAACCTGGAAGTGATAAGATTTCAGAGTCAGCTGGGTTTACAAAGGCAGCCCTGAGAGGTCAGAGAGCAAGGCTTGTTTTTCCACAGATGCCGCAAGAAATGCTGCATGTCTCTATAAGGAGAAGGCAAAGTGGTGTATTTCCTTAAGAATAGTTTTTTTCCCCAGTGCAAAGGGTGTGTTATGGCACTCCCTTTGCAGAGCTTCTTTCACTTTTCTACAGCCTAATATACTACATATCTGCCTGTCTCTGATTTTAATATGTGATAGCTTTATAGTGTTTATAGTTTATAATGCGTATGTATAATAAAATAGAAAAGAAATACCTATAATATACCATAACAAAGTAGACTCTCAGTCAATGGGCACCTATGGTACTCCATGCGGTCATGAGGCCACATGACCTTGGAGTTGTCTGTGGACCACGCCGGCTCTTCAGTTTAGAAATGGAGATTAGCACCGACCTCTAGAGTCGAACATGACTGGACTTAATGTCAGGGGACAACCTTTACCTTTACTACGGGGATGGTAGCTTCCATGTAAATGTAGTTTCTGGTTGCTTGAGAGTTATCATTTGGGGCCGGAAGGTAAACGGCGCCCCATACAGTCATGCCAGCCACATGACCTAGGAGGTGTCTATGTACAACGCCGGCTCTTCGGCTTAGAAATGGAGATGAGCACTACCCCCCCAGGGCTGGAGATGTGTATCTGTGTTTAATTGTTTCGAGGCATTGAATCTTCAAGGCCTTGTGTCTGTATAAGCTGGAATTTGCATATAAGGGAGATAGCACGGAATACAAATAAACTTTTAAAAAAAAGACCTTTTGAAAAAGAGTGAAAACCTGGTTCTTTGAGCAAGCGTTTGGAACTTCAACATGACCAGATAAACTCATATTGGAATATGAACTAGGAACGGCTAAGATGATGGAATGGTTGAGGATTTGAACAAGAAGACATCGTTTTTATAATTTTTATTGTTATTTTAATGTGATTTTTTTGCTTTTAACCGATGTATGTATTTTATATGGCATCTAATTGTGTCAATTTGTACACTGCCCTGAGTAGCCTTTGGGCTGATATGGGCGGGATAAAAGTGACGTAAATAATAAATAAATAAATAAATAAATAAATAAAGTATTATTATTATTATTGAAATAGGCGAAATGAATCCTATACCCCATATTATACCCTACCATAAAATCCATACTGACTTGATATTAATGTTAAAATGCAACACTAAAAAGTAAATAAAGACAAACACAATGTAGTGCAGTTTTGTGAATGCAGTATGCCATTTTAGTTAAATGGCAGTCAATAAGCTTTTTCCCGGCTCCTTGAGTGTTCCAGTTAACTGAGAGTTAATGATATACAGTCATCCCTCCACATTTGCAGGTTTTACTTTTGTGGATTTGATTGTTTGCAGATTTGATTAAACATGCTCTCTCTAGGAATCTCTATGATCACTTTTCTCCAGTCTTGCTGGAGGATCTAGATCAGGCATGGGCAAACTTTGGCCCTCCAGGTGTTTTGGACTTCAACTCCCACCATTCCTCACAGCCTCAGGTCCTTTCCTTTTCCCCCTCAGCCGCTTAAGCAGCTGAGGGGGGAAAGGAAAGGGCCTGAGGCTGTGAGGAATGGTGGGAGTTGAAGTCCAAAACACCTGGAGGGCCAAAGTTTGCTCATGCCTGATCTATATTGAGATTTCTGGAGAGACCAAGGGATAAATCAAGTTACTGTCCTACTGAAGAAGGCTCATGGCAGCTACAGCTCGTTTGCCCGCACCTGAGACTTGTTGATGTTAAGAAAAAACAGCAGAGCCCCTGCCAACTTTATTTTAAGAGTGCTACAAACATACTTGCTACTTCAAAAAGTTTTCATTTGTACGCCGGGGAAATTTGCTTGTCGTTGAAGCATGGCACAGCCTAGCTCAGCCTAGTCTAGATCCAGGAATGCCCCTCCAAACTGTTTAGCTTGTAGCGGCATTGATGTCAGCATTCATGTTGCTGCACGTTGAAGAGCTTTCCCTAGCAGACAATTGTGAATTGATCCCCCCCCCCCCCCCCCCGCCATTCATACCCTTCATGGATTTTTGCCATGTTTGACTAATACACACCTGCAGTTTCTCGTGGCAGGTAAGAAGAAGTCTTATTGCAGATTGGGGGGTGGGCTACAATCAGATCTAAGCACAGGATAGTTACTAAGATGATGATGATGATGATGATTATTATTATTATTGTGTGGTCGAAGGCTTTCATGGCCGGATTCACTGGGTTGTGAGTTATCCAGGCTGTATGACCATTTTCCAGAAGCATTCTCCCCTGATGTTTCGCTCACATCTATGGCAGGCATCCTCAGAGGCTGTGAAGTCTGTTGGAAACTTGGCAAGTGAGGTTTATATATCTGTGTAATGTCCAGGGTGGGAGAAAGAACTTTTGTCTGCTTGAGGCAAGTGTGAATGTTGCAGTTGACCACCTTGGTTAGCACTGAATGGCCTTGCAGCTTCAAAGCCTGGCTGTTCCCAAGCATGTGGACAATTTCAACAAAAAGGAGGAAACCATGAAAATGAACAAAATCTGGCTACCAGTATTTAAAAACGCTAAAATCAGGACAGTTAATAAAGAGGAACACTAAAACAGGGGAATTCCAGTCAAGAAACAATCAGAGCATGCTAACACCTCTTCCCCCAGGCAGGAAGCCCCCAGACTTTAAAGCTGCAAGACCATTCAAGACTAATCAAGGTGTCCAGTAACAACATTCATACTTGCCTCAAGCAGACAAGAGTTCTTTCTCCAACCTTGGACATTCCACAGATACACAAACCTCACTTGCCTAGTTTCCAACAGTCATTCCAGTTATTCCAGCCATTGCCACAGATGTGAGTGAAACATCAGGGGAGAATGCTTCTGGAACATGTCCATACAGCTCAGAAAACTCACAACAACCTATTATTATTATTATTATTATTATTATTATTATTATTATAAATGTATTTGTTATCTATGTCTCCTCATGGCTCAAGGAGGGGAACAGCATAGCCCAAACCCATATATCACAATACATAGTACAAAGATTAAAATATAATACTAAGAGAATGCAAATTTCAAATTCACAATTCAAAATTGACTGGGTAGGCCTGCCGGAAGAAACAGATCTTCAGTAGTGTCTTGAATTCTGACAGCTCATTTAGCGGTTCGATCTCTTCCGACAGATCATTCCACAGTTTAGCCTTCGTAGGTGGACACACCATTTTTAACATTCTTTTTAAAATAGTGTTTATTAATTTTTTAAGTGTGCATAAATTAAAATTAAAAAATAAAGACAATAGGGAAAATTCTTGACACTGTCTCACAGGGTTGCCTTTTTCTTTTTCAAAGCAATGTGAAATCCTAGAGCTTAGAAAGAGAGATATAAGACCTCTTGCAATGCATAATCCACAGTGAGGAATCCCTTCCTCTGCTTTGAGGAAAGGCTTTCTGTCATCTAGAGATCTTGGAGGCAAGCAAGGCAGAGTTTGCTCCACTCGGGCATGTTCATTTCTTAGAGGGCAAAATTGGGTTGGGAGAAGTTGCAGTTTTGGTACCTGAGCATTGATCAAACTGTAACAAATACCCTATCCTGAATGAAATAGGGATATTCAATTCAGCAGAATCCTACTCAGAATCATTTTGGGGTCAGGAGTGCCAAGTATGCCCAGTTTCATTTGATAAGGTTGCAAAGTGCCCTTTTTTAAAAGTACAGTTTCTACCACAGGAAGTGGCCTGAGGAGCTGTTATCATCTGAGATATCAATTGTATTAAGACTAATCTCTCAGCAATGACTGACTGGTCTAGATACTTGTTCTGTGTGTGGTTCCTGCGGCTATTGCAAAGACACTGTGGTTTCCCAAGTCTACTAATTCAACTATAAGTAGGGCATTCTTTATTACCCCAGGCAGTAGATTTGGGGTGTCATTCAAGGAAAGCAAATTATTTTTTAATATTGGATTTTTACCATCAGGAACAGCAAGCAAGACTCTGGGACCGCCTGTTATGCCAAAATAACATGGCTGACATTTCCTGTGTTGGTCCATGACCGAAATAAATGATTTGATTGATTGATGGCTGACAAAAGAGCTTTGGCTTGAGAGAATGAGAGGTGTCGTTTGATGGTAGCCTCAGGCAACAAATTGTTTTGGGTTAGCATTTGTTGTCATCATGACTTTATGCCCATTGTACGTGGTCTGCCAACGAGTTGCCACCAAAGCTTAGAAGACATTTTTGGACTGCAGCTTTCAGAATCCCCAAGCAGTGTGGTCACTGGCCATGAGAGCTGGGAAATTCTGAGAGCAGTAGTCAAAAATTGTTTCAAACTGTGGTTGCAACTGTTTCACTTCTCATAGTTCAGAGGGAGGTTGTTGGGAATGACAATTTGAGTAATCGTCTAATAGTTGAATCTTGCTTCTGTCTGTTCCTCTTTCTCTCCCTGCCACAAAAGGACAACATCTGGCATGTCAAGCTAATACCTGCAAGGATCCCTTTGCTGTTTTCTCCAACTTCGGTCCCAGATTTGTCGTCTCAGGACATTTTTAATCCCATGATGAACAGGTCCTGACTCAGGCACACATTGTGAAACGGATGGTCCTAGCTTGGCTTGGAAACTCTGTCGCAATCCCCAGAGCTAAGAAGGGGGAAAATACCCACGTGAGTCAGTAGCCAAAGCTTGGGAGTCAATTGCAGCAAAGTCCAGGAGCTTTGAAGAGACGGCAGCCCCAGGATAACTCCCCCTTTCAGCTTCTTGTCCTCTGTGGAGCACTTGGAGGTAAGTTCTTGGCCAAACTCAATAGACTAGTGCAGCCACTGCATATCATTTTTCATAACCTTTATGTCAGGATTTGGGGAGCTTTCCTTTTGGTGAGATGTCTACCTCATTATTTCCCAGGCAATGAACTTTCCAAATTGGCAAGACCAGAGCATCTAAATGTTGCTTTTTGGATTACTACCTCCAACCTCCATTTCCCCCAATGGTGCAAGGTGTTAAACCTTTGTTCTAGCAGGACTGCTGACTGAAAGGTTGGTGGTTCCAATCCGGGGAGGGGGTGAACTCCCGTCTGTAAGCTCCAGCTTCCCATGCAGGGATATGAGAGAAACCTCCCACAGGATAGTAAAACATGTGGGTGTCCCTTGGGTAACATCCTTGCAGACGGCCAATTCTCTCACACCAGAAGTGACTTGCAGTTTCTCAAATTTCTCAAAAAAAGCTCTATCCGCCAGCAGTGGCAGATTTGAAGAATTTTAGTCCAGAAGTCACGTTTGCAAATTCTGGATAGGACTGAATACAGAAGCCACCCTTGTGATTTTCTTCTAATAGTCTGTCCCTGCTAACGCTTTGTTGCCACTCACTTTCCCTTGCCAGTTCCAGTTCCCATTGCGGCCCTCCTGTGTTATCATAGTAAGTTGTTATGAGCGTTCAAGTCATATCCAAATCAAGGTGGCATTGTAAAGGTTTTTTCTTTGCAATATTTGTTCAGAGGAGGTTTGCCTTTGCTGTGAGACTGAGAGAGTGTGACTCCCCCAGGGACACCAAGTGCGTTTCTGTGGCCAAGCAGAGGTTCAAACCCTGGTCTTTAGAATTGTAATCCAAACTCAAACCTCAGCAACAGTCCTCAGACTCTTGCAGATGTAAATTGTTGCTGGCCTATTAGGGGATTGTTGTTGTTCATTCGTTCAGTCGTTTCCGACTCTTCGTGACTTCATGGACCAGCCCACGCCAGAGCTCCCTGTCGGCCGTCACCACCCCCAGCTCCTTCAAGGTCAATCCAGTCACTGCAAGGATACCATCCATTTATCTTGCCCTTGGTTGGCCCCTCTTCCTTTTTCCTTCCATTTTCCCCAGCATCATTGTCTTCTCTAAGCTTTCCTTTCTTCTCATGATGTGGCCAAAGTACTTCATCTTGGTCTCTACTATTCTTCCCTCCAATGAGCAGTCAGGCTTTATTTCTTGAAATATGGACTGGTTGGATCTTCTTGCTGTCCAAGGCATTAGGGGATTAGTGTATGTTAATGTCCTGTCAGCCTCCCCTGCCTCACCAACTGCTTTGTGTGTCAATGAAGAGATAAAAAGCAGAATATACATAAATATAATAATGATGATAATTATGATGATGATTTTCTCTTTTGGTCCTATCTAGCAACATGGGATCCATGTTCCGCAGCGAAGAGGTCTGCCTAGCCCAGCTCTTTTTGCAGTCAAGTTCTGCATATGCTTGTGTCAGTGAACTTGGCGAACGGGGACTTGTGGAGTTCCGTGATGTAAGTGCAAAAGAGTTTGAGGAATCCACTGTGGGAAGACCCCAAAAGAATAGTTTAGCTCTTGTGGGAGTATTTGTAGATAAACAGCATCCTCAAACATTGGGTACATGGTTTGATATGTAGAGGCAGTTGGTATGTGGTTTACCTGTAGCACTCTTTCAAACATTAAATATATTTTCCCATCATAACCATGAAAGTAAGCAAAATTTTGTACTTTGCACTATACAGTGATGCATTCTGGGGGAGATAAAATGGCTAATATTGTCTTTTTCAAGGATGAAGAACATTTTGGCTGCATACAGAGAGATAAATACCCATACCCCAGTTCTGAAGAAATTTGACTATGATACAGTGATTTTTAATGTATACTAAGGCCCCAGCTAAATGGACAGAGAAATTTAAGGAAAGAATAGCATTTTGGTGGGGTCTTTTCCCTGGAGAGTGGGCCAGGAAGTTGTGCAGTTCTTAGGAAGAATGGGCATAGGTGAGCAAACAGTGGAAATCCAGGTTGCCTGTTTCCCGGGCATTTTGGAAATATGATGCCGTAAACTTTTGGGAAATGGAAATCTCCATAACCTTTTTGAAAATTGTATTCATTATCATTTGGGAAATTCAGGAATCTCCCTGGGGAGAGTTAAAAACTCATTTGAATCAACCTTCTCCCTAGTGGTAAATATCCACTAGTACTCATGCAAGGCATGGGGTCTTGAAGAGGTTGCTATTTCGAACAGGGCAATCTCCTATGCTCTGTCCTAAGTAGGTTTTTCACTAGCAATGTGCTTCTTTTATTTTCAGTTGAACCCCCATGTTAATGCCTTCCAGCGACGTTATGTGGGTGAGGTGCGACGATGTGAAGACATGGAAAAAACCTTCAGTAAGTGACTTCTGTGATGAAGAGAGCAGTTTCAGTCTGTCTGTAACTTATGGTGACCTAAAAATTGTGTCTTCTGGAGTAGATGTGATAATGAAGCCTTTCCAAACAACAGGCCAGGCTCGTTGATATAAGCTTCCTGGATCATCCAAAAGCAATCAGAAGGTTGGACAAAGGTTCTAGAACATGGCATTTTGAAACTTGGTGCCAGGCCCTGCTCCAGAAACAAAATTGAATTAGCAAAGTCATGAGTCTTCTTTGTTATGAACAACATCATGCCTTATCGGTCTTAATGTAATTTCCTGTTTCTGACTAGTGGTAGGTATGCTTTCTCACGCAGCTTGCTTTTTGTGGCTTGTTCAAAAGTCAAACCTTCATGAATAGGAATGCGGTTTGGCAACCAGTATGTTAGCCGTCTAGGTTACCGGTTGCTATAATGTATGCTTCCTGGAATCCCACTGCCTGTTGCAATTTCTTGTTTCCTCTTTTCTTCTCATGAGATCACAGTAATGTCAGTGATCTGAAAGGCATTTTGTGAGGAAAAGAATCCTAATACCCTAAATTGATGAAGTTATATATTAAAATGTACTGTATTGTGTATATTTAATTACACTATCTAACATAATTTTTGTTCCTGGGTTATACATATCACTTCCTAATTGGTTTTATCATAAAAACATGGGAAACGTTTATTGAACAGCAAAAACTTTGTTTTTGAGGGATATCCTGCAGCACATTTTGCTATAGTTTTTCCAATAAATACCCCATAGAGCCTCAAGCAGTTCAGCATAGTTTGTGGCAGCCACAATAATGAAGTTTATGGAGTGTAGCAACTACTTTCAAAGTAAGTACTGCAAAATTAAATTGGAAATAACACTTTCAAACCAGAAACATAATTTTTCAAAATTTTGTTACATACTGTTATCAAGGCTTTTAAAAAAGCATGCTATGTTATTTTATATGATGCATGGCTAGCTCAAAATGTTTTACCTGTCACTACTATTGTAATTTTGGGGAAGCAATGCATTTTAAAATAGGAACAATTTTCTATTGAAAAACAGTAATGAAAGGCTTTCATTTTATGAAAGTGTTCTATAACACATTATGGAGAATGGTAAAATGTACTCCAGTAATTCACTTCCTTATTAAGAGTACATTTCTGGATTCTACTGAGGTTTCTGGACAGTGTTGCAAGCAGTACAAAAATAGTGATTCTTCATTAATTCTTCTGCACAGGAAGGATTTCATAATCATGTAATATCCAAAATGTTAGCGTCTTGTACTTTTAGAAAATTCCTTACTTTCACAAGACTCCAGAAGTAAGAATTATTCTAGTCATACTTCTGATAGACCTTTATTATTTGTTTATTTATTTATTTGCTTTTCTCTTGCTTTTCTCCCATGGAAGGGACTCAAAGCGGCTAACAAAATGGAAAAAACAAAAGTACATGATACAGACACGGCATCACCCCCCCCCCATCTGACATATAAACAATAAATCAACACATTGCATAAAACACTATAACATAAATCATATAAATAAGCATAAATATAACCGCATATATCATTATTATTGAAATCCCTGTACCTCAGGCCCCTGAGTGTTGACCAGCTTGGCCAAAGATATTCTGCCAGGTATGAGTCCTTAGCAGCTTCTCCTGCTTATGCAGACCCAGGCACCCAACAGCAGCAGGAAATTTGTAAAGCTAGTAGATGCATGAGAACATGTGGCCATCTATATGATGTTAGACTTCAGTTCCTATCAGCCCTAGTCAGCATAGCCAGTGGTCAGGAGTAAAGGAACTCAGTAGGTAAAGTTAGATAAAGGTTTTTCCCTGACATTAAGTTCAGTTGTATCCGACTCTGGGGGTTGGTGCTCATCTCCATTTCTAAGCTGAAGAGCCAACATCCATAAACACCTCCAAGGTCATGACTGTATGGAGTGCCATTACCTTCCGCCGGAGTGGTACCTATTGATCTACTCACATTTGCATGTTTTTGAACTGCTAGGTTGGCAGAAGCTGGGGCTAACAGCGGGAGCTCTTGCAGCTCCCCAGATTCGAACCTGCGGCCTTTCGGTCAATAAGTTCAGCAGCTCAGCGGTTTAACCCACTGCACTATTGGTGGCTCCATAGTACTTGGATACAAGTTCCCCAATCCTAGCCTCCTGCATTATCTGGTATTTTATGTTGTGGATCTCTATGTGTCTGAGCCTGATTTTCCATGAACCTGAAAAGAAACCTCAGTTTCTGGTGCTCCTCCTGACCCGCCTCTCTTTCTCCAGCTTTCTTGGCCCAGGAGGTGCGGAAGGCAGGGCTGTCCCTGACACCCCCTGAGGACAACCTGCCAGCTCCACAGTCTCGTGATGCCCTGCAGATCCAAGAGGAGTCAGAGACCCTGGCACGGGAGTTGCGGGAGGTGAACCACAACCGAGAGGAGCTCCTCACTCGGCTACGGGACATGCAAGAGCATATTCAGGTGTTACAGGAAGGACAGCACTTCACTGGTCAGCTGGTACGTACCCCCTCACACACACACACACACACACACAACACACACACTTCCTTTTTCATACTTGCTCCTTTGGCCAGCCAGAGGTTGTCATGATGCTTTCAAGGGAAAGGGGTGCAAATGGGGCTGAAAGTGAATGACATGCTGGTGTTTGAGTACCCATGGAGGAAGAGGTGCAGATGTGAAGAGGTAATATGAGCACTGAAGGAAATGGCGAGGAGAATGAGAGTGTTTCCAAGGAGAAAAAAATTGTTTATCACGTACAGATATTTGCACATTCTTGAAGTGAAATATGCTGTCATGTTTTCAGAAATTAACAGATGAGTTATTGCTTGCTTAGATTTCTATCAGGCTAGAGCACAATGTACGTTACTAATATCCATCCTGGTCTCTTTAATGGTAGATATGGTATCCAACCATATTAAAGGAAGTGGCTTCTAATGCCCTGCTGTTATGGACACCCTATTGTCTGTTTCATCTTTCTTTATTTCTTTTATATTAGCATTGGCCACATTCAGACACTACACTTGAATGATAGTTTAGATTTGAGCCGAAACAAGGTGTGTGTTTTGTTGCCTACCCTCAACTCCATCAATGTATCTTGCAAGGAGTGCAGAATTTTTTGTTCCCAATTTAATTTAACCGTAGTTTAGTATGTGGTCCTAAGCAAACAAAAAGTAGTTAATTTTGAATAGAGGTGCACTTATTTTAACACATTTCCATGTTTCACCCCTTACTTTGTACATGAATGGGGGAAAAACAGGCAGTCCCCAAATTATGAACAAGATAGGTTCTGTACGTTTGTTCTTAAGCTGAATTTGTATGTAAGTCGAAATAGGTTAAAGTGTAATGCCACCCCCCTCTCTCTATATATATATAGTTGCCATGTGGCATTTGTTGTGCTGTCTGTGCTCCATTCAGAAGACTCAACCTCACTTTATGTCCCTGTGGCAATTGAATTATGAACAATTTGGCTTGTTGCGGAAACAATGATGAGTGAAAAAAACTTTAGTGGAGATACCTTTGCCCCACAATAACTCTTTCAGGAGTGAATTTCCCTTATGAAGAGTAGATTCCTCCCACTTCCGGTTGTCTCGCCCCCGTTCTTAACTATGAGTCAGATGTTTGTAACTTGAGGACTGCCCAAATATCAAAAACAAAAGTAGCTACCTCAGTTGCATCTTATTTGGCTCTGGGAAATTCTTTTACCCTGAATTTTAAGTATTACAAGCAGCCAGCTTGAAATATATAACGCTGAATGAATGTGGGTGGCTACGAGAGTTACGTACAAAGATTCAAGAGTATGACTGTAGAGTTAAGAACTGGAAGGAGCTTTGGAGGTCATCTTATTCAGTCCTTGCCAAAGTAGGAAATCTATAACTAAAGTATCTCCAGGAAATGTCCAATTTCTGCTTTAAAACCTATAGTGGAAAGAATTCTCCCCCTTCAAAGACAATCTGTTCGACTGCCAAACAGCCTTTTCTGAGCAAAACACTTCCTAATAATTGCTCTTTTTTGTAACTTGAGCCTATTGCCATGTGTCTTGCTTTTTGGAGCAAAAGAAAGCAAGTTTGCTACAGGAGAACATATATTCATATACTTGTAATATCCTGCTGCCTCCCATCTTCTCTTCTCCAGGGTAAACATGCCCAGCTCCCTCAACCATTCTCATAGTATGTAGTTCCCAGGCCCCTCGTGCTCCTCTGCTGTACACTGCTTTTCTCACAGACTCTTTTCCTGCCAGCAGGCACCAATGGGATCTCCCTTCCGCCCACGCGCCTTCTCAGAGAGAGAACCTCTGCTCGACCCATCCATGGCACAGCGGATTGACCTGAGAATAAAGTGAGTCATGAGGTTGAGGCTCTTGGACTGGGCAGTGTAACACTTCTGTGAGAGGGACAGAGCTGGTAGGGCAAACAAAGGCTGTGGCCTCTGTGTGAGACATGGTGCAGTCAAATTATTAAAATTATGGGGGTGAGAAATCCTTAGTTTAAATCAATAATTATCCCTCTTCATTTGTGGGTTTACCTTTTTTTTATTTTGATTGCAGATTTGAGTAATATGTTCTCTCTAGGAACCGCTAGGCCCTTCATTGCAACTCTGCAGGCAGCTTACAAATTAAGAATGTAGAGATTTCAAGAAAAGTACTTTCTAAGGTTTAAAAAATAGTATTGTCGAAGGCTTTCATGGCCGGAATCACTCAGTTCTTGTGGGTTTTTTCGGGCTATATGGCCATGTTCTAGAGGCATTTCTCCTGACGTTTCGCCTGCATCTATGGCAAGCATCCTCAGAGGTCTGAGGATGCTTGCCATAGATGCAGGCGAAACGTCAGGAGAAATGCCTCTAGAACATGGCCATATAGCCCGAAAAAACCCACAAGAACTTAAAAAATAGTGTTTTTTAAATTCAGTTTTCTCACTTTATAGGTGGAGGGTACAGAACTGATCCCTGAACATTGTGAGTGGACATAGGCAAAGTGCTGTTACTTCAGTTGCCTCCCCTTCCCCTCCATTTTGGGGGACACTGCTTATGCATGATGCCCTTATTAAAGCAGCTGCACTGGCTGCCGATAAGTTTCTGGTCATAATTCAAGGTGCAGGTTATGAACTGCAAAGCCCTATGAACCAGCGCAGGCTCTCCTCTCGCTTCTACCACTGTCACAAGCACGGTTGGTGGGGATGAGGGAGATGGCCTTCTCGGTCGTGGCTCCCCAATTCTGGAACTCCCTCCCCAGGAGATTAGGCAAGTCCCCACACTGTCCTTCTTTCACAGGGATTTGAAAAGTGGGATGGTCCAGCAAGTGATGAGTTTCTAGGCACAGTTCCCAAGTACCCAGATAGCACCCCATCCTGCACTTCATCCACTTCCCCGACCCTATGAATTCCTGTTTGCGCCATGCCATGCCCAGCCCTTTTATAGTTGGATACATCCATTTGTAACCCTGGCCATTGGTTTTGTTGAACCTCTACTGATGAAGCTACAATGAAATGGGTTTTTAATATTTTTAGCTTTGGTGTGTTTTAGAAGGTTTTTATTTTGTATTTTGGTTGTTTTTTTGTCTATTAAGTTTAATTAGGTTGTGTTATATTGTTGAATGTGTTTATCTTGTTGTAATTTTCTGTATGGTTTCTTTCTGGCAATTGAATGTTTGCCTTACATGTTGGAAACCGCCCTCAGTCCCTTTGGGGAGATAGAGTGGTATACAAATAAATTATTATTATTATTATTATTATTATTATTATTATTATTATTACCTACTTTTTAGGGTTATCCTAAGGCAAGGCAGGACAACTATGAAGGAAGTGGGAACCTTTTCCCCTTCATGTAATTTACCCACCCCAGTAAGTGAGTTAGCATTATGTCTGGCTCAAGATTTCAGCCAAAAAATGGCTGGTTTTCCAGACATGAGGAATGTTGTAAATTATATGGAGTAATGTGGAGGAAGGGTACTCAAACTTCCATGTTTTAGTGGCAGGATGGGTGGTTTAGGGTCTTTTTTCATCTGAAAAAGGGAGATTTTAGAGGCCAGAAAACAGGAACCCAAAGATGACAAGCATTGCATAGTTTGCTTTTTCTCCATCTTGTAAGAGTTATTATGATATTGTTTATGAAGTTCTCTTGAACACTTTGCAAATGGTAAGAGTTATTTAAATTGTCCTGGAACAGCAGCCTTACATGTGTAATCTGAACATGCACTTCGTATTTTCTTCCTCTCGTCCCCAAGCTTTGTGGCAGGAGTGATCCACCCATGGCGAGTAAGTTCCTTTGAACGGCTGCTGTGGCGTGCGTGCCGTGGCTACCTAGTTGCTCATTTCACAGAGATGCCAGAGCCTGTCATAAATCCAGCCACGGTGAGTTGGAGTAAAGACAATAGGAATGGTGCTGGAGAAGGGGTTAATGTCACCACCCTGTTGAGTTTACAAGGAGAGGGTGGACAGGCTACCCAGGGGGTCTGAGACTGAAGACGAGATAAAGCAGGGAGATAGTGTAGCGGAGGAAGCTACAAGTACTTTTTATGGTCGAGCTCAGGATGAACCCCCTCCCCCATGTATGTCTCCTAAGATCAGAGACATCTGGGAAACCTCTCTTCTCATGTGTAGGGTGAGAGTGTCACCTGTGTCATCTTCATCATCTCCTACTGGGGCGAACAAATTGGACAGAAAATCCGCAAGATCGCCAGCTGGTGAGTGCTGGGGGCAATGCATGCAAGCTTCTGCTGTCTATTTATCATGTTTCCTTCTCCTGCGATCTCCTTTGGTCTGCTGTTTTTCTTCTGGAAGGTACTTCTACTTTTTAGTGCTGTACACTTCCAAAGATGTCAGCTGACATTTTTTGTCATTACTTGACACATGATGTGTCTTCTTAAAAAGTAAAGGTTTCCCCTTGACATTAAGCTAATCATGTCCAACTCTGGAGGGTGGCGCTCATCTCCATTTCTAAGCCAAAGAGCCCGCGTTGTGCGTAGATGCATCCAAGGTCATGTGGCTGACATGACTGCATGGAGTGCTGTTACCTTCCCGCAGAAGTGGTACCTATTGATCTACTAACATTTGAACTGCTAGGTTGGTAAAAGCTGGGGATGACAGTGGGAGCTCACCTCACTCCCTGGATTAGAGCTGCTGACCTTTCAGTCAGCAAGTTGTGCAGCTCAATGGTTTAACCCACTGTGCCATCAGGAGGCCCTTCTTACTTACTCAGATTTGTTGCCAGCTCTTCCCATACATGCATACTGTAAAGTTGTTTCTCTGATATGTCCCTCACTCCGACGAAATAAAACAACAGGCCTCAGCCAGTAGTTGGATGTTGTGGGCCTTCTATAAGTTCCAGAGCATTTTCCATAGGCCTGTTCATTTTCATTCAACAAATGGAGGTACTAACCCTTCTTAACCCCCCGCCTCCTCACTTTCCGAGCCTCTGTTTTTCCCTGCAGCGGCTTCCCTCTGTGTATATATTTGCATCCTCATGCCTATTCTGTGTCATTTTTCTCTTTAGTTTTCATTGCCACATGTATCCGTATGCTGATGATGAGGCCGAGCGTGGGGACACCTTGCGTCAATTGCGCACCCAAATAGAAGAGTTGACCATCGTAAGGCACTGGGGGGGTGTTTGGGTTGGTTTGTGATAGTAGATCTCAGGGAAGCTAGAAGAGAGCCATTGAGAGATCCAGAGATCTGAGGCGAAAAAGCAGATTACTTGAGGTGTTCTGGTGTGTGGTGTGTTTATGTGTGCGTGTGTGTGTAAAAATCATATTTTCAGTTTTCAAAAAATGCCCAAAAGAAATTAAATTTAGTGTTTGCATTTTGGTTGACTTACTGCCTAGCCACGTTTTGGGGCTGGAGGTGCTAGCCTCTTCTCCTTATCCATCGTTACCACTTTTAACAGTCCTGTCCCCTTTTCCTGTGCTACTTAGTGGAGCGTGTGACCCCCTGACCTGTAGAAAGTGCTGTTGTGGCATCAGAACATCTTGAGGCATAGCAATTGCCATGCATTTGACAAATGGGAGAATCAGAAAAGATGTCAGAGAGAGGAAGCATCCTATATGTTCTTGATGCAGGTTGTTAAACATGATCACATAAGTAAAAGTAAAGGTTTCCCATGACATTAAGTCTAGTCATTTTTGACTATGGGAATGGTACTCATCTCCGTTTCTAAGCTTTTTTTTTTGTCGTGTCAGGAGTGACTTGAGAAACTGCAAGTCGCTTCTGGTGTCAGAGAATTTGCCACCTGCAGGGACGTTGCCCAGGGGACAGCCGGATGTTTTGATGTTTTTACTATCCTTGTGGGAGGTTTCTCTCATGTCCCTGCATGAGGAGCTGGAGCTGACAGAGGGAGCTCATCCGCGCTCTCCCTGGATTCAAACCTGCGACCTGTCGGTCTTCATTCCTGCCGGCACAGGGGTTTAACCCACTGCGCCACGGGGGCTCCTAAGCTGAAGAGCTGGTGTTGTCCATAGACACCTCCTAGGTCATGTGGCCAGCATGACTGCATGGCATTCCATTACCTTCCCACTGAAGTGGTACCTATAAATCTACTCACATTTTGCATGTTTTCGAATTACTAGGTTGGCAGAAGCTAAGGCTAACAGTGGGACCTCACCCTGCTCCCCGGATTCGAACCACCAACCTTTCGGTCAGCAAGTTTAACCTGCTGTGCCACCAGGGGCTCCTGATCACATATAAATTTATTTTTTTTAATTTAGTAGCTCAATGTAACATCTATATGCTACTTAGAGAGCCATTATTCTGAGCAGCTCATGCCACAGCTAAGTGCCTCTTCTGTGCCAATAAATACTTCATAATATACAATTCTCCCTTACGCCTGAAAGCCTGTGATGGTATCCCCATATTCCTTCTGCAAACAGGTCTTGGGCCGGTCAGAGCACTGTTTGGACCAGATGCTGCAAAAGGTGCTGATGCTGCTTCCTGCTTGGCAAGTGCGGATCCAGAAGATGAAAGCCATCTACTTCATCCTCAATCAGTGCAGCTTCAATATCACGGACAAGTGCCTTATTGGTGAAGTGTGGTGCCCTGTACATGATCTTCCAGCTGTACAGCAAGCCCTGAGGGAGGGATCGGTAAGTGCCAACACACATCTGCTCCTTGCCCACCCCCTTCTGCCATTCTTCCTTCTGCACCGCATGGACTTTGTGTTGGAGCTTTCTGCTGGTTCTTTGGATATACAGTCAGCCCTCCATAGTTGCTGGGGCTGGGGGTGTAGGATCCCCATCAAAATGGGGGGAAATGTATTTAAAAACCCATTTATTTTACCTGTGGTTGCACATAGAGTCATACTGAATGACCTAGAAATTCCTAGAGGGATTGTACGATTAATCAAATCTGTGAATAACCAAACCTGCAAATGTGAAGGGTTCACTCTACTCTCAAATCCTTTTGTTGTTATTGTTATGATGCCATGTAGCAGGTCTTCCCCATTTCTCTCAGGCAGGCTGTGACTCAATTTGACATGTGGTCCCTGCAGCAAAAGTTCATTGCTGGCTTGAATAGTGCCCTTTTCCAGGATGTTCCCTTGCACACTGTAGTAGAAAGAATGGGATGGAGGCTCCTCCATTGGAGGCTTTTAAATCGAGGCTGGATGGCCATCTGTTGGGAGTGCTTTGAATGTGATTTTCCTGTTTCTTGGCAGGAGGTTGGACTGGATGGCCCATAAGGTCTCTTCCAGCTCTAGGATTCTATGATTCTATTGGCGCGTGGGCTGACCTAGAGGCCTCTTAGAAGGAATAATCACATTTGTACTTCATGTAGGTCTGAAATCATAGTACACCTTTCTCTTATCCCAAGCTTGTAATGTCCTTTTTATCTCTGAATTGCGCTGCTCTATATTCTGGAAGCTGAGCTGCATATAAAGTACTAGCTACACCCTGGCCACGCGTTGCTGTGGCCCTCAGAAAACAGGAATCCCGGACATGAAACAATCTGGGCTAGGAACACCTCCCCTCAAAGGTTTCCTGTAGGCAGGAAGAAGCCAGGCTTTTAAGCTGCAAGGCTTTTCAAAAGTTATGAAGGTGGGCAATGTATGTGTATATGTATGTGTGTATATGTTTGTGTATATGTGTGTGCATGCGTATATATATGTGTGTGTGTGTGTTATGTATGTGTATATATATATTTATGTGTGTATATATGTGTATATATATATGAGTGTATATGTGTGTGTGTTTATATGTGCATGTGTGTGTTGTTTGTATATGTGTGCAGGCCTGGGCCTACTTGGGCCCTCCAGAAATTTTGGACTTCAGTTTCCACAATTCCTTACAGCTCCTTTCGAGGCCTATGCAGCCTCCTCCTGGCGTGGCTCCTCCCCCCTCCCTCCCTCCCCTTTTCCTCTAGCCTTCCTTGCCTGCAAAAGGCCTCCCCTTCCTTCCTTGCTTGCTTCTTTTGTCCCTCCTTGTGTCCTTCTCCCTCTCCCTCTCCCTCCCTCCCTCCCTCTCCAAGGAGGCTCTAAAGGCTGCTTTACAGAGCAGCTTTGCCGGGCTGTTCCTTTCTTGCGGGGCTTTTCTCTCCTCCACTTCACTGGCTTCTTGGCTTGCTGTTTGCAGGACTGCTGGCTTGGCTCCCGAAGCAGGGATGGCCAGCTGCTTTGCTAAGGATGGCTGTTTGTTTTGCGCATGCGTTGTAAGGTATTTCTTATTTTTAAAGAATTTTAAAGCTGTTTTCACGGTTTTGGGATTTTTTTTAATTGATGGTCATACCTTGGGGTATGAGATGTTTGGAGACCAAATTTGATGTCAGTTGGCCCCATAGTTTGCTTGTTTTTAGCCTACTTAAGACGCACAGAAGCTTTTTATATATTAAGATGATATACCCTATTCAGAGGAAAAGGGAAATTGATGATTGACACACTGGGCTGCCTCCACACATCACTTTTAGTTGCTGTTGGTTTTCTCAGTCTGTTTTTAACCTGCTCTTCTGTCCCCCTTGTGCCCTTGCAGCGCCTCAGTGGTTCCACAGTCGAATCCTTTGTGCATCGAATCTCCAGCACTGAGAACCCTCCTACTCTCATCCGTACCAATAAGTTCACTGCTGGCTTCCAGAACATTGTTGATGCTTATGGGGTGGCCAGCTATCAAGAGGTGAACCCAGGTGAGGAGATTTGTTGGGCCCACCTCATCTTGTTTCCATTGGTCCCATCCCTGCCTCAATCTTAATGGCATGTCAACTTAACAACAAGGGTATTAACCATTGATGCTGGAGACATTGCTACTCAGCTGTGGGACGGGGCAAGTGCTGTGGACAGACTGGCTGTGGCATGAAGAAAAAAATGTGCACTGATTATTATGGTTAGAATTGTGTTCACTGAGAAGTAATGATATTGTCTTTATATTCTGCCTAACCAATAACGTACCAGTTAAAAGGAAGAAGAAGGAATAAATATGGGTTTGAGACAGATTAGGCAAAGGGTGTGGTGAAAGCCATGTGTTTTGCTTAGAAGGTTCCCTGAGCTCTACATCTGACATTGGGTCTCCTTTGCAGCTCCCTACACCATCATCACTTTCCCGTTCCTTTTTGCTGTCATGTTTGGGGATGTCGGCCATGGTCTGCTGATGTTTCTCTTTGCTCTGTGGATGGTGATGTTAGAGAACAGTCCTGGCATGAAGAAGGTGGAAAATGAGGTGAGACCCAGGCTGAGAAGGAGGCCATTCTGGAGAAAGACATTTCAAGTGGGGAAGGAGGACAGCACAGATCTTGACAACCTTTTTTCTACCTATATTTGTTCTAACATCTAATCCATGGGTATCAAAATCATTTTCATCAAGGGCCACATCAGCCTTATGGTTGTCTTCAAAGGGCCACTAAATCAGTGGATACGGAGGGTCAGCTATAAGGTGTTTACATAGTGTATTGTCGAAGGCTTTCATGGCTGGAATCACTGAGTTGTTGTAGGTCTTTCAGGCTATATGGCCATATTCTAGAAGCATTCTCTCCTGACATTTCACCTGCATCTAGGGCAAGCATCCTCAGAGGTTGTGAGACCTCACAACCTCTGAGGATGCTTGCCGTAGGTGCAGGTGAAACATCAGGAGAGAATGCTTCTAGAACATGTTTACATAGTGGTTGGTGCCATTTCATTTTTACCTATTTTGGGTCCCCAGATGCCATGGAATGACAATGCCCATCACTTTTGATTATCTGCCATGTGGGCTGGGGATAATGGGAATTGCAACACAACAGCACTTGTGGCTCTGAAGTTTGGAAAAGGTTAAAGGACATTTTAATGTCAGACATCATCTCTACAAGCTTTGTATCTAAATTCAGACCCCACTATCCTGACTAAACAGAACAGATGTGACTGTATTACAACTCCCATCAGCTCTAATCATGATGTCTAAGGATGTTACAGGAGTTATAGTCCAACAACTGGAAAGCCACATAAAATGACATGATGGGCCAGATGGGCCTTGCCTTTGACACATATGCTCTAACCACTGTACTGTCTTTCAAACTCATTATTAAAACTAGGAGCCCCCGGTGGTGCAATGGGTTAAACCCTTGTGCCAGCAGGACTGAAGACCGACAGGTTGGAGGTTCAAATCTGGTGAGAGCGTGGATGAGTTCCCTCTGTTAGCTCCAGCTCCCCATGCAGGGACCTGAGAGAAACCTTCCACAAGGATGATAAAATGTCAAAACATCCATGTGTCCCCGGGCAACGTCCTTGCAGACAGCCAACTCTCTCACGTTGGAAGCGACTTGCAGTTTCTCAAGTCGCTCCTAACACACACAAAAAATATTAAAACTGCTTTGTTTTCTCTCCAGATCTGGCAGATGTTCTTTGAAGGCCGCTATCTCATTCTCCTAATGGGCGCCTTCTCTATATACACTGGCTTCATTTACAATGAATGCTTCAGCAGAGCTACCACCATCTTTCCATCTGCCTGGAGTATTGCTGCCATGGCTAACCAGTCAGGATGGAGGTACCAGCCAGCTCATGCCAGTGTCACCCTCTTTCTTTTCTGTTTTTTTTTTCTGGGCCAAATAATACTCCTGTCCCTTTTATTGCAGCTTGGAATATATCACTGAAAACCCTGTTCTTGTCCTGGTTCCTAACGTCACTGGAGTCTTTAATGGCCCCTACCCCTTTGGGATAGACCCGGTAAGTACTGAAAGAGCAAATCAGCGTGAAGAAATGTAAAATAATGGTTAAGAAGTGAGTGTTTTGGCATTGTTTTCATTTGCTTCCATCCTTTACTATGTGTCCCTATCTTTTCTCCTCAACTTATCTATGTGTCATATCAAAATCTGAGTTTCCAGCCCTCAAATCTGTCCTTGATTTATACATGAGATCAACGTATACACAAGCATATATGATAATTGGACTTCCCCTTATCCTTGTTTTGTTCTGTTCACCTCTGAAAGAGGTTCATGCTCTTTATCTATTTTGTGTATGTGATTATTCTTTCTGTTGAATCAGATTTGGAGTCTGGCCGTCAACCATCTCACCTTCTTGAACTCTTTCAAGATGAAGATGTCTGTGATTTTGGGCATTGTGCACATGAGCTTTGGGGTGTTCCTTGGCATCTTCAACTTTGTGTAAGTCCATGACTACTATTCCCTATCTAAGTTTGTTCCAGTCAAGGGGGTTAAGAAGTCCTCAGAAGCCATTCCATCCATGTTATATTCTACTGCGGGAATCCCATCTTTCTTGACGTTAGCAAAGAAGGCACTGAAGGGGGATTTGATGTCTCCATGGAGCATGAAGCTATCTGGGGTCATTAGCCTTTAGTCACCATGCTTTTGATATATGCTACTGGAGGAATACAAGAAGGAGGATGCTTTTGCCCTCAGGGGCTGCTTGCACTTGTAAGACATGTAGGTAGCCCCTGTGATCCTTTGGTCTGATCAAGCTGGGCTTTTTGTGGTGGTTCTCTAGGACAGTGATTCTCAACCTTCCTAATGCCGCGACCCCTTAATACAGTTCCTCATGTTGTGGTGACCCCCAACCATAACATTATTTTCATTGCTACTTCATAACTGTAATTTTGCTACTGCAATGAATCGCCATGTAAATATCTGATATGCAGGATGTATTTTCATTCACTGGACCAAATTTGACACAAATACCCAATATGCCCAAATTTGAATACTGGTGGGGTTGGGGGGGGGGGGATTAATTTTGCCATTTGAGAGTTGTCATTGCTGGGATGTATAGTTCACCTAAAATCAAAGAGCATTCTGAACTCCACCAATGATGGAATTGAACCAAACCTGGCACACAGAACTCTCATGACCAAGAGATAATACTGGAAGGGTTTGTTGGGCATTGACCTTGAGTTTGGGAATTGTAGTTCATCTACATCTAAAGAGCACTGTGGACTCAAACAATGATGGATCTGGCCCAAACTTAGCATGAATTCTCAATATGCCCAAATGTGAACACTGTTGGAATTTGGAGAAAATATATCTTGACATTTTGGAGTTGTAATTGCTGGGATTTATAGTTCACCAACAATCAAAGAGCATTCTGAACCTCACCAATGATAGAATTGGGCCAAACCTTCCCACACAGAACTCCCATGACCAAGAGAAAATACTGTGTTTTCTGATGGTCTTTGGTGACCCCTCCAACACCCCCCTCGTGACCCCTTGCGTCCTGATCCCCAGGTTGAGAAATGCTGCTCTAGAACTCTTTGTTGATGGTTGCTCTCTTCTGTCTGGCTGCAGTCACTTCAAACAAATGTACAAGATCCTACTGGTTTTCCTTCCGGAGATCATCTTCCTGCTGGCACTCTTTGGCTATCTTATAATCCTGGTCTTCTATAAGTGGCTGGTGTTCGATGCTTCCACTTCCCAATTTGCACCTAGCATTCTCATCCATTTCATCGATATGTTCCTGTTTACAGAGAATGCTGACAACATTCCACTCTATAAGCACCAGGTAATACTTCAGGGTCCCATATACCATGTCTGTTCAACTTCTTTCTTAGGAAGCATTCCCTCCTCCTCAACATTAGCAAAACAAAGAAAATTATCGTCGAAGGCTTTCATGGCTGGAATCACTGGGTTGTTGTAGGTTTTTCGGGCTATATGGCCATGTTCTAGAGGCATTCTCTCCTGACATTTCGCCTGCATCTATGGCAAGCATCCTCAGAGGTAAGCATCCTCAGAGAAAATTACTTTGTCCTCTATTTCACACTGCCAAGGAGATTAAAAAAATCTCATTCCCATTTTAAAAAATTGAAAAAAGAAAACCAAGATCAGGAAGTGCAATGATCTGATACAAAAAAAATTGTCCTTTGACATGTTTTTAAAAAATGACTATGGTTCAATAAACACATGGTCATATTTTATTCATCAGTCTAAAAGAAAAATAAATCCATAATCAATTTTTCCTGGAAAAAAGGCTTTGGAGAAAATGGAAACAATTTAAGGAGGTTGCTGTGAGTTTTCCGGACTGTATGACCATGTTCCAGAAGCATTCTCTCCTGGCGTTTCGCCCACATCTATGGCAGGCATTCTTAGAGATTGAGGGGTCTGTTGAACACTAGGCAAGTGAGGTTTATATATCTGTGGTCTGAAGAAGCACGAATGGAGGGCAAAAGAGAGAAACGTGCCAAGAGGAAGACGCGTCAAGCCAACCCAGACTGGGACCGCCTTCCACCTGGAAACTGATGCCTTCACTGCAGGAGAACATGTGGGTCAAGAATAGGGCTCCACAGACACCTACGTACCCACCACCAGGACACCACACTTGGAGGACAATCTTACTCGGACAACGAGGGATCACCTAAATGGAATATCCAGGGTGTGAGAAAGAGCTCTTGTCTGCTTGAGGCAAGTGTGAATGTTGCAATTGGCCACATTGATTAACATTTAATAGCCTTACAGCTTCAAAGCCTGGCTGATTGCTGCCTGGAGGAATCCTTTGTTAGGAGGTGTTAGCTGGCTCTGATTGATTCTTGTCTGGAATTCCCCTGCATTTTTGAGTGTTGCTCTTTATTCGCTGTCTTGATTTTAGAGTTTTTTAGAGACTCCTCAACCTCTGAGGATGCCTGCCATAGATGTGGGCAAAGCATCAGGAGAGAATGCTTCTGGAACATGGCCATACAGCATGGAAAACTCATAGCAACCCAGTAATTCCAGCCATGAAAGCCTTCGACAACAACTTGGGGGTTGGAATTTTTCCATTTTTATCTTAACCTTCTCATCCTGTACTTAGTCATGCTTTAGATTTAAAAATATTATAATCATCACCATTTTGCTGGCCATATCAACATAGTTTCGAGGTATGGTGGAAACTTGGGATACTATCGGGCTTGAAACGCAACAGCAAAAACAGTAATTGGATTGCAAGAAAATCCTCACAAACAAATCTCCACGGAAAGTGAGAAGGAGATTAATGTGAGAGAGAACATTAAATTTTTCCAATTCTCTTGTGTTAAAATTGGGCCTAGAATCCCATAGAAAACTATAGTTTCATTTTATTCTTGTGAGGATAAAGTGATGTTTGCATCCAAAAATGCAAACATCCATTTTTGTGCCTCACCTTGACTTGTGGTTGTCCTCGGTTAGGACTGAAAGGCTTGCAACTTTTCTTGGCAGACGACAGTGCAAACAGTGTTGGTGGTGGTGGCTCTTGCCTCTGTGCCTATCCTGCTGCTGGGGACACCCTTATACCTCTGGTGCCAGCATTCGCAGAGAAAGGCCTTCCAGATCCAGGTAAGACCTGGACCTTCCTGCCCAGACCTTCTTGATCATGAAGGGTCAGTGCTGCTGTTTGAATTCAGTGACATGAAGCCCTGGGACCCCACTAGAATGGCTCAAGGACTATACCTGGGTTTGTCCTGTAGTGGCATCCCAGCTTGAAGATGTGTTTGTGTGGCCTGGGCAATATGTAATCTGTGGATGGGAAGGAAAGACGCAGGAGACTTGTGGCCTCCAAATGTCACTGAACTGTAGCTCCTATCACTCTTCACCATTGGTTGTGCTGACCAGGGCTGATGGAACTATAACTTGAAGAACACTTGACACACACTGGAGTGAGGAAAACAGGAGCAAGAAGAGAGTTATGGTTGTTTTTTTTTAATGTCAGGAGCAACTTGAGAAACTGCAAGTCATTTCTGGGGTGAGAGAATTGGCCGTCTGCAAGGACGTTGCCCAGGGAATGCCCAAATATTTTACCATCCTTGTGGGAGGCTTCTCTCATGTCCACACATGGGGAGCTGGAGTTGACAGAGGGAGCTCTTCCACACTCTCCCTGGATTCAAGCCTCCGACCTTTTTGGTCTTCAGTTCTGCTGGCACAAGGGTTTAACCCATTGCGCAACTGGGGGCTCCAGGGCTATGGCGATTAGTGACTTATATGAAGTTTCTAGGGTGTGGAATCAGGATTGAAAGAAGGTAAGGCAATTGGGATGCAATGTGTTTCTTTGGAAGAGAGAGAGAGAGCTTTTTTGTCTGTGGTCCCTTTCTTTCTGATGAGTGATCCATTCTGGGATGTTACAGCGTGAACCTTCCAGTGCAGAAGAGCGCCAGTCCCTGCTAAACTCTGGTCCAGGCAGATCAGTGAACGTTGCTGAAGATGATGTAGAGCGTGCCCAGCCCAAGCAAGAGCCAGAGGTAACATCAAAAATATATGACCCATCCAGACCCACCCCTCCTTCCTTTTTGACCCTTAAAAAATGCACCCACTGGGGACTGGGTGGAATTTTGCCAGTTTACAAGCCTTTAGACTTATTCTAAAACTAGAGGTGAATTATAGTCAATTTCTGGTTGGGAAAAGGCCTCTCAAAGCAATCCAGGAAGACCTCTAAACCTTTCAAAATAAATTGGCAGGATGTGGGTGAAGAGAGGCTTTTTCAGGATTTTTTTTTAAAAGGGTGATATTTCTAGGAATCCATGGTTTTCCTAGATCAGTGTGTGTATGTGTGCAGCCCCTGAATATGCGGATATGGCTAACTATGTGGTAAGCCCTCAACTTTAATCTCTGGAAGCAGCTTCAGAGAAGTTCTTATGGGTTTTTTCTGGCTATATGGCCATGTTCTAGAGGCATTTCTCCTGACGTTTCGCCTGCATCTATGGCAAGCATCCTCAGAGGTGAGGTCTGCTGGAACTGGGGAAAAAGGGGTTTATATATCTGTGGAATGACCAGGGTGAGACAAAGGGCTTTTGTAAGTTGGGCTTCAGAGAACTTTCCTTTCAGATCCTGGCTGGACCTTCAGCTGCCATTTACAGTAATGCTTGCTGTGACTTTGACTTTTGCTTGTCTCTCCTTCAGTTTGAGTTCTCCGAAGTGTTCATGCATCAAGCCATCCATACCATTGAATATTGCCTGGGGTGTGTCTCAAACACAGCTTCCTACCTGCGTCTCTGGGCCCTCAGCTTGGCCCATGCACGTGAGTTTGTTCTTGGAGGCGGGAGGTGAGGGCACTGGGAATATGAGACTTGGCAAGAACCTTGGCCATAGCCATTTGTGCTTGAGTGGGAAGCAGATGTTTGAATTTGTTGGGGAAGGCAGAGTGGTACTGGCCTGTGTGCATATGTTAAAAAAGAGAGAGTGTAAATGCATGCTTTGCTGTCTCTGTTCAGCCTGCCTCTGCCCAGGTTTCTGGTGGGCAAGGTGACTCCTGGATCACACCACTCATTCTCTGACAACTCCCCTACCCATCTCTGTACATAGAACTTTCAGAAGTCCTGTGGACCATGGTGATGAGGAATGGCTTTTGGATGAAGGGCTACAAGGGTGGTGTCATCCTTGTACCAGTGTTTGCTTTTTTTGCGGTACTGACTGTGGCCATCCTGCTAGTAATGGAAGGATTGTCCGCTTTCCTGCATGCTCTCCGTCTGCACTGGTGAGAACCCTCTTTGTAAAACATTGACCATTATCGTATTGTATAATTATGCCCTTTGGGAGAGGTACTATCACCTCACTTGACTTTGGTGGCCTGTTGCCTCTTCTATCAGACTCAAATGGGGACACTAAAGAAGCCCTCTTCTCAGGATGAAAGGGAGAGCAAGCCCTGGAACGGGTTTGGATGATGTTTTAATGTTTAAACATTGTTAGGTTTTTATGATCTAATTGATAGTTATATGTTATTGTTGTTTTATGTTAGGTTTCATAAGTATGTGAAGCATTACATTTTTCCATAAATATAGAATCATAGAATCATTTAGTTGGAAGAGATCTTGTGGGCCATGCAGTCCAACCCCCTGCCAAGAAGCAGGAAAATCGCATTCAAAGCACCCCCGACAGATGGCCATCCAGCCTCTGCTTAAAAGTCTCCAAAGAAGGAGCCTCCACCACACTCTGGGGCAGAGAGTTCCACTGCTGAACAGTCAGGAAACTGCTTTGAGTCCCCCTTGGGTGAGAAAAGTGGTATACAAGTGAAGTAAATAAATAAATAAACAAACTCCCTTACAAACCTTTAGCGGTGTAGAGGTTTGAGTGTGGAACTAGCACTCCAGGAGACCAGGGTTTGAATCTCCTGGGTAGAAACCTATGTCTGACCTTGGGCAAGTCACACTCTGTCAACCGTTCGGGAATAGCAATGGTAAACCTCCTCTGGATAAATTTTGCCAAGAAAACCCTCGGATAGGGTCACCATTAGACAGATTTAACTTGAAGGTACACATCAACAACAATAACTTCTTCCCTCTCACCTTCTGCTAATTGAGTTTGAATCTGTTTCAAGGGTTGTGGATCTTGGATTTGCATATTGGGGTAGAAGGACATTGCAAGCTGTGAATTAGTCCCGTGAGAAATGTTCTTTACTCTTGTATATATATATTTTTCAGGGTGGAATTCCAGAACAAATTCTATGCAGGTGCTGGGTATCGGTTCAACCCGTTCACTTTCACTGCCAGCACCTGGGACTAAGAGGAAGAGCAAGGCTTTTCTCCTCAGAGAGCAGATGTACTGTATATGCCCTCATGAGCCAGTGGGGAAAGTTAATTGGCTTATGCTGCATTTCCTTACTTGAGCAACTGTCCCTTGCTTCTTCCTTTCTGCCGGTTGTGCCTCATGTCCTACCAGATGGTACGACAGCATCCTTTAGCCCTTTCCTCTCTTTGGAAACGGAGCTGCCATCCTATCCCCAGCTGTTACATTGAAGATAAGGTTCGACACTGCTTCGCTGCAAGGATGTTGGGGGAGACATTCCAAAATTAAGGAAAAGTTTTACAGGAAACTGCCCCCTGCTCCATGCCATGTTACATCCATTCCGCACCTGAAATGAACTGCTTTGGGCTCATCTGTGTAGCCTTGATGATGTTTCTGGAAAAGTTGTACCTGACCTCAAGAACACCAACATAGGGACAACATTATTTGGCAGGTCTGTCACGTGGGACCTGGTCTTTGTTATTCATCAGTGGATTTTGGCTATCACATTAGGAGACAAGAAATGTATTCCAGGCTCCTGACATGCTCAGAGAGAAAGTACTTTGGAAATTTACACTAGATATTTTGGTTGGTGTTGATTTCCACATCTGAGTTTGTCCCAAAGAGCTTGTTTTGAGAGAGGCCCGTACATGACGTGGAGCTGCAAGCATGTGCTCTTGCAACGTGCCTGATGTGAAGGCTCCATCTGCCCATGCTAACTCACCAGTTGCCATACTGGTGGCTAACTTATGCAAGGCAGAGGGCTTTGTGTCCCTTGATGCCAACTGCTAGCAGGAAGAGCAAATAGTAAGCCCCAGGAGTGTTGTATCGTCCAAACTTGCAGGCTGCTTTTCCAAAGACAAGAAAAATACTACTCCTGCTTTGAACTGAATAATAAAGATTTCTTTCTACTGTGGACAAAGGGCTTTTAGCAGCAACCAGGAGTCCTGTGGAGTCCTTCATTTTTAGAGAAAGAGAGCTTCTGTAATCAAGCGGTCCAGAATTTTTGCTCTAAAATCCTTCAATCACTGTAAACACCAAATCCTACAATAAAAACATGCTTCTCCCTGCATAATTTTTTAAATATTTGCCTGTCAAGTTTATTTTTGTTGCAAAGCTTGTGTGGGTGAGTTTAATGTAGTATATACTGGAATGTAATTCCCAAGTGTCCATGTTTGAGTTGAATTCTTCATAAATGTGGACTCTACAGTGTAGACTATTATAAAGAGAAACAGCATGGCATTGTTTGGGAACTGAAGACCAGGATGTCCCTGAAATGCGTTTCCTGCTTTTCTGGGCTCTGTCTTGCCTCTGATAGGAGACTAATTGTGCACTAAGTCCTGTGTTTTGATTAATGTCTGGTTATGTTCCATCAAGTCAACTCCAACTTACGGCATGATTAACATGGAGATTGTTTGGAAATATTTATTCAGTGGGGTTTCATGCTTGAGCAGAGATCTGAACCTTGGTCTCTTGAATGGTTCAACATGGTGTAATGCAGTGGTTCTCAATCTGTGGGTCCCCAGATATTTTGGCCTTCAACCCCCAGAAATCCCAACAGCTGGTAAACTGGTTGGGATTTCTGGGAGTTGTAGGACAAAACACCTGGGCACCCACAGGTTGAGAACCACTGTAGTGGTTTTGAGTGTTGGAGTGGGAGTGTAGCAAGCTAGGGTTCAGATCCTTACTCAGCTGTGGAAACCCTGCAAGTCATACTTTCCCAGGTTGGAGGAAGGCAACGGCATCATAAACATGAAGGCACATAACAGTATACACAGACCAAGGAACAACTAGTGAGAGGAACACTGTGTGCCTTGGGTAGAATGGGCACATTTTTCAGGATGCCTTGAAGGTAACATGTTCACATCCTCAGTAGTATATAAGCTATGCAATGGGAGGGCCAATTCAAGGAACTGGATGATGAGTGGAAAGTGGGCACAACGTTTGATCCTTGTGGATTAAATCTGATCTAGGGAGGTACCTGCCTGATATTCCCACTATGCCTTTTCTTTCATTGTTCATAGCCACCAGCTGTGTAGATGTTGAGAGTGTGGAAACTAGTAGCCCGGTTGCTGGGGAGCGCATACGGTGTTCCCCGTGAGCGGGCTCCCACATAAATGCTGTGATAGGAGAGGTGCTTATAGGGCAAGGCCCCGGGTGCTTCGTTCAAGGGCCTTCGAGCAATGCACATATCTGGGAGACCGGCAGGTGTCACCAGGGGTGGATGCTGGAGCTGAGAAGTTTCTCTGAGGAGGGGAGGAGGGAGATGATGGCTGCTTGTAAATCCTAGAAAGAAAGAAGTGAGATATAGTGCACAGAACCTCTTTCCTGACACCATGCGGCATTGTGACACTTTTGCTTATTTGATTCTCCAGTCAGACCCTTCCCTACTGGCTACACACAGCATTAGTAGGGGAAATGAACATGCCTTAACTGCACACTGCTTATTTGTATGATTTAGTACTGTGCCAAAAAGTCCTGAGTTTATCACAGGTTTTGCCAAACACTAATGTAGTTAGGCCTAAAAAGCTTAACATCACATGATTGTGACCAGTGTTGGTTATGCACTGCAGTTTGAAAAAGGAATTCTTGTGTTGTCCATCAAGAAAAAAAAAATACATGAACTACAAATCTGTTATGTGGAAGCATTAATCACAGCCTTGATGTCTGACATGATACCTTAAGCATTACCCCCACCGCCACCTCACGTGCACTGAGTAACGGAGTGTGTCTTCCAGAGAAGTTCTCTGGAAACAATGGCTTAATTTTTGCTTCCATCTTACCTTTCTCTGGGATCTCCTGCAACTGGGCTAAAGTAGTTGTACTGCCATTCCGAGATAAGCAGCCAAGTAGTTGTCCTGGTGAACCTGGCCTAGATATATAAAGAAAGAGACACCATTAAGATGCAAAAACTAATTGCTGATGGACTTCATGAAGAAAGGCCATAGAATCCTAGAGCTGGAAGAGACCTCATGGGCCATCCAGTCCAAGCAGGAAAATCGCAATCAAAGCACCCCTGACAGATGGCCATCCAGCCTCTGCTTAAAAGCCTCCAAAGAAGGAGCTTCCACCATACTCCGGGGAAGAGAGTTCTACTGCTGAACAGCTCTCACAGTCAGGAAGTTCTTCCTAATATTCATGTGGAATCTCCATTCTTGTAGTTTGGTGGCATTGCTCTGCACCCTGGTCTCCAGGGCAGCAGAAAACAAATTTTCTCCCTCCTCCCTATGATAACCCCTCACATATTTATACATGGCTATCATGTCTCCTCTCAGCCTTCTCTTCTGAAGGCTAAACATGCCGAACTCTTGAACAGGCTCCTCATAGGGCCTGTTCTCTTCATGGAAACTTTGATCCTCCAGCTCCATTGATGTAGGATTCCTATCAGCCCTTCTTTACTAATGCTAATGGTAAGGGACTAAGAAATTTGAAGTCCAGAACATCTTGGAAGTTAAAGGTTCCTTACACCTGCTGAAGCCTCAAGCTGCCTTCTTTCTGTTTCCATTTACTTCCATTCATTTTTCCTTTTGTGTTTGGTTAAGTGCAGAAGCTGCTAACGCACAACCTACCTATCCAGCAATTCATAGAAAACAACATTTTTGGGCTACTTACAAATAGAAGTCTGAAAGATATTGAGCTGAGCAAAGACGACTGCTAATACTCTGGGCACTCTCTTGCTTGTTTAATTGGGACTAAGAGATCAGGAAAGAGAAGATCAGTGATTCTCCAACTTTAGTCCCTCCAGCAAGTGATTTGGAGTTCAACTCTCAAAGCCCAAGTCAGTTACACAAAACATCAGGGATTATGACAGCTGATGTCTAAAACATCTGCAGGATGTGGATTAAGAACTACTGATGTAGATAATTCTAAAAGTATGAGATTAAGCCATTAGGAAGTCTTACCTTTGAGTACAGCAGGATGTGAGAGACACTCATATCAAAACAATATGTAAGAAGTCAGTCTTATTCAGATGTGGATTTAGCAGTGCACTGTATAAAAGTTAATACTTTGCCTCAGTATATCTAAGAGTGTGATCTCACACACAGGAGTAACTTTTATTGAACTCAATGATACATTTTCCTGAATAGGCCTACAAAGTATTTGCCCTATTTGCAAACCTAAAGACTGGTCCTTTCACTCTTACCTGACAGTAGTGGGGCCAAGGAGACTTACCACTCATCTGGTTCACATTCTCGGAACCCTTTTGCAAATGGGTTACTAGCAATTTTCAACTGTGTGATCTGCCAAGAGAGTGAGGAAATTGTCAAGAAGTTAGCATCCTTCCTGCCACTTTCTTTCTTTGCTATGCTGGTTGTAGTTCTTTTATTGAAGGGACAACACCAGAGCCAGTGTAAGCATTGTGGTGCTGTATGAGGTGGAAAGCATCCTCCTGATGTTACCACTTTGTGGCGCTAAAAATATACAGCAGGTGCATCTATACAAACTGTATAACCCAAAGTAGACAAGAATCAGTCTGTGATGTCCACATGACAAATAAGCCTTATCACCCAAGATCCCTAAATACAGGTTTGCCTTGCATTAGCCAAAGCTAGCGAATGCTCTGGCGCTTTCCTGATACTCTGGAGCAGCCCCGCACTTTAAAGATATATAAATAGGGCCTCTTGTTTACATAACATTCTGCTTTCATCAGGCTCTATGCTGCGGAGACTGAGGGATGGCACCTATCCCAGTGGTCCCGTCACCATTGTTGAGGCAGCTACTGAGCTCGAAAGAGGCACCACTGCTGAAAATTGCAAGTACACCACACAACTCATGGAGAAGGGGCTTATACATTTGTAACAAATCAATTGAATTTTGACCATTTCAGCATGATAATTCTAAGAATAAATTTTCCATGTTCTAATATAGTGAGACTAGAATGGCACTCCATGCAGTCATATTGGCCCCATGACCTTGGAGGTGTCTACGGACAATGCCAGCTCTTCTGCTTAGAAATGAAGATAAGCACCCCCTCCCACCACCCCCAGAGTCCAACACACCTAGACTTAATGTCAGGAGAAACCTTTACCTTTTTAATCTAGTGAGATACTGTATTGCAGCAACCCTGTCTGCTCTTCTATGGGTCACCCCTATGTATTATCTTGACTACCATTGTTACAGTAATACTGTTCTCTTACCCGGTGGTTCTGATAAGCTGTCACTGCCATGAACTGAGTTTCAGTGAAAATGAAGGATTTGAAATTCTCCTGGGCATAACGCTCACAGTCTGGGCGTGGATCTACCACCACCACGTGGAATCGGGGCTGGTATCTGTGCATGGAATTCAGGATGATCTGTTTGATCAAGAAGAAAGACCTATTCACAGAGGCCTAGGAATATTAGTGTCTGCTTAACCATGTACATTTACTCTGGGTTGTTGTAGGTTTTTCGGGCTATATGGTCATGTTCTAGAAGGATTCTCTCCTGACATTTCGCCTGCATCTATGGCAGGCATCCTCAGAGGTTGCTCTGAGAATGCCTGCCATAGATACAGGTGAAATGTCAGGAGAGAATGCTTCTAGAACATGACAAATCATGGGTTGTTAATGGATGATGCATTCCAGAGCGAAAACCTCTCGTTTCCTCAGACTCTGACAGTAAAAGTTTGTGTGAGAGAATTTGCGATTAAATTAAATGGGTTAAAGATTGCCTGGCTTGGATTTTAGTCATCTTTCAATTACTGCATTTTATAATTTAAGCTTTCTGAATGTTGTATTGTGATGCTTAAAGGAGGTATCACTCCAGTAGACAAGAACATGTCAGTCAAGACTTCCACCCAACAGAACTAGATCTAGTGTCCCCTAATGCTCTGTGGTTCTCAACCTTTGGGTCCCCAGATGTTTTGGCCTTCAAATCCCAGGAATTCTAACAGCTGGTAAACTGGCTGGGATTTCTGGAAGTTGTAGGCCAAAACACCTGGGGACCCACAGATTAAGAACCACTGCTCTAAAATGACATTATTCACAAGCCAGTCCCACAGTAACTTACATGGCCGTTGTCATCCATCAAGTTGTTGGTGAGTTTGAGCTTGTCAAAGGAGACGATTTGCCTCATCCACTGGCCTCCCTTGGCTGGAGAGTCAGGGTGGAAATGAACCCGGCCAGGTGTAGCAGGATCTGCCTTGCCAGCTACCAACCAAGCAGAGTTGTGAAATGCGTACCTGTAGGGCAGAGAGGTTCTTTCTTGAGCCTGTCCCTTTCCCATCTTTATTGACAGAATGCTTGAGAGTGACACCACGTTAACGGCCAGACTCTGATCTGTTGAATCATGGAATTTGAAGTTTTGTTTCTATAGCTTCTGCCGAACTACAATTCTGAAGCTTTCTGGGTGAAAATTCTAAATATCTCTTACCAAATTACAGCTCTCAGGATTGTACACAATGAAGACATGGAATGTTAAAGTAATATCAAAGTAGTATAACTGTGTTGTGAGATTACACCCACACTTAAGTTTCTCTACAGGGAGCTACAGGCCTAATTTCTAGGAAAGCAAAAGGTCAGAAGGTAAAAGAAGAGTACACTGAACTGCTCTATGTAATGCACTATATTAAAATTTGCCTGTTCATCAAATCTAAAGATCAGCTTGGTGACCACTAATTAATTTATATTAGGACTGATGTGGTGTCGAAGGCTTTCAGGGCCAGAATCACTGGGTTGCTGTGAGTTTTCCAGGTTGTATGGCCATGTTCCAGAAGCGTTCTCTCCTGACGTTTCACCCACATATATGGCAGGCCTCCTCAGAGGTTGCGAGGTCTGTTGGAAACTAGGCAAGTGAGGTTTATATACTCTTTGCCCTTTGGCCTTCTCAATCCTGACACCAGAAGACAAGTCAACACTTGAGCCTTGTGATATTCTCTCACTACCATTCAGTGAAGTCACTCTTTATAGAACTAAAATGGTAACTGGAAAATTACAGTTATACCACAAAAGATATATTATAATTAAGATATATTTTCATTAAGATGCAATCCTAAGGTTATTTTGTTATATCAGTAAATAACCTTATGATTACAAATTAATATGCCTGTTTCTAGGGAAGAAAATTACTAAAAGTTACTTATGGTGTGTAACTTTTTTGTTGCGAGGGTCTGCATGTGGTTTTGTCTTCTGAATCTTTCTGGGGCTTATTACATGTTTGGTAAACCGAAGACATTAGAAAGAGTTTCAAGTTCACTATTCCAGAACTGGGCACATACCGGTATCTTTTGTCATCCAAAGGCACGAAGTCCATGAGTAGCACATAGTCAGCCAAGGGGTCCATGCCGGATATCTTGACCTGGAAAGTAGGGAACATCCTCCTGGAACAAGGAGAAAGGAAATCTGTAAACTCAGCCCTAGAAGTAGGACCAGATGTGAGGCTTGATGGAATTTGCAATCCGACATCTGTAGGGTTCCTCTTTGATGATCAAAGGAAAAGTTTCCCCAGATAAGCACAAATGTTTAGTCAAAGTTAGCAGCAGGTGTTGTGTCAAGCCGAGGTGTCCCCTGAGATTAGTTGCTTATATATTAAGCTAAAGCCTTTCTATGGAAAGGCTATCATCAGCATTAACAACATTGTAAAGTGGTGTTCAAGGGATCATGTGGTTGACCTGAGGGTTGTAAGGACAAAAGTAGTGTTAATCTCCAGTGTAGTAACTAATGATGTCACCCAATATTGTTGCCAAAATACCAAAAGTTTTGACAAAATCAGTGACTATAAAAACCAGCAGCTTCTAAAACAACAGTGCATATTTGTAGTGTGGGCATATGAAGCCATGTGATTTGAAACATCATAGTAACTGGTTAATAACATCCACTCTGACTGGAGTACATGCATATTAAAAAGTTCAAAAAGTAAATCAGCATAGGCTGATGGATACAATAAATGTAAACTGGATTCACAAAAACATTTTTGTGGTTGTATCTGAACACAGGGACATTTTTATAAAAAGCAATCCATTTTTGCTCTTTTTTCGTGTCAGGAACAACTTGAGAAACTGCAAGTCACTTTTGGTGTGAGAGAATTGGTCATCTGCAAGGATGTTGCCCGGGGACACCCGGATGTTTTTGATATTTTACCATCCTTGTGGGAAGCTTCTCTCTTGTCCCTCGTGGAGAGCTGGAGCTGACAGAGGGAGCTCATCCACGCTCTCCCCGGATTTAAACCTCCAACCTGTTGGTCTTCAATTCTGCCGGCACAAGAGTTTAACCCATTGCGCCACCAGGGGCTGAATGTTTTTGCTGAGACATTCACAATTTTTTTTTATAGACAATAATTTTGGTCACCTCTTATGATGGCTTCACCCATAGCTGTTTATCTTCCGGGCCCAATTCAAGGTACAGGTTTTGACCTACAAAGCCCTAAATGGTTTGGGACCCGCCTACCTTCGCGACCGCATTTCCATTTACGATCCCACACAATCTCTTCGATTTTCCGGAGAGGCTCTTCTCTCGCTCTCATCTACATCACAAGTGCAACTTGTGGGGATGAGAGAGAGGGCCTTCTCTGTGGTGGCCCCTTGGTTCTTGAACTCACTCCCCAGAGATATTAGGCAAGCCCCTATGCTGGCAATCTTCAGGAGGAATCTGAAAACCTGGTTATTCCAATGTGCCTTTAGTGACTGAATGTAAGATACTCCCTGACTATTTTTTTTCTCAAAATGACCTCAATAGCACTTTATTTTATGGTTCGTGCAATTAAATCCCTCCTCATACCGGATCCTCCTCCAGACGTTTGACATTGTCCTATCTCCCAGTGTTTTAAAATTTTATCCTGAATTTGGCCCTGCATTTCATTGTATTTTATTTTTTGGTTTTATTATGTTTTGTGTTATATTGCTGTGTATTGTACTGATGGACGTAGCCTTCATGTAAGCCGCACCGGGTCCCCTTGCGGGAGATGGAGCGGGATATAAATAAAGTATTATTATTATTATTATTATTATTATTATTATTATTATTATTCTCACCTGCACTTTTTTAGTGATGCCACTGTAATCCCTGAATCTTCACAGTGGATTGTTAGATTGAAAAGAGCTAAGGACACCTGTAGTTCCTATTTGGACATTTTTGACACTTTTGAAATCAAAGCTACATTTTCCCAGTCTTTGTGGCTTTTAACTCAGCCCCTCTGGATCTTGAGATATCATACTTACCGCCCTGCCTTGGTGACAATCATTTCAGTGCCAAGGCTGTTGAATTCCTCCCAAAGGCTCCTCATCTCCAACTGAACCGTGACACCAGACACGCACTGGTTTTTTCTAGCCGAAAAAGTGCCGCCTCCTTGCTTTGTTGCTCCCTCGCCTTCATACTGCTCAAACTCCGGTGTTGTCCCCAAGAGACACGGTGCCCTCATGGGGTTGGATGAAAAGGGGCAGCCGTCAGATGTCAAGACACTGAGGCTGGCCGCAATAAAGGCTAAGAAAGGAAAGAAAGACAACTGGCACAATATCTCAAGGACCATAAATCCAGGGGCAGCACAGCCCCTGAAAGCATAGATGTCTTTATTGCTACCCCAAAATCATATTTTAAAATATTTTCTATTCAAAAAGAGACTAAATAAATCACACAGACAAGCATTTTAGATATGTAAAACTTCCAAAACTATAAACTACACATTATCTACAACAACTAAAGAAATACGAAGAAGCCCTACAAACTTCCCAGTCGCTCATGGTTTCCACAGACTTCCCAATCTCTTATTGATTCCCTTTAAACCAGCATTTCTCAACCTGTGGGACGGGACCCCTGGGGGAATTGCAAGGGGATAACAGGGGTCGACGAAGACCATCAGAAAATACAGTATTTTCCGTTGGTCATGAGGGATCTGTGTGGGAAGTCTGGCCCAATTCAATTGTTGGTGGAATTCAGAATTCTCTTTAATTGTAGGTGAACTATAAATCCCAGCAATTACAATTCCCAAATGTTAAAGTCTGTTTTCCCCAAACTCCACCAGTGTTCACATTTGGGCATATTGAGGATTCGAGCCGAGTTTGGTCCAGAGCCATCGTTGTTTGAATCCACAGTGCTCTCCTATATCCACAGTGCTCTCTGGATGTAGGTGAACTACAACTCCCAAACTCAAGGTAAATGCCCACCAATCCCTTCCAGTATTTCCTCTTGGTCATGGGAGTTCTGTGTATCAAGATTGGTTCAATTCCATCAGTGGTGGAGTACACAATGCTCTTTGATTGTAGATGAACTATAAATCCCAGTAACTGCAACTCCCAAATGACGAAATCAATCCCCCTCCCAACCCCACCATATTCAAATTTGGGCGTATCGCGTATTTGTGCCAAATTTGGTCCAATGAATGAAAATCCATTCGGCATATCAGATATTTACATTGCTATTCATAACAGTAGTAAAATTACAGTTATGAAGTAGCAATGAAAATAATTTCATGATTGGGGAGGTCACCACAACATGAGAAATTGTATTAAATGTATTAAAGGGTTGCAGCATTAGGAAGGTTGAGAATCACTGCTTTAAACAATAATGTAATCATACTTTAGGAATGAACTACTTCATATGTCCCCTATTTGATAAATGCCCCCGTTGTTATTGTGAAAATGTGGTGAAGAAGTCCCAGCCTTAGAACTATCCCTCTTATCATTTTGTTTGACACAGACAAGCCTCAAGCCCCCACATGTCTTCACTTTGGCTTGTATGGAGCGGTGGTGGCACAATGGGTTAAACCCATGTGCCAGCTGGACTGCTGACTTGAATGTTGGGTTGCTGACCTGAGGGTTGCCAGTCCAAATCTACGAGACAGAGTGAGCTCCTGTCTGTCAACTCGAGCTTGTGGGGACATAAGAGAAGCCTCCCAGCAGGATGGTAACACATCTGCGTGTCCCCTGGGCAACGTCTCTGTAGACACCCAATTCTCTCATACCAGAAGCAACTTGCAATGTGTTCTCAAGTTGCTTCTGACATGATAAAAAACAACAACTTTGGAGCATGAACCCTTTGTTAATTATTGAAGGCTTAATGAGGGAGGAAAAAAGCATCCTAAGTTATCTAAAAAATGTTACAAAAATAAATATTTTACTAATATGCCAGTGTTGTTTCCTGCCTGCACAACAAATTCAAAAAGTATAGAGCAGGAATATAGAGTGAGAACGGATGAAGCTGAACCAATGAAGAAGAAACCCTTGGTTGAATAAGAAGTTAGAGTTCCTAGAACATAGATCCCAAAAGAAACGAGAGATAAAGGTTAGGGAAATTCTAGGTCATTTAGAGATTTTAAAATCAAAAGAAGAAACTTTTACTGAATTCTGAAAGAAACAGGCAGTCAATGGCATGATGCCAAAAGACGAAAATGCCAATTAAAAAAAATTGGCAGTGGGATATTGAATGGAACCAATGAGCTAAGACTGAGATAACAGAAGATTATAGTAATCAAGGCAGGAAATAACTAAGGCATGAACTAAGCTTCAACTGAGGGAGCCAAAGGAAAAGATCTGATGTTGCCAGTATTGGAAAGGAAAAGAAACATGACTTAACTACGGCCTCAGTTTGAGGGACAACAGATTAAGAAGTGTCAAAAATATTACAAAGACTATGTGCTTCTGTCACAGGACAAATAGGGACACTAATGAGAAATGAATGTATGGGGAAGACAATTTGGTTGTTGCTTCAAGCAACCTTCCTGCAGTGCACATCCTCGTCACATTTTTTAAAAAAATTAAAGTTTAAATGAACAGAATATATGAACAAAACAAAAATAAATCAGAAGCTATTATATAATAACAAATACAAAAAGAAAAAAGCATTCACTTTCACCTTTCCACCAATGGAATATATAGCATTAATTTCCTTACCTGTCAATATTTCTTCTACACTTTAAGAACCCTAATTATTACCCTAATTATTATTATTATTAACAGGTACTATGTATGTATGTATGTATGTATGTATGTATGTATGTATGTATTTATTTATTTAAAACATTTCTATCCCATCCTTCTCAACCCCCAAAGAGGGACTCAGAGCTGCTTATAATTGGCAATCATTAGATGCCGACAAAGAACAATTACAGCACAGCAATTAACATAAACCGGTCAACCACAATATTTATAATCTTATCTTCTGGGGAGTGGGAATTAACAGTTCCCAAAGACTTTTCCCTTAACAAAATAGATAACGCCATGTAAAACTGTTTTTGTTCCTGGGTTATTTATGACATTTCCTAATTGGTTCTATAACGGAAAAGGTTTATTAAACTGCAAAAACTTCGTTTTTGCAGCACATCCTACAGCACATTTTGTGAAGGTTTTTTAATGAATATCTCATAGAGTCTCAAACAATTCAATATATTTTGTGGCAGCCACAAAAATAAAGTTTCTGGAGTATAACAACTACTTTCAAAGTAAGTAACACACAGTTAAACAGGAAATAATACTTTCAAACTAAGAACAGAAGATTTTTCAAATTTTGTTACATAGTGTAATTTATCTATTTCTGCTGTTCATCATTTCATTAACCAATCATCTTGTGTTGGTGTCTATTTTCCAATTTCTGAGCATGCAACAGTCTCACAACCGTAATCATATATTTCCCCATGTTCTTTTCCAGTTGACGATCCAATTATCCTAATAGAGACAATTCTAGTTTTAACTGCAAATTCATTTTCAAAATCTTCTTGATAATATTATTTGAAGTTTTTGAGTTTGAAGCCCCACATAGCCATAGAAACCCACTGGGTGACCTTGGGCAAGTCACACAGTCCCAGTCTCAGAAAACCCCATAATAGGGTTGCCTTAGTGTCTGCCAGAAGTCAAAAACATCTTGAAGGCACACAACAACAACAATCAATCAAATGTCTTAGTTATTAATAAATAATAATTAGCAATAAATACTCATTAGTTACTACTGATATTTGAGTGTTGCCCCTGATTTTTTATCCCTGTGTGTGAATGGGCTCTAAGATTCCTCCCACTCCTAAAGTAATGTATGTAGCTGAGTGCCTCACTTTACATGGCGGAAGCAGCCCCACCAGAATTTGTAAAAGCCAAAGGCAAAACTCTAGTACTTTACAAATTAATTGTATGTAGCACTTTAAAGAAGCTTCTGAAAATTTCTTCAAAACTCCTAACCATTTCAATCCATTCTCCCGAACACCAGTATGATTGCACTTTTCTAGCTGTGAATCAGGATTGAGCAAAAGGTACCTTTGGATCTGCTGAAAGATCTCTGAATGATGACTTGGGAGCAGCTTACCAGGAGCAGTCCAAATAGCAGGAGTAACTCTTGGACTTCGCTGAGAAGAACTCACCCTGAACTGTTGGAGTGAGGGAACCCTAGACAACTGTAATATAAACCTTTATGGAAGCTACGTAAGGGTTTAGGTACATAAGTGTTTAGGTATTATACAAATCAGACACGCATTCTAGCCTCTGCAGTTCTCCATCTTTCCATACTGGTCACCCAAGAACCAACATCTTTAGGATTGAAGTGCTCTACAGGAGACAGAATATTAACCCAAAAAGGGTTTAGCTCACCATACAACCAACTACACAATCACACTGAATGGTAATGCAATGACAACATGTAGCCTTGAGTAGAATATGTCTTAGCCAGAGATGGGGAAATGTTACTGATATGAATTACAGTTCCCAGAGTGCCCAGTCATGAAGCTTGGAGATTTTGTATATTGTAGTACAATAAAAGTAATGTTTCTGAGTTCTGCTTCTGCCCCTCACCAAGACATGGAATTACCTACACTGAAGAAATAAAATGCCTGAAGACCAAATTGCCCAGGTCCAGAGCATACCTGTCCCAAGCCATTCCCAGTAGACTTTACCTGACATTGTGGAGAGCTGGATGGTTGGCAGGTTCTGGGTTGTTTAGTTTCACCCCTCTCAAGTGTTCCTTTGCCCCTCTCTGTAATGTTTGGAACTGGATCTCTGGGATGGTGCAAGCAATTTTATCTTCCTTCATGGCAGGGCTGAGGGGCAAAGGAGGATACGTGGAAAGAGAGGCGTCTCTTCCCTCCAATGAGAAACAAAGCAAGGGATTGGGTAAATCAGGAGGAAGCTTGCTTGGGTGATACAGCAATATCATCAGTGCTTGCTGGAGGCAGTTGGGTATATTCACATCCATGCTATAAATCCAGGGTGAGCAGGTGACTGAGGGCAGCAGCCCTGGGACTGCATCCTGGGATGAGACAATATTGCCAAAGCCAGAGGGCTAAAAGGGACAGTGGATGCAACAGCTTTAATTTGCAGTTAGTATTTCGAAGTAATCCCCCCAAAGGTCAGTGATGGAGGCTTTGATGGAAGAGGCCAAATCTGGAATAGGAATAACAGATGTCAACACAGAATTTCTGAAGACATAATATGTGTTACAGAAGATGGGATTTTGATAGGTGTCATTTTTCTTAGACATGGTAGTTTTAACAATGAAGGATATATCTGAACTGTGGAAATAATAGCATTTGACACAACTTTAACCGTCATGGCTCAGTGCTATGAAATCCTGGAATTAATAGTTTTGCAAGATTTTTAGCTTTTCTTACCAAATAACACTGGTGCCTCACCAAATGGCAACTCCCATTATTCCATAGTATTGAGCCATGGCAATTAAAGTGGTGTCAAACTGCATTATTTCTACAATGTAGATGCATCCTTAGTGTTGTTGTTTACTCATTCAATCACTTCCAACCTTTTGTGACCTCATGGACCAGCCCATGCCAGAGCTCCCTGTCAGTTGTGGCCACCCTCAGCTCCTTCAAAGTCAAGCTAGTTAATTCAAGGATACCATCCATCCATCTTGTCCTTGGTCGGCCCCTCTTCCTTCTTCCTTCAATTTCCCCCAGCATCATTCTCTTTTCCAAGCTTTTCTATCTTCTCATGATGTGGCCAAAGTACTTCATCTTTGCCACTAATATCCTTCCCTCCAGTGAGCAGTCAGGCTTTATTTCCTGGACTATGGACTGGTTGGATCTTCTCGCGGTCCAAGGCACTCTCAGAATTTTCCTCCATCACCACGGTTCAAAAGCATCTATCTTCCTTCACTCAGCCTTCCTTATGGTCCAGATCTCACATCCATAGGTTATTTATTTATTGTGTCAGTATCAACCAGACAATTGTATTACATTTTAAACAAATTTTTAACAAACAGACAAAACAGAGTTTGCAAGCTTGGTAGTTGATTAAATGTCCTTTGACCAGTAGCTGGCCACTTGGAGTGCCTCTGGTGTTGCTGCAAGGAGGTCCTCCACTGTGCATGTGGCAGGGCTCAGGTTGCATTGCAGCAAGTGGTCTGTTGTTTGCTCTTCTCCACACTCGCATGTTGTGGATTCCATAGGTTACTACGGGGAATACCATTGCTTTAACTATGCAGATCTTTGTTGCCAGTGTGATGTCTCTACTCACTATTTTATCAAGATTGGCCATTGCTCTCCTCCCAAGAAGTAAACATCTTCTGATTTCCTGGCTACCCTGAGTGAGATGTCCCTAAAATCACTTCTTCTACTGCTAAAGTACAGGAGCATCGCAGGCCTTCCTGTCTTCTTTCTATCTATTCATTCAAGCCTCTGTATGTTTCAAGGGCAGTTTCTTTACCAGGTCCATTATTAGAAAAAGAACCTGGAAGTAATTAGTTATAAATAACATAATATTTCCAGAATAGGAAAATTCAAACAACCTGTCCCAGAAGCACTTTATTAGACTTTAAGATTGCTTGCACACTGCACTTACCCTAAAATCCGACATACCACCTGTCACATCAGCACTTTTAATCTGTACCCATTACATTTGGCCCGGCCCAGTTTTATTGTGTTTGGTGTATTGTTTTGTTGTTCTGTTGTTTTTGATATTGCTTTAATTGTTTTGATTTGCTTTGAGTTGTGTATTTGTTATGCTATGTTTTTGAGGCCTTGGCCTTTGTAAGCCGCATCGAGTCCTTTGGGAGATGCTAGCAGGGTATAAATAAAGATAATAATAATAATAATAATAATAATAATAATAATAATAATATACAACCAATTGCCCTTTTCTTGAGGTTATAAGAAAGGCATATTCAAACAAAACAGCAAGTAGAGATGATGCTATTAAGGGTGAGCAGCAACATTTTCTGTGCTTTTCCCCTTTTACTACTGAAGCACATTTTAAGGTATTTTGAATAAAATTAGTCAAGTTTTGTATCTTTTATATATATATTTTCATGTGTTACCCATTACATTAAAGTTACTAAGTACAGAAAAGTAATGAAAAACATCAAGTAGCTATTTAATCACTCTGTAAACATTGTAACAAGTAACAACAAAGTTGGCAAAATGTTGATTTTTGTTCCTTATGGTAATGAAGATCTCTGTGGGTTTACTGAAGATTGTGGTGACACCATTGCTCCTGCTGCTATATGCTTTTTGATCTATGGTGACTCTAAGGGGTAACATATCATGGTAGTTTTCTTGGCAAGGTTTGTTCAAAGTTGTTGTTGTTGTTGTTTTGCCTTTGCCTTAGGTTCCATCTACACTGATATATAATGCAGTTTCAGAATGCAGATAGACTCATATAATGCACTGAACTACATTATATGAGTCTACACTACCATAACTGCATTATGAAACTGCATTATATGGCAATGTAGATGGGGCCTGAGAGTGTGTGGCTGTCTTTCCAGAGAAATAAAAAAAAATGCCACACAGATGATCACTAAACAACAAGGAGTTCACTCTCTGTAATGCAGACCAACATATATACAATCATGTGAACAGTTGCATTGAATCACAAAATGTACTTTGAGAGAGATTCAAATGGTCTTTAGGTGCTCATGTGGAAGGCATTGTATGTATTTTTATATTGTATGTATATATATCTTGTAAGCCGCTCTGAGTCCCCTTCGGGGTGAGAAGGGCGGCATACAAATGTTGTAAATAAAATAAAATAAAATATTCTTCCAGCAGCTCATGAAGCAAGAACTGTCTCTCTCTGTGAACCCTCCCGTACAGTTAAAGCGTAGACCTGTAACTGTTGCCAAAACTCCCAGGCTCAGCTAGCTCCTTGGGCATGGCCCACCCAATCAGCTTCGTGCTTTGCATTTTCAGTTAACACACTCACCAACTGATTATTTTACATGCCCTAACTAGGTGTGGTAGACACCTGGATTTTTCTCTTCTATGCAACCATTACAGGTATACAGGAACTCTCCAGTGTTCATTCTGGCAACCCAATTCAGATGACGGATCTCACAAAGACTAAATGAAGGAGACCAATTAGGATGTGTTACTGCTAGTTACCTAAGGTAGCATCCAAAATGGAAGAGAAAATGGGAGCCAATCCTATCTCTATTTTACTTTAGTGGTTGTGTCTCCTGAAAGTCTGTGTTCCAGGAGATTTTATTAAGTAACTTTAAGTTGAAGAGATCTGTGTGTAGGGATGTCAACTTTCTTTTCCATGTTCAGCCCTCAGGCACTGCGATATGGCCTTTTCTTTCTCACTCCCATCCATCTTCTTCCTCCTGCCAAGCCACTGACAGTTACGCCTTGCGCTTTCTCACACCTCCTCATCTTGCCGCTCAATACCTGCCTAGGAATTATTAGAGCTGCCACTGTTGGTGACAGAGGGAGATAAATGGGCCACCGAAAAAGATACCCCCATGGTAGTAAGACAGGGGGAAGCCAGATCTGGGGTTGGGAGCTATTTCTGTCACCAGGAGGGAGAGAAGCCTGAGCAGTGGGAGCAGGAGACCAGCAGGCAAGATATACCAGAAAAGTGCTATTGTCAAAAGAATCTTGTGCTGAGAAATATATACAAAATGAAAAGGCAAAAACACATTCTCATGCATGCAGTCCTTCGATGCATTCCCTTTTATACCTCAAAGGCAGAAATGAAATTATTATGTTGCCGAAGGCTTTCATGGCTGGAATCCCTGGGTTGCTGTGAGTTTTCCAGAGTGTATGGCCATGTTCCAGAAGCATTCTCTCCTGACATTTCACCCTCATCTATGGCAGGCATCCTCAGAGATTGAAAGGTTTGTTGGAAACTAGGCAAGTGAGATTTATATATCTGTGGAATTCCCAGACTGTAAGGATTCAACCCCACACTGCCCAAGTCTAAAGTTCTCAATGAGGAAGGAACAGTTTAGTTAGCTTAGTATAGTCTGAGGATTTCACTTCCCCCATGTTTATGGATGCTCTGCTGTACATTTCAGGGTAGTTTTCTCTAACACAGAAAAAAGTTCTTTCTCCCACCCTGGACATTACACAGATATATAAACCCCACTTGCATAGTTTCCAACAGACTTCACAACCTTTGAGGATGCCTGCCATAGAAACGTCTGTAGAAAATGCTTCTGGAACATGGCCATACAGCTCAGAAAACGCACAGCAACCCAAAGAGATTATTCTTCAGAAATATCCATGTCTGGTCTGTAACCTCACCTGGCACCCTGTTATTTAGTCCCAAATAGGCTGGGCTTATCCAATCAATTGTCAAATGATGAGGTAATGTGTAAGTAAATCCCATTGAATGAATGAATCTACTAGGGCAGTGGTTCTCAATCTTCCTAATGCCGCGACCCCTTAATACAGTTCGTCATGTTGTGGTGACTCCCAACCATAAAATTATTTTCGTTGCTGCTTCATAACTGTAATTTTGCTATTGTTATGAATTGTAATGTATTTTCATTCACTGGACCAAATTTGGCACAAACACCCGATATGCCCAAATTTGAATACTGGTGGGGTTGGGGGGGGGGGGGGGAATAGATTTTGTCATTTGGGAGTTGTAGTTGCTGGGATTTATAGTTCACCTACAATCAAAGAACATTCTGAATTCCACCAACGATGGAATTGAACCAAATTTGACACCCAGAACTCCCATGAAAAGCAGAAAATCATTTATTTATTTACAGTATTTATATACAACTTTTCTCACCCCTAGGGGGAATACTGGAAGGGTTTGGTGGGCACTGACCTTGAGTTTTGGAGTTGTAGATCATCTACATCCAGAGAGCACTGTAGACTCAAACAATGATAGATATGGACCAAACTTGGCAGAAATACTCAATATGTCCAAATTTGAACACTGGTGGAATTTGAGGGAAATAGACCTTGACATTTGGGAGTTGTAGTTGCTGGGATTTATAGTTCACCTACAGTCAAAGAATATTCTGAACCACACTGATAGAATTTGGTCAAACTTCCCATACAGAATCCCCATGACCAACAGAAAAGACTGTGTTTTCTGATGGCCTTTGGCGACCCCTCTGACATCCCCTTGTGACCCCCCCCCCCCCTTCGGAGTCCCGGCCTACAGGCTGAGAAACACTGTACTAGGGCCATCAGAGGCTTCTGCGCCTTAATGGTTGTGTAGAAGAGAGAATTTCAGAAGTTGGTGCTGGTTACCTGGTTGCGTGATGAGCACCATCTCCTGAAATTCACTCTTCTACACAGTCACAAATAATAATAATAATAAACTAATAAACTTTATTTATCTTCCGCCCCCTCTCCCCAAAGGGACTTGGAGTGGCTCACAATACAAAAACAATATAGAATGTACTGCAAAAAGTACAGTAATGTTGTTTCTAAACTTTGGCATTATCTTCTTTTCCAAAAGAAAGCAGGATAGTGTCGTCCACAGCCTCTCTTTAATTGTACCCATTGTCAGCTCTGGTGATCCTACCCAAGGAGACGTGACAACAGTTTGGTGCAGCGTGGTCCATAGGTCACTCCAGAATTACAACAAGAAAATCATTCACCAAACCACAGAAAGCAAGAGGTTAAGATCAAGCGTTCACATTCCTAACTCTGTAGGTGTCGGTCTGTAATGTGGCAAACTAGCAGATACTTCCTGATCTAAGAACACTGTGGGCCCCTTGAAAGGCTACTGGAGGTTCTACGTGGTAAGTTTTCCCTCTTTCTGTTCATTGTCACTATTTACCATAGAGCCCCAATGCTTATTCAACAGAGCTTTTTAAAAAATTGTTGTTTTCCTTTGTCTTACATTTTGGTCATCTATTTGGAGGCGTGAATATTTGCCATTTCTGTCTTATACACTGTTCTCTGGCAGCATGAATCTTTTGCAGATGTATGCAAGCTCTACAACATATGTGTATCTCTGATTGTGAGAGATTTGAACAGAGAACCACCAAATAATTGATTAACCCAGACATTGTAAAATGGGAGCAAACAGCAAGACTCAGGGAAAGCTGTACATAGTATTCATAGGAGTCAGGCATGTAGCATGTGGGTGGGTGGGGGCTTTGGGGGATTCACCCCCTCCCCCCGAAATTCTCATGGTGGTCTGCAAAAAGGCCTTACTGGTACATTATTTAAACTGTTATGTTTATTCATTTCCTGATCTGATCACTATGCTCAATATATCCCATATGCATGGGGGTATTGGGGTAACGATACAAAAGGTATACTAGGGTAGACCCTCTTTATCTCAGACTCAGCCCCCCCCCAAACCAAACTCAGCCCCCCCCCCCCCCCCCCCGAATCAAAATCCTGGCTACGGGCCTGGCTTGGGGGTATTGGGGTAACAATACAAAAGGTTTGTAAGGGTAGACCCTCTTTCACTCAGACTCAACCCCCCCCCCCCCCCCCGAATCAAAATCCTGGCTACGGGCCTGATAGGAGTGGTCTCTATTATTATAGAGGAAATGAGAAAGCAAATCATTCATAGACCAGAATCCAAGGGGCCATGGGACCCTAGAAGTCAGGTCCTGTTGCTTTGCTTTTAAAAGATCAGGCATTTTAAAGTTCTTAGCAATGCTTTTGTCTATTTTTTAACAGTTTAACTTGGTGGGAGCAAGAGGTCTTGTACAGAGTCCTAGACATTAGTATTAAAACTCTACTTCTGTGAAATATTCACTGAGAAGGTTCACCGCCTTACCTTTAATTTGTTTCAAGAGGCGAAGAAGAATTTGGTTCTCATAAAGACTATTCTCACAACTGGAAACAGGTGGGCAAGCACACGTGGATACCATTACAGAGCAGCAACTAGACATATTGCAAAAATCTCCAGTGGTGCTTTTTGTATCTGCTTGAGCCACAGAAACAGAAAGTGAAATTTTGGTGGCTGAAGCTGAAAATTCAGTGTATATATAGTAAAGATCACAAGCATCAGTAAAGATTGCAAACAAATCTGACTTAAGCAAAATAAGTACATGCTTAGGGTATCAAGGGAAGGCAGGCACCACAGAAATGTTCTATTGCCAGATTTACCATGGACCCAAACTGCAAATGGTGCAGCAGAAACAAGTTCCACAAAACAGGGCTCCCACAATTTAAAAAATTGCAAAAAAGGAGGAAAATATATATAAAGTGGAAGTATAAAACATTATTTTCCATCTTTTAATTTTTGTTTCATTTTGAAAAATAAATGTTATGGTTTATTGTTTATATTTTGAATTAGCACTGAGTTCTTTTATGTCCTCTAAAGATCTTAACTTGGCCCTGGCTGCAAGCCTTCTGGAATGTGTACGGTAATTGTCCCCAGTGTCATTATGATAATAACATTGGAAACAATTTAGTCAACAGATAGTAAATCTGCTGATTCTGCTTCAGATGCCCAAAGTAAACCTCACTGAATCTGGAAAACTTTTTCAAAACGTGATACCAAACTATTTCTGCCCCAACCCTTAGTGATATTGACTAAAAATATTTGTAATTATCACCTAGGATTGCCAGAGGTCATTTTAGCACATTTTGCTTATTATAATCTTCTACACAAGGCTGTGTCAATGGTACAGAAAATGACTCCAGTTTTCACTCTTGACAACCCTTTATCTCTAAATTGTCTTTACCCTCTTTTCAAAAATTCGTACTCAGTAATAATCTGAAAATGAGAAACGCAGTTTGGCTGGTTGAACTAGTTGAACTGCAGATGGGGGCATTTGTCTTTCCAGCATTTCCAAAAAAGTGACAGTCCCACCTAGGCCTCTTTATTGTAACAGGGTCTAAACACAAGAGAAACATGGCAGCCCTGCAGCACCTTCCTTCCCTGAAGCGTGTGGCGGTATGTGGGGGCACACATGGGAATGAGATGTCTGGAGTGTACCTGGTCAAGCACTGGTTGCGCAACCCCTCCGAGCTGCAGCGGGGAACCTTCTGTGCCACCCCCTTCCTAGGCAACCCACAGGCAGTTGAGCAGTGTGTCCGCTACATTGGAACAGACCTGAATCGTGCATTCGCAGCTGATATGCTCACGTGAGTACCACACAGTATTGTACCACTTTGCAGAACTTCCACAAGATTAGGGGATGGAGCAAGATTAGAGGATGTTCTTATTTTAACTTTCATGCTAAGCCTCCAGATGTGCCACCTTTGAGTTGTCTTCATGGTTGCTCCAATGGTGAATCAAATCTTTTTGAAGGCATAGGAAATCTGTTCACATTGTTCAGAATTCAATGTTTGCTTATGCTAGCATAACTTTTGGTTGTTATTGTTGTATGCCTTCAAGTTGTTTCCAACATACCATGTTACAATGCGTAACACTATTTTTGTACCTGGGTTATAAATGTCATTTCCTAATTGGTTCTAACATAAAGACGTGGGAAAAGGTTATTAAACTGCTAAAACATCCTCCTGCACATTTTGCTATAGTTTTTCTGTGAATAGCTCATCGAGTATCAACCAATTCAACACAATTTGTGGCAGCCACAAACCCAAAGTTTCTGGAGTATAACAACTACTTCCAAAGTAAATACTGCACAATTAAAGAGGAATAACACTTTCAAACCTGGAACAGATTTTTTTTTCTAATTTTGTTACATTGTGTTATGGGTTCTCTAGGACTGAGAGTGTGTGCAAGGTTACCTGGCAGATTTTAATGTCTGAGTGAGGAAATGAACCTAGTCTCCAGAATCGTAGTCCAATGCTCACATCACTATACCATACTGGTTCTCCTAACCCCTGGTTACCCTAATGTAATATGACTCCTACTTGCAGTGCCCCAAAATTAATTATTCTTATATAACCTTGTGTGGCACTGTAGAAAGGAGTTTCCTAGTGTCTCCTTCCACATTTTTTTTACCCTGGGGCATGAAAGAGTGGCCAGATAGCACCTTGGTTTAGTTCTATCCCCCATCACTGTGATGGACCATCATGGGCAGTAAGTCCTGCATCTCAGTGATTCCTGTCTGTCTTCATGCACTTGGACAAGAAGAAATGGACTTTGTATGAATGTTTTCGTTTCATTGTCTGGCTGCCCAGACAACACTTGAGTTATATTCTTATGGCCTGTGTTCTGTTCTGAAAGTGGTTATAGTTCCTAGTCTGCCTCACACTTCGTTTGGTTCTAAAAAAAACCCCTGTGTATGTCACTAATATAAGTTTATTTGTGGACTAAACATTGCAGCAGAAGACACAGCAGAGAAATGCAGAACAATCCCTGTATTTGCAGGAAAATATGTTCCAAGACACCCCCCCCCCCATGGATACCTGAAACTGTGGATAAGAATGAACGCTATATTTTGTACTTGGACCAGAAGTATACCATAGAATCACACTAGGGGAACCAGAAAGGCCCATAAATACTTCCAGGGAATAATGTTTTCTTGAAGTGTGCATAAGTGAAACCATGGATATTGAGTCCATGAATAACCAGGAAGGAGGGGGGGGGGGAGGATATCTTCCTATTTTTCAATATTTTCGCTGATGTGGTCCAGCACCCCCTCAGTCAGTTGTAGAACTGGGTCCCTAAATGGATAATTCAGTTCCTAAATTCAATTCATACTATCACATGAATGTCAGTCCAACTCTCTGTGGCCGGCTAAACAGAGGCTCTTAAACTGGGGTTTGCCACTCCCAGCGTGGCTGACAGAAGAAGGGTTCCCAAGGGTTATATATAATACAGAAGCATGACCCATATCCCCTGCCCATAGCTATGAGGACTGTTCAAGTAGGTTGTTAAAATAGAAACTTCGCTCCCTGACTTTGCTTCTAGCCTTCATATAGTTTCGTCTTTGGAAAATGTGGCTAACAAAACCATTATATATAAATTAGCTCTTTCTGTGCCACTGTACAACTGTTAATGTTTGGCCATGATGGAGATGACAGAGACCAAATTTGCTGCAGCCATTAGAGTTTTGCCCAGAAGACATCTGACTACCCTTGCTCATTTGGAAACAACAAAGGAGTCTTCACCCCCTTCCAAAAAGCCCTTCTGTCACTGGTGGAGATGTATGCTATCTATGGAGGCCAGCTGTATCTTGGTCATTTGCTTTAAGTATCTCTCTCTCTCTCTCAGTTCTAAGGACCCTGACTCCTATGAATGTCAGCGTGCTCAGGAGGTCAACCAGGCCTTTGGACCCAAGGGTTCATTAGACGCCTACGACTTCATGATCGACCTACACAACACCACTGCCAACATGGGCTGCTGCCTCATACTGCCTTCTGAGCAGAGCCTATTGTCCCTGCACATGTGCAATTACATTCAGGTGAGAACATGCTCCAGCTCACATCTTCACCTGACTCAGGCTGGGGTTGTCCAGGTAACTTCCTTTCTTCTTGACTCCACAGAAGCGGTCCAAAAGGAGCCACTGCCCTATCTTGCTCCATCAGCAACCAGGACAGGAAATAAATACCATTGCTTCTGTGGCCAAAGCTGGGCTGGGTAAGGTGTGGACATTCTTGGTAGCAGAAAACTCTCACTGGCTGTTCTTCTGCAAGCATTTTTGGAAGCTGATCAGCTCAACTGAGCCAGGCACTCAAGCTGTTATTTGAAGTGAATTGTGATTTTTCTCTCAGAATACCAAGAAAACATAAGCAATCTGTTTGAAAGAAGTGCACTATTCCTTGTAAAACTGCAAATGATGCCAGGGCCCAGCTTCAGTTTAGACCATGCAAATTACCCCCAAAATGAAGCACACAACCTAAATAAATATGCTGCTCTGTTCAGAATGTGCATAGTGAAGTTTCTTAAGGCAGTACGTATTTTGAGACAGATTTGCTTTGCCTATATGCACCCTTTTTCCTTCTACTATTATCTGTTCCATGTATGCTGTTTAACCTTTATATTTGTATCCGAAGTAACTACAACTTTACCATATTTATTTGGATTTTAGAATACTGTATTTCAGTGGTTCCCTATTTTGTTGTGAAGGACAGAGACAGATTAGAATTTGTCTAAATTCAGAAGGAGCAAATTTTAAACATGCTATATAGCAAAATGTTCCAAAGCTGTACTGTATTGTACTGTATGTTGGCCTTGATTTTTTGCAATTAGTATGTTGTAAACTGCCTTGAGTCCCCCTGGGGTGAGAAAGGTGGTATATAAATACAGCAAATAATAATAAATAAAGCTATAATACATGTGCCTCCTTCATTCGGTTCTCAAACATCTCTCCTACTTGGAGGTCAAGAACTTGGAAACATGGCTCATTTGCTTTGTTCTTTCAAACTCATTCTGACTTATGATAAGCCTATCCTTGAATTTCTTGGCAAGATTTATTCAGAAGAGGTTTGCCATTGCTTTTCTCTGAGGCTGGGAAAAGTCACAGCTAAGTAGGGGATTTGGACTCTGGTCTCTCAATGTCTTGGGGTGGATTTACAATGTAGACCCATATAATACAGTTCAATGCAGTTCAAACAACATTGTATGGGTCTACATTGACCATATAATGCAGTTCAAATCACATTATTTGACTGTGTAAATCCAGACTTAGCCCAACACTCACCATGTTGGCTCTTCTGTCTTAATGTTTTCTGTCTCCCCAAGTAGATTCATGCTTCTGTGGTAGAGTGGAAGCTCTCCAGAAGTTAATGTACGTTGTTAATGTATTATATCCATATGTGTGAGTGGGGGGAGGGAGGAAGTCCTGCATGATCATTTTGCAGATGCTTCAGTCAATATAGCCATATTTATGTGATTTCTTACAGGGATAGAAATGGGCCCACAACCCCAGGGAGTGGCACGAGCTGAGATACTTGCTGAAATGAGATCCACTGTGGCCTATGCTCTGGACTTCATAGAGCTGTTTAACAAAGGTGATTTATCCCATTATGTCTCATTGATTCTTGTGAAAGGATTTTGGGCTGCATGAATTTGAGATAGATTGGTGGCTACTGAAATACTGAAGAGAATCGATATTGCCTCTGCTGCTTCTTTGAGAATACTTAAAAACCCAGGGTTTTTTTAACAAGACAGATACCAATAGCCAGGCAGACTGATTGATCAGTCAGCCATCATATATCACTCCATAATTAATTGAAGATATGAGCCTATTGCATCAAATATTCTTCCTAGTGCTCTTTACAGAAGGCGTAAAGGTTGGTATTAACTTTAATATCAAACTAAGCCCCTGGTGGCACAGTGGGTTAAAGTGCTGAGCTGCTGAACTTGCTGACCAAAAGGTTGCAGGTGAGCTCCCACTGGTAGCCCCAGCTTCTGCCAACTTAGCAATTTGAAAATCTGCAAATGTGAGTAGATCAATAGGTACTGCTCTGGTGGGAAGGCAATGGCGCTCCATGCAGTCATGCCAGCCATATGCCAGCCACATGAACTTGGAGGTGTCTATGGACAATGCCAGCTCTTTGGCTTAGAAATGGAGATGAGCACTAACCCCCAGAGTCAGACACGGGAAATGTCAGGGGAAAACTTTTACCTAAGTCTTGATTAATACTTAGCTGCATAACTGACATATATTTCCATTAAATTATAAAGGTAGTCAGGTTGGCTATACATTGAATACAACAGAAAAACAAAATATCCTGATAATATCATACTTTATTGTTGCTAATGGAGAAGCCATTTTATTGAATTGCTTTTACAGCTTTTGTTTCAAATCCCCTTAAGACCAATAAAAGGAATGGCCTCCATCTGCGCCTTGAGAGCATCATAACAAATGAGCAAATATCTAAAGCAAGACCTGTGACGCTTTATCGCTGTAATTCCTTTATATGAACTTGATGAAGAAGCCAGTATGATTTTAAAATCTATTACATTCTCTGTGTGTGTGCCTACAATAATGTGCCTGCAAACTTTTTGTCAATGCATGGCAAACCACTGGATTTTATAGTTTTTTCTTACAGAAGGCCAGTTACTTCTTCTGAAATACAGCCTACAGTACCTGGTATTGGTTGGTAGTCTCCCATCCAAGTACAAACCAGGACTGATTCTGCTTAGCTTCCAAGACCAGAAGGTATCTGGTGCTTTTAGGGTATTTAGGCTGTGACTGTAAATAGTAGAGGGTAGAAGCTGGCTTTTGCGGTAATGCCGGAGTGGGAATCATATATCCCATTAGATGTGGCTGGACCAGAACTTCCATCAGTGACAGCAAGGAATGCTGGGATGAGTAGAATCCAACTGCAAGGATTCCCTTGTCCTACTGTATTCCTTGCTGTGAAGACTGAGACACAAGAGGGAATCCAGCTCTTTCCACCTCCTTTTGTTAGGTACTTTGTTCCCTTCCTTTGAAAGTGAAGCATACAAGGTAACTGGACGTGTAGACTTCCCTCGTGATCCCACTGGTGAGATTTCTGCTATGGTGCACCCAAAACTGCAGGTAAGTATCAAGGAAGGGAAGAAAAAAAGAGGTAAAAACCTGTGTGCATATGTGTAGGAGGAAAACCTGGTAATTTGATATGCATTCATGTAACTGCTGCACTTTAACAAGAATCAGGACTTCTATAACATGGCAAAAATGAAAGTTTGGGAAGATACATCAGGTAGCATAACACTGAGAGAGAAAAACTGTATGTGCCAAAATTGCACTCCGAACAATTGCCCAACGTCCATTAACTGTTCTCTTTGTGCAGCCTTTCCCAACTTTGGATTGCCATATGATTTTGAGCCTGGCTCCCATCATCCTCCGCAGTAACCAGCTACTATGCTGGCTTAGAGTCATAGTTCAATAACATTGGGTTGAAGCTGAACACGAGTTTGCCTCTAGTACCTGAACCAATGGTAATTCTGATACTATTCCTTGAGGTAGTGGCGAACTCTCATTAGAATGACACTCATTGTTGCTTCTTCATAAGATGCTGCATTGAACACACTGAAGTGCTTGCCGTGGGTGGGGCTTATGGCTTTTTTTTAAATATATTATTTTTTACTGATACCTAAACCATTCATTTTAGGATAAAGATTTCCAGCCCCTGCAGCCTGGGCACCCCATTTTCCAGACTCTTGATGGGGAGGATATTCTATATGAGGGTGATAACACCACCTACCCGGCTTTCATCAACGAGGCAGCCTACTATGAGAAGAAAGCAGCTTTTTTCAAGACAGAGAAAAAGACATTTTCCCAACCTGCACTGCAGAAGAAGTTGTGAATAAGCTACAATATCATAGAGAGCAAATTTAAATCCATAAGCCTCTGTTGAATGACCTACTTAGTATCCCTATGCGATCAATCACTTGATCTATTGTCGAGTCACTTGATCAGTCACTCAATCAATTTAATCAGCCCACAGTTTATAGCTGAAGGTAGCTTTTATCTAATGTTGATGCCATGTGATCCTTAATTCTTGTAAGCAGCATTAGTTTTCAGAGCTTTCAGCCAAGGAACTTGCACTGGGCTGGTCTGCAGGATAGTTTTGAGATTTACTTTTTGATGCCAGTTGAGTGCCTTTGAGAAAGTGATGGTATTCCAGTAGTGTGAAGGTAAACTGCACAGATCTAGATTTGCATTCTGCAATCTGACCATGTTTTTAGTACAGCCTCTCCCCAAATAGCTCCCTACCAGGGCTATCAGGAAGGATAAGATTATAATCTTTTGTGGTGTGTGTGAGAGAGAGAGGGGGAGGGGATTTTTCTTAGCTCTCAAACAGCACTTTAATCCTGCCAGATTCTAGTTGACTCATTGTTAACTGGAATTTTCCCTTCAGATCCTGCAGGCAAGATTTGGGAATGAACCCAAAAGAGTCTCTCAAGCATTTCAAAGCTTCAGGGGGCAGGGAAAAACATTTTGAGGCTTTGCCTCTTTCTAGCTGTATTTGCTATTCTTACTCTGTTCCTTTCTGGCTGTAGAGAAAACAAGAATAGACGTAGAAGTCTTCCTCCAGCACTGGACAATTATTATTTCAGTGCTTTTGGATGGGATTCCACTCTCTGATAATATGCTTCATCTTCTGTTCCTAACAAAAGCTGTTACACGTTTGTGGAATGCCACATATTTTGGAGAATTTTTCCTTCTGGCAAAACAGGAAAGGACATGACAGTAATACATATTACATTCATAACAAATGGAATGGAGTCTGAATACAATCGGTGGCATTAGTTGTCTTCAAGAAACAGGTTTGGACACCGAGAATTGTCATTGTTGTGTGTTTTCAAGTCATTTTCAAATTATGGTGACCCTATAACAGGGTCTTTGGCAACATTTGTTCAAAGGAAGTTTGCCTCTGCCTTCCTCTGAGGCAGAAAGAGTTTAGATGAGGTCTGATTCTGCATGTGGATGTGAAAACAGCACACCCTAATATTGCTCCAGGGAGGAAAAGAAGAGGAAATAAGTAGCTTATGTTGTTCCTTATTCTTCCTTCAATAGCTTACATATGAGATTATTCTATGCTCAGACCAATTAAGCAAGGCCCATTGCTGACTGCTCTGCTTCTGATGCTCCAAGTATCATGGTCCCTATTGCTAATTGGGACCTTTCTGATTTGGAGAAGCTGATGACTTGGTCTGGGGACATCTATGTGAAGGCTATGCACTCTGCTGCTATGGACTGTGGTTCATCACCCTTTCTGCTTTACAGCACAGAGCCCAGATAGCTCTTGGCATTGGGGACAGCAGGATTTAAATAGTGCTTACATAAGTTATGAAGTTGGGGCTTCAGGAATGAGATCCTGGAGGAGCCTTTTCTGTTTAGTGGGAATACATAGCAAATGGGCTACTCACAGACATTTCTTTCTGGCATGAGATTGCTCTGTTCAGCAAAAGTTAGTTTGACTTCGGTTCACCTGATATTGTACATGCATTCCTACAGTCCACAATGATGATAAGTTGTGGATGGGATTAATAGAAGGGCTCCTTTCCGTCCTAAAGCCCCCACAAAGAGGACTATCAGCCATTTATTAGTTTTATCCCAGAGAGAGACAGATTTTGCCACACAGTTCAGGAGAATATTGGAATTGATGCAGTGAATGCTAATTATTTTAGTAGTATCCTTGAAGAATTCTGAGCTCACGAAGAAGGCCTCGAATCATACAAAAACCTGGATGCAAAAAAAATAATATCCAGTGTTGTTTATCTTTGATTATGGTTGGAATTATGGAGTGAGTACGCCTGGGGATTTCCCCCCCACGTCCACCCATAAAGATGTTGGATACTACTTAATTAAAGGGTGAAGAGATTCCTGGAAGAAGTCCCAAGGTCTGGCTCAGCCCATTTGTTTCAAGGCAGGACAATTTCTCTTGGTCACCACTTGTAAGATACTTTGTACCTCTTGGAGGTAGACTTACACTTGTAAATATGCTTTTTACATGATTTCCAAGGAAGCCTTTGAAGGATCCAAGCTTCAGCGAAGACAATTCAGTCTTCTGTGAGGTGATCTTCCACAGTTCCCAGGAGGAGAAGAGCCATAAAAGGGCAGCAATTTCTCTTCTGGTCACCTGAAAAGATTAGTAGTACTGGGCATGACGACACAGCTCCTTTCTTTCCAGATCTGGTTACCTGCTTGACAGCATCATCACAAATTCTGAAAGAAATGTGAAGAGGTGATTCAGTCCCCAGTCGTGAGTTCCTTATCCAGGTTCTCCTTGGCATTTTTTCATGTGCCAGTGGAGCAGACAATGCTGACAGGGTGGTTAGGTACCACCAGGGGCCTTGCATCTCAAACAGTTATATTGTCACCAGTTCGTAGATCTCCTTCTCATTGCCTGATTACCCACTTTCCCAGGACCAATTAATGAAGGAAACATTTGTTTGTTTTCCCTATAAACTGATCTAAGTTGGGTTGCTGTGAGTTTTCTGGGCTGTATGGCCATGTTCCAGATGCATTCTTTCCTGACATTTTGCCCACATCTATGGCAGACATCCTCAGAGGTTGAGGGGTCTGTTGGAAACTAGGCAAGTGGGGTTTATATATATAGTTTCAACACACCTCACATCCTCTGAGGATGCCTGCCATAGATGTGGGTGAAATGTCAGAAGAGAATGCTTCTGGATCATGACCATAAACTCACAGCAACCCAGTGATTCTGGCCAACAAATTGAGCTAAGTTGCATTTGTCAAAATGATATCATAAAATCATAAGAATTGGAAGAGGCCACAAGGGCCATCTGGCCCAGCTCCCTGCCACGCAAGGAATACATAATCAAAGCCCCCCGGACAGTTGGCTATTCACCCTCTGTTTAAACACTTCCAAAGAAGGAGACTCCACCACATTAGAAGGAAACATATTCCAATGTACACAATAATTCAATTATCCTTCCTAATTTTGCAATACAACGTTTTCGCAGTCGAAGCAAGTATACTAATATGCACACCTTTGGCAAGATTGCTTGCTTAAAAATTGCACATGTTTTGAGAAACTGGATATAAAAATGCATTGTGATTGTTGTGTGTAGAAAAGCACACAGAAACAGGCATTAACATTTTAATGTATACTTTTAAGGACATAATATTAATAGCTATTTTTTTTAAAAAAAAGAATGGATCTATAAACAGTATTGAAAGAATACGTGATTGAAAAAGATAAACATTATAAAAAGTAAAACTGAGAGGTTTGTGCATTTCTTAAGATAGAAAAGTATGTGGATAGCAGAGAAAAGCCTCGAGTCATGGTTTCGGATGGGGATGACTGGGAGAGGAAAGACCCAGGACACACATGGACTTTACCCAACAGAGCCAATGGACTGTAGTGGAAAATGGTGGAAAGACAGACATACACTCCTGTGTCCACCTTCTTTGGGTCATGGAGTCACACTGCATAAGGAGCCAGTTCCTAGCCTCTGTGTTGCTGAGGCAGAATATTACAGCCAGGAGAAAGTTCAGGGTTTATGGAAGGAGGGAAGGCACAATTTTCTCACCATCAAAGTCCACAGTTCCATCCCCATTGAGATCCACATCATGTAGCATCTCATCCACCTCCTGGGTATTGAGTTGCTCTCCCAGTAGGGCAGTCACAGCCTGGCGCAGCTCTGTCCCACTGATGGAGCCATCTCCATCTGTGTCGAACTTGAGAAAAAAAGGAAATATGAAAAGGTCAGTTTATGTGGCTTTATGTCTAACCCCAATCCTTATTTTTCTTTACGTTTTTCAGCTTATTCTACCTCTTCTTTTCAGATCAACCTACTTTGCTCAACTGTCCCCATCTCTACAGTTTTCTCCCCTATCCTGACATACCATTTGGTGTTGTATTTGGGTGCTCACAGCACAATACAAGTCAACTTTTCCTCTGTGATATATTGAACCATCTGTGTGGTCTGGATCAATCATGTGCATCTTTCCTGCTCCACTAGTATTTTCTCTCCTGGTGAGGGATGACTCATGCAGGGGGAGACCCATACAATTGGTCACTCAAAATGTTTCTCTGTCCTTTCCCTCCATATAATGGGCATCCAGCAAAGGGAAAGCAGCTCTCATAATGCAGTACTTATGGATGTGAAGCTGGGTTAGTCCTAGCTTTAGGCAGTGAGGCAATGTTGCAAGTGGCACATATCAAGAAAAATGGTATCAACCTCTCCTGTAGTTTTTGAGAGGCTGGCCCTGGTGTGAAGGCAGACTGTGTCTCGGGGGTGTCAAACTCATTTTCACCAAGGGCCACGTCAGCCTTATGGTTTCCTTAAAATGGCTGATGAATTTTAAAAGGGCTTAACAAATGCAAGGCTGGGTTAAAATTTCTGAATGAAACATTAACAACCTTAGATATGCAGATGATACCACTTTGATGGCTGAAAGCGAGGAGGAGCTGAAGAGCCTTCTAATCAAGGTGAAAGAAGAAAGTGCAAAAGCTGGGTTGCAATTAAACATTAAAAAAATCCAGGATTATGGCAACCGGACTGATTGATAACTGGCAAATAGAGGGAGAAAATGTGGAGGCCGTGACAGACTTTGTATTTCTAGATGAAAGATTACTGCAGACACAGACTGCAGCCAGGAAATCAGAAGACGCTTACTTCTTGGGAGGAGAGCAATGACCAATCTCGATAAAATAGTGAAAAGTAGAGACATCACACTGGCAAACAAGATCCGCATAGTTAAAGCAATGGTATTCCCCACCTATGGATATGAGAGCTGGATCATAGGGAAGGCTGAGCAAAGGAAGCTAGATGCTTTTGAACTGTGGTGCTGGAGGAAAGTTCTGAAAGTGCCTTGGACTGCAAGAAGATCAAACCAGTTCATCCTCCAGGAAATAAATCCCGATTGTTCATTGGAGGGAAGGATAGTAGAGGCAAAGATGAAGTACTTTGGCCACATAATGAGAAGACAGGAAAGCTTGGAGAAGACAATTATGCTGGGGAAAATGGAAGGAAAAAGGGGCCGACCAAGGGCAAGATGGATGGATGGCATCCTTGAAGTGACTGGCTTGACTGGGGAGCTGGGGGTGGTGACAGCCGACAGGGAGCTCTAGCGTGGGCTGGTCCATGAGTTGGAAGCAACTGAACAAATAAGCAACAGCAACAAATTGGCTAATTATAATTGTAGAACTGTATAAATTTAACTATGTTGACCTGAGACTGAAAGCCTTGCGGACTTCACAAAATGATGTGGCAGGCTGGATTTGCACACAGGCCTTGTTTTTGACACAAGGTGTACCAGATCTTCTTATTATACCACAAGAAGGCCAACAGTTCCCCTTTACCTAATGGTCCTCTTCGGTAAAATTAAAATTCTAAGAAGGTGCCTTTACATTTAGAGACTCACAGCTGCACAAATAAGATCACAGATGCAGAACAAGGACAAAAAGCACATTTCTGAACACATGCCAGCTGTCTCTGTGCCATTTTACTGAGCCTAAACCTGGGAACATCCCTCCACCGTTCTCCACACAGCCTGAAAGTTAATAATCCCCGCTGCCAAAAGGAATTGACATTTCCATGCATGAAAACCAGAGGGCAGTGTTTTCATACCTCAAATGAGTTCATTATTTCACCATAGCAAGAGATCCATCATAGTCATTTTTCATGCTGTAATTACTAATTCTACTGAACCAGTAGGACTGCAAGGACTCTAACCAAAATAAGGCCAGATTTATGATTACAATCAGTCCTCCATATTCATGGATTCAACCAGCCATGGCGTGGAAATATTCTAAACAAAACAATTCCAAAAAACAAACCTTGATCTGCCATTTGTAGAAAAGACATTATTTCACTGTGTCATTGTAAATAATGGGACTCAATGATTTTTTGTATATAGGGGACTCCTGGAAACAAACCTCAGTGCATACCAAGGGCTTGCTCTAATGTATTTTCAGACCAGAATCTGACCAACACATAGTACTTTATACAAGGACCAAGTTTGCTTCAGAATATCTAGCATTTTTGTTTAAATTAATGTTATGTTAAATAGCTAAACTTCCAGAGTCTCAAACCAGCACAGTTTAGAAACAAGGGTTGGGATCCTGCACCAGAGATTACAGTGGGCACCTTTACAATAACAGAACCATGTTGCTGATGCATCATGCACTGATGATAGTAAATTATGACAATGCACAACGGTATCACACAAAATGTTTTGTTGTATAATGGGGGCTCCTATTGTATAACAAGTCACATTGCACATTGGGATATGTTGTCTATTTGGACTGTTGTGCAATGGCCCTAATAACATAGTGATGCCTCCTCTCTGGAGAATATGAACATTGGACAATGGCACAATTATATCGTACACAATTGTAAGTGGGTTTACAATGACATAATTTTATAACAGGATGCCAACCAGAACATTTTGTGTTAGTTTCTGAGAGCTGTCCTGGATTTTCAGGATTTTTGACATCAGCATGTCTTTAGAGGAAGATCCAGCGTCAGGGAGCTCTAACGCTTCACCTAACTGCAAAGTTTTTATTCTTCTCTATGTTTTACTATTCAGTCTAGTGGCAGGGATTATGAAAATATAATGTGGAGGTTTAAACAGGACACTACATAACACATAACACAAGGAATTTGGCAAATTGCTGAGTCTCTTCCGTTTCTTTTTCCCCCATCGTACCTCACGGAAGGCGATTTTGAGTTCCCTTACGCCCACCATATGAGCAGTTTCCTCACGCAGCTTTGGACCCATCATTTCTACAAAGTCGTCAAAGTCCACACGCCCACCCACTGTGAGGAAAGAGAGGTGAAATGGAAGAAGAAGGTAGTCAAACTTAGGAACACTGCTGAATGAGTTAGAAAATTATGTTAGCATTCTAATTAAATATACTTCAGCTTTCTGTCTTCCTGAACCATACAGTAGGGAGTCCAATTTCATACTGTCTGAAATTTCACATATGTACATATGAATGTCACCAGGTCAAGATTATTCCAGGCCTTGAGATATTAGGGCCAAAATCTGATACTTGTGCCCAGGTGATGTTGCGAGATGCTGTTGTAAAGGGCAAGTCCTGGTGATGCATTAAGCATCAGATCCAATTACATTGAGTATGTTATTTAAATGAAAATATCAAGTCTAACTAATTAGGGATATATATATCTATACACACACACCTTTTAAAAGCAGTGTTCTCACCCTGAGATTCCTCCCCTTTGCTCTGAGAATTGAAGATGAATGTCCAGGACTTGAGATTCAAGGCTAGACCTTCCTTTCCATCATCCCATTGGGTATTCTTATTCTTGCTTAATATTCCCATGCTTATATGATTTGAAACTCCTACTCACTAACTCTTTTTTGTTACATTTCTGGAACTCTGGTTAGTGGGATTTTACTAACACGTTTCTGGCTACATATGCCCTACCTATCGCATTTGTATATTTAAATATTCACACTTATTTTTGCAACAACTGTGCAAACTATACACACACACACACACACGCATGCACATACACACACACTGAGTAAAAGCAACTTCACACTGGTTGGGAATTGCGAGGAGAAGAGGAGGAGTGGTGGTGACCACTTATGCCACATGACTGCTGGAATAACACAACTGCAGCAGAAAGGACGCCTTAATCCATTTATTTGTTTTATTAAAACACTTTAAAAACTGCTTTTCATCCTTATGGATGCTGGCATGTTTAGCAAATATAATGAAAGTTATAATACAATAGAAAATATAATTTAAACAATAAAAACACCTAGCCACATCATCAGAATTAAAATAAAGCTCCATTTCAGTTTGATTGTTTTAGCAAACAAGGAGAGCATGAGCTTCTGCTGAAACACCTGCATCATTGGCGTCATTGGCACCTCCAGCATACCATTACTGGAGTGCTACATATGATAAGGCCCTATTCTCTTTTGTAAAAACTTCAGGTATGAGGTGCCTTCATGGATGATTTTAGGTCTATGCATATATATATATATATTTACTTTTGTTGGATTACCCTATACACTTGTGTATAAATCTAGAAGTTTTAATTTTAAAAAATCAACCCAAAAAATATGAGTCAATGTGCGTACTGTACCTTAGCTCTATCACCACTGAGTAGAATGGCAAAAAGTTTGAACTTCGTTTTCTTGATATTTAGGGACAATGATGCAGAGGTTTATGCAGTTCTAAGAGGAAGGGAAAGGGATCGGCTGGTGCTTCTTCTTACTACTTTGGGTGTGGTTATGGGAAAGAAGAACATAAACTCCCAACTCACTGCGCATTTTGATATGTTGGGAGATCTCAATAAGCTCCATTTCAGTGGGCATGTAGCCCATGGTTCGCATGCACTCTCCTAGGTCCTTGTAACTGATGTAGCCATCCTGGTCAGTGTCAAACTCCTTGAAGGCATCTAGCAGTTCTGCCAGGAAAGATTCAAGAGTAGTTTCCAGACACTACACAAATATTCCTGTTTTAACGACAGCTTGACATTTTTCTGTTTATTTCTTTATGCAGTAGAGTCTTGCTCATCCAACATTCTGTATTATCCAACGCAGTCTGCCTCCTGCCTGGATCCACAGCTGTTTCAATACATTGTGATGTTTTGGTGCTAAATTCGTAAATACAGCAATTACTACATGACATTATTGTGTACTGAACTGCTTTTTCTGTCTATTTGTTGTATAACATGATATTTTGGTGCTTAATTTGTAAAATTATGATGTAATGTGATGTTTAATAAGCTTTTCCTTAACCCCTCATTATCCAACATTTTTGCTTATCCAACATTTATGTTGGGTAAGTTAGACTCTACTGTATCTATGTGTGCACAACTACACATGCTTTTGAGAAGTATAGCTGGTTTGTGAGGTTTTTTTTTTTTTAAAAAAACTGACATGCTAAATTTCTTACTTGAATTAGCCTATATGTAGGATGAGAATAGAGAAAAAATAGCTGGAACAGGTGGCCACTACCCCAGGGCATCATTCTTATCCCTCTTACAATTATGGCAAAGATCTCAGCAATAAATAAAAGAAAATACTAATTATGTGATTTTTAAAATCAACAAAAGACAGAAATGAATGTTGTGTGTGTGATTTTAAATAATCTCTTTGTGGAAAAACATTAGAATCATAGAATCATAGAGTTGAAAGTGACCACATGGGCCATCTAGTCTAACCCCTACCCATGCAGGAAAAGCACAATTAAAGCACTCCCAACAGATAGCCATCCAGCCTCCAAAAAAGAAGCCTCCACCACACTCCGGGGCAGCGAGTTGCACTGTTGAACAGCTCTCGCAGTCAGGAAATTCCTCCTCATGTTCAGGTGGAATCTCTTTTCTTTAATTTGAACCCCTTGCTCCGAGTCCTAGGCTCCAGGGTAGCCAAAAACAAGCCTCTCCTCCTTATGACATCCTTTCACATATTTATACATGGCTATTATGTCTCCTCTCAACCTTCTCTTCTGCAGGCTAAACATACTCAGTTCTTTAAGACACTCTTCATACAGCCTGGTCTCTAGATCTTTGATCATTTTAGTCACCCTCCTCTGGACACCTTCCAGTTTGTCACTATCTCTTTTAAACTGTGGTGTCCAGAATTAGACACATTATTCCAGGTGAGGTCTTATAGTTTCACTTAACCACAGTTTCACGTATTCATCTATTCACTTAGGACCTCATGTGCAGACTACACCCTCTTCTCAGTACCACCATAATTTGTTCTATTGAAAATAATAGAGTCTCTAGGATTCACATTTTCACGTATCCACATGAATTCTTGGAACATATCCTGCACAGATATTTGGATTGTATTGTATTTCCTTTGCTTTCGTTGTTGTCCTTCTCATCCTCAGCATCTCAGATGCCTTCCAAAATGGATACAGGAAATATATCTTAGCAATACAAAAAAAAAAAAAAAAGGGAGGAGCTGTGCAAACAGTCCTTTTTATTGATACTTGTTCAGATAATTTCCTTCTTCCCGCTTCCATCAATCCAGGACAGCTAATGACTGCTTACATTAATGGGGCAAAGTATAAGATCAGCATCGGCAGAGCCAAGACGTTTGGCACCTAACCTCCTCCCTTGCAAAGCCTGTGTCTCTTGCATCCCTGTGTGGGTTGAGTATTTGAGAGAAGGAGGATATGGACAATGTCCTACTTGCCCAGAGAGAAGGCCCACCTCTACCAAGATCCAAATTCATCATTACCATCTCCCCAGGTCAATGGCAACTCACCATCCAGTTCTAGCGGGGAAAGCTCCCTCTCCTGGCAAAAGAAAGAAAAAAGGGAGGAGGGAGTTAGAGTCCAGCCTTTTACATTGTAGTATAACTATAAACAAATTGCCTAGAATAGAATTTGGGAATAGATGAAGCAACACAGGAGGAAATTTCCTAAGAGACATGACCAAGATGAGAGGGTAAGAAAGATTGTATTGCAAATATTTGCTTGTACAGTTTTTGTTAAACATTCCCTATACTGTTGTGAATTTTGCAAGCTGTATGGCCACCTTACAACCTCTGAGGATGCCTGCCATAGATGCAGGTGAAACATCAGGAGAGAATGCTTCTGGAACATGGCCATACAGCCTGGAAAACTCACAACAATCCAGTGATTCTGGCCATGAAAGCCTTTGACAATCCCTATACTGAGTCCCTATGTAGTGTGACATATGTGGATCAATGGCCAATGTGCATAGCTGGCACCTCATGGTATTGCCACAAAGCAGTGCCTAGAGGCAATGCACAGTCACACACTACTCTACATACTTTAGAGTGCTACCACAGATGCAATGATGCCACTTGTTCAAGTCCATTTATGTAAGCATTAGTTGGATATAACAACTGTACACATTACTCTGCATATGTAGCACAAGTTATATATCTGTATGTCACTAACCATATGCCATCCATTAGTTCTGGCCAAAACATTTTGTCCTCTCATATCCAGCAGACTGGAAATTAGTCAGAAATGGGTGAAGACGCCCTTCCATCAACTTGTGTTAGTGACAAAGGACTCCACCAGTGTACTCCCTCTGCACCCATACAGAGGTTTATAGCAAGAGCAAGATCCTCAAAGAGGGAATTCCAGGTGTGGGGTAGGGTCTTCCTCCTGGAGGCTGACATCATTAATACTCCCATTGCTTTCAATGGGGCAAATAGCTAAAATGTAATGTTTTTGGCCAGACTGAAAAACCCAGCATCTAAACATCCCCCTACTTACCTTCTCTACTGGGTATTGCAAGCCGATAGAAAGATAAGTAGATCTGCCTCTTTGTATCTCCCTGACACCACATAGGCTTCCACTAAAAGCACTGTATTTATTATTCTTATCTATGTGGCCATGTATCCCTATAGTACACAAGGTAAATAAAATTACCTCCTATACTACAGCAAGGGTCATATGGCAGGCACCCGAGAGGTTGCTGGACTCAGCATTCTTCATACATGGCTATGGTAGTGAGAGTACATGGGGCTGGAGTTCAACAACATCCAAAGGGCTGCATCTCTTAATTTTTTTTCCTTTGTATAAATGTACTACCATTTAGCAATTGCTCTCTACATCTGACTGGCACTTTGTTCAGATATAATTAACTTGTGAAGCTTGCTATCATTATGAAAAGCTGTAAAAAGATTGGATTTGTTGGTAACACTGACATACATCATCATCAACCCCTACATGCTCCTTCTCTATCAGGGGAAAGATTATACAGCCAGTTGTATGTTCTATGAAAATTATAGTGCCTCAAGGATGGGCTGTCAGAATGTTAAAGGAGCATTGGCATTATAAATGTTTGTACTTGTGTGTGTGTGTGTCTGTATGTTGTGTGTGTGTGTGTGTGTCACAGTTCAGCAGAGGTAGGGGGAAGCAACTCTTATTTGGGGTATGTAGAATTTTGGACTTCATTAGCCGAAGATTACAAATAATGATGGACCTCAATGATCAAAACCTAGAGGGAAACCTACTGATCCCCCCATTTCCCTCAGTTAAAGGTTAATCAGACCCAGCAGACCTAGAGGTGGGATGGGGGAACCAGGAATCTGTATGTGCTGTCAATCAATGGGTTTTAGAACTCCTTAACAGCAACTTAAAATTAATAACAAAGAACAACACTAAGAAACCAAATGTTGTCTGAAATAGACAGACTGAATGGAATTCCAGAAGCTATGAAATGAGATTCCTTTGGATCCTTTTTCGGCCAGTCAATCCCCACTGGTTATTATTATTTATTATTATATTTATTTATTTATATAGTAATACTCAAAGTGGCTTAACATAAAAACGTTAGCACAGCATTTAAAACAGACAAATATACCAATATGATCAGGATATCTGTTCTCAGTATCTTTGTCCTTCAGATAGAGAACTTAGATGATGAGTGAGAAATTGAATCAAAATGAGGACAGTGTGAAGCAAGATGAAAGTTCCAGCATTTGTGGTAAACAGAATTACAACCCCCTTTTTACACCTAAGGAGGCAGAGTTTTCTGGAGTTACAAGAGATCAGTTAGTGTGTGTGTGCCAAATATAAAATAAGATGCATGAAGCTGATTGGTTGGGCCATGGCCGGGGAGCAGGCTGAGCCTGGGACTTTTCGATATTGTTACATTTTTCAGGCTTGAGCTATGTAGGTGCTTGCAGGGAAGAAAAGAGGGAGAAGCAGAGAGAGACAGCGTTTGGCGTGTGCTCTCGCTTCATGAGCTGCTGGGGGAGTTTATCCACAAGGACAAAAGAAAGACCATTTTAAATCTCTCATAAGAGGACATTATGTGAGTTGGTGCAGCTGATCACATTGTACATATGTTGTCCTGAATACTGAAGAGTAAACCACTTGTCCTTCATTGTTCATCTGCTTGGCATATTTTCTTTCTCTGGCAAGGCAGTGTGTGGCCTGATGCAATGTGAACTACACGTGGTTTATTTTACATTATGCCACAGAGTTCTCCCCACAAATCAACCTAATGAGAACTGAGCATGTTTGTAAGTACAACATGTTTAGAGTTAGTTTTTTTAAATGAAATTTTAAATGTGTGTGTATGGAAGGAGGAGGTGGACTGGGCATGGCTGGGACCTTGAAAGCAGCAGTCCTTCTATAAGAGGACAGCCATTCTACAGTGTTTTATCTTGCATGACTAGAAGGAAATCATCTCCTAACAATGTCCTCTAAGAAGTCTCATCTCTTTGAAGGAAGCTGATTAACACAGAGTGAAGCTTGCATAATGAACCACCTAGTGCTTATAACAATCCTTCCCACTTCCACCCCAGTAAAAAATCGCTTCCCAAATTAACCTGCCGAAGGTTGGATTAAATGGATTGGAGGTCATGTAACAGCTCTGCGAGTTTTATCTGTGCCACCCCTGTGTGAAAAGAAAGCAGCTCTTCACACGGCTTTTTTACTAAACCTGGAGGGTTGAAATGCTGCTGCGGAGCTGTCTGTCCATCCTTTCCTCAATGGACATCTCTGGGATCCATTCATAAATAGGAGGAAGCCTCCAAAAAGAGATAGGCTCCCATTTCTCCTGATATTTTCCTCATCTATATTTCCCTCTGGCTAATGGGATTTCCTGCCTCACAGCAGGGCAAGAGACCTGGGCTATTTATATGAGTTAGTCAAGCAAGGGCTAGGAAGATGCTGTTCTGGGCTAATGATAATCTTGGTTGGCATGATGCCACCCCATTGCTGCTTAGAAGCCAAGCAGTTCCAGCCCTTTACTTCATTAACCACCACCCTCCCATTAAACAATGGGCTCCGGAAACAAAGTCAGCTTCTGCCCTAAAGTTTTGTAAATCTATCACGTCTCAACAGAAAATTCTGACAGCAGTACCTCTTGCTGTACCCACCAATATGAAACAGTCATGATAAATAGTCCTTAATCAAGGTATGGCAGAGGAATGAAAGCAAGAGAGGGAGATGATGAGAAATGGAGGTTGTTCGAATTTTACTCGCACCAACCCCAATAGCATGGCTAGTACTCAGGGAGGATGGGAGCTATTGGGTAATAGTGCCTGGCCTGTTATGTTCTCTACTCCTGCTGTTTCCACACAGTTTAGGTGTCCCTTATTATAAGGCATAGCTTATGTTTGAGGGGTTATCCACTGGTTCTCAACCTGTGGGTCCCCAGGTGTTGTGGCCTACAACTCCCAGAAATCCTAGCCAGTTTACCAGCTGTTAGGATTTTAGGGGGTTGAAGGCCAAAACATCTGGGGATGCACAGGTTGAGAACCACTGGGTTATACAGTATATGCTGATCAAGCTGCCAACAACACCAAAATTCAGTATTTTTGAGTGAGGTTCTTTCAAGGTGTGCATTTTGTAATTTATGTGGACATGTTGACTTCACAGAGAAATACTAAACTAACTGAAGTGAAGACTTTCACTTGATATTTAGGAAGAACACGAACTTGCCAATAGCGTCTTCCTGCTTGTCATCCCTGCCTGCCTCTTATTGCCATTCTGAAACCCTGGCAACACTGCAAAGGTTGCCTATAATAATAGACTTTATGTCACATGAGTAATAGGGCTGTCCTGAAAACACAGTGTGTTCAAACAAAGCATTTTTCTCTCTGGGGTCAAAGATGATGGAAAACTGGTTCCACGTGTTTTTCAGTGAAAGCCAGCTGCACGCAGCAAAAAGGTTGGCAAATGGCGTTTGCGATGTCATAAACTCAGCAACCTCCCTTCCCTGAAGTGGTTTCGAAATGAATTTTAAATGAACTGTTATTTACTTATTTTAATAAGACAGTAAACAAACAAAAACCCCACACAAATAATTTAAACAGCTCAAGAGCTAAATGCTTCAAACCCGCTCCCTTGTATTAGAGGTTGCTGAATCAGGATCACTCTGGTAGACACTGAAGACTGGATTGAGCCTCTCAACATGATGTCATATTAATTTCCTGGGAGATGACATTGTTTTAACTTTTATTCGAATGTTAGGGGTATATCTTTTTCCTCTCATTGAGAACTCAACACTGTGTTGCATAACCATAAGCTTATCCTTGCTCATCTAAACCACTATCTTCACTTAGCTTTCAGGCTTTATTACATAGTTATCTATACTGTAGAATGAAAGCAGTTCGACACCACTTTCAACTGCCATGGCTCAATGTTCAGGAATCATAGGAATTCAAGTTTTATGAAACACTGGCACTTTTTCACAGAGAAGACCTTTTTTGTTTCAGGAGTGACTTGAGAAACTGCAAGTTGCTTCTGGTGTGAGAGAATTGGCCATCTGCAAAGACATTGCCCAGGGTATGCCCAGATGTATTGATGTTTTACCATCCTTGTGGGAGGCTTCTCTCATGTCCCCGTATGGGGAGCTGGAGCTGACAGAAAGGAGCTCTCCCCGCTCCCCAGATTCGAATTGCCAACCTTTCCATCAGCAGCCCTGTCGGCACAAGGGTTTAACCCATTGCACCACCGAGGGCTGCAGAGAAGGCTAAAGATCTTTAAAAACTGCAGCTTCTGCCATTCCACAGCATTGAGCCATGGCAGTTAAAGTGGTATCATGTCTCAGTAATTCTACAGCTTAGATGCACCCTTAGACTCCACAACTGGGCCTGCACCAACATGTTGTTAGGTGGAGTCCCATTCAGAGTTCCACAAAGACACCCTCTCTTTCAGGATATCAAGCCATTGCATCCTGTAGCATCCAGTTACTTCCATGTCAGTTGGGTAGTAAATTCATTCTTGCTTTCATTCAAACTGTAAAGATCCTATCCAAGGTTCTGAATCCAGATGAAGAAACAGAGTTTGTCTCTTTTGCCAGATTAAAATCCACACAGGATTTATCTCCGACTGATTTGGAATGGTCCAACAATAAGGTAATATTTTGTGCATGTGTAATGGCGCTCCATGCAGTCATGCTAGCCACATGATTGCATGCTAGCCGACAACGCTGGCTCTTCGGCTTAGAAATGGAGTTAAGCACCATCCTACAGAGTCGGACATGACTAGACTTAATGTCAAGGGGAAACCTTTCCCTTTACCTTATATGTTAATTTTGAAGGATTCTTATGTTTTTTTTTCTATTCTGCAAATCTTGGTATTGTCTACTAATGATAATTCCACCTGGAGAAGAGTGTGTGCAGATGTGTGTGAACCTGCATGTTTGTATGTGTGTTTTATAATTTACTTTTCAATGGTAATTTTTAAAAAGTAGTTTGTTTCTATGATTCATGACACTGTGTGAAAAATAATTCATTGTTGCTAACTACTATAGAGTTGCATTTTTTTACATTGCTCTTACTTTCTCATTTTTTTACTTTTCTGAGGGAAAGAGAAGAGAATAACATGGCACTAGAAAAATTCAACTCAGAATGCTTTCCTATAATGCTTCCTTTAACAGTAATAATTGAAAGGGATCAGAAACAGTTTGTCATTACACTTGTAAAATAACGTCATTTTCTTACAGTTTTACTTTTGAAATGTTATTTCATCACACTGTCATCGGGAGAAAAAAGAGTTAATTAGTTGCAGGCAGCTGTGCTACTTTTAACTTGTTCCTTCTGTGCTCTGGTACCATTTTGGCCCCAAACAGGGTCACACTGAATTTGCTATTAGTAAATAGGACATTGGGGGCTTAGTTCTACCACTTCCCTCCCTCCTTCTCTCCCTCTACACTAGAGATGGGAATCACGCGGCCCTCCAGGAGCTGTTGGACTGGAAGTCCCAGCATTCCTCATCACTGACTGCACTAATAAAGCTATTGGGAGCTGTAGCCCAGCAGCAACCTTTGATGGGGCCCATTTTGTTCACCCAAACTCTACAGACATGGGCTCACCTTGCCAAAGACGGTATTGAGGAAAGGCGAGTAGGTCTTAATAGCAGCGGCATAGGGGTCAGCTTGACTCTTCTTGCCCTGCTTTCGCCCCCCGCTGGACTGGTTGCTTCGGCGTGACTCCGAGCCAGGGCTTCTGTTGCCTTTGGGTTCGCCGTCTCCTTTGGGGGGCTGTTCTCCTTCCTCTGCTTTGCCCTTGGCTGGGCCCTCCACTTCCGCAGACTGTTTGCGTGGCATGGGACAGGTAGGTCTCTCGGAGATGGGCACCCACTGGAAGACTTGTAATGTAAAGGCTTAAGAAGAAGCACCTAAGCAATCCTCTTATACTCACCCCCACCCCCTGGAGAAGCTGGGTAAGAGGGAAGCCAATTAGTGGGGATTATCACAGAGACACCACTGCTGGCTTCAGCCTGTTAGAGCTGCTCGCACCCATGACTTCTATCACAGGACCCTCTTAAATCGCCCGTCTCTCCTTGTCCTCATGTAGGAGAGGCCATAGCCAAGAGGTGGCGCATGCAATGAGCGTCTACATGTTAGACAAGGGCAACTTTGACCAAGAGAATGGTCCTTTCTTCTGAAACAGAAGACACAAAAAGCAAATATGCCCCTTGCTTTCCACTGAACTGGGTATAGAAGGATACGTCATTGCTGGTGATAGCATCCTCCATTGCCACCAAGGGCAACAGAACACTTTCAGGGGACAGAAAAAGGGCATCTGTCAAGGGTGCTTTGAATGCGATTTTTCTGGTTCTTGGCAGGGGGTTGGACCGGATGGCCCATGAGGTCTCTTCCAGTTCTATGATTCTATGATTTGGCATGCACAGTTCTGTCCTTCAATAGAGGAGGAAGGCCTGGGGTTTCTGGAGGAAAAGTCAGAAAGCTAGCATTGCTGCTTCCATTCCACTATAGCTTCTTCCAATTGAAAGAAGTTGCTTCACTATACCTAGTGGGACACTCAGTCTTGGTAAAAACTGCAGAACTGCACACAAGAGAGCGAACAATTTAATGTGAACCCTTATTGTGCCTAGAGAACTTGCTTCCTTTCTTTTCAAATGCCTCTCAATACATGGTTAAACTGCACAGCCATTTCCCCCCATTTCATAGCTTTTCCTTATACAAACTTATTTTTTGCATGGCTCTTACTGAAGAAGAAGAAGAAGAAGAAGAAGAACAACAACAACAACAACAACAACTTTATTTTTCTACCTTGCCTCCCTCTCCCCAAAGGGACTCAGGGCGGCCAAACCCAGGCAACATACAATTAAAACAGAATAACAAATTACAATTTTAAATAGCATAAAACAGCATAACAATAATAAACAAGCATCAAGCAACAACAGACTAATTTTGGAGGGGGAAAGGAGGCCAATCCTTTCCCCTTCTAAAATGTGCCTTCCTTTTAATTGGCCCATTGCTTTGCAGCTATCAGAGATTTCAGTACTTGAGGCTTGAGTCTCAAAAGCCTTTTCAACATCAAATTTTGTCTATATCCATTTGTTAATCTGGGATATGCATGAACTAGCTAGAAAAGACCTGCACTAATACAGTTTTAAAAGGCATTACCAAGACATCCAAAACATCATTTCAGCCCAAAGGGTTCGTGTATCACCTTTAGATTTCTGGAATCTGAGTTCAGTTCATCACACCAAAAAGCCTATGTGATTGTTGTTGTTAACTGCTGTTCTGAGATATGTACTAACTCATGGTGACCCTCTAAATGGAGTTTCAATCCTTCTCCACATTTCTTTGCCTCTAGCCCCACACAGTGGCTAATTGTTCAACCCTGGAGGAAAGATGCAGTGCAGTGGGAGTGTATTAACTGCAGAGAGTTTAACACAACTCATTCTAAGGACAGGGATAGGGAACTTCTTGCCTCATCTCTTTTTAGTTAAAAGATGAAAGTAATGTGTTGAGAGAAGCAGATGCTGTGTGGCAAATGAGAGCAACTCTTCCCTATGTTTTCTGCTCTTATCTTCCCAGTCTACCAAGAGGGATCAGATCACTCATACCAGATATCGGAAATGCTTGCTTTGGAGTTCTTCTGAAACTAGGCTTTGATAAATGTGCACAGCAATGTGGGCAGACTCTTAATGGGAAGCACCCTTCTTCCTTGGAGGTATGGAGGCAACTGCATTCTTCTCACCCTTCCCTATGAGTTCCCATAACTCCCAGGAAAGGGTGAAGAGGAATGCAGTTTTAGTATCACGTGATGCCTCTTCCCTATTATCCTGGAGTCAGAAGTGGGGGAAAAAATCACAGAAGGAAACAAATGCACAGCACACACCCCTTTGAACCACTGGAGAAACCACAGTTGAACTATTGGAGAAACCACAAAAGAATCAAGTGAAAGTGAAACAGGGAAGATACTTGTATAAGTATTGGTTTCATTATTGCAACTGCATGCAAATTTTCAGCTTATGTACAATTCTGGTTCTATTAAGTTTATTGCTTTATTGTTCAACTGACAACTCACCGTGAAGTGTATAAAGTACAAAAGGGAAATTCTGAAGGAAGTGGAATCACTTTCAGGAATGCAAAGTAATTTTTAAAAGTACATTCAAATGTCAGCACAGTATACAATATTTATTTCACAAATGGCCTACTTGTTACATATTGCTCCTGTTTGTTTTAAACAGGTGGTTGAAATTATTTTCTCATTCAAATATTACCACATGCATAATGCCTTCTGGATTTGGCTTTGGACTCCAGCTCCTGCATTTTAGTTTTCATACTGCAATCAGTTATAGCAGTTCTGGGAAGCATATTCTCCTTCATTCTAGCCCATTTTAAATAATAGTTTGACATAATAAATGCATAGTGTATAGTGCAATCCCATGTGTCTCATGGTTGTATGTCCTCAAGTAATTTTGACTATGGTGGCTACCTATTCTGGGCAAGGTTTATTCAGAGTAGGTTGCTATTGCCATTGCCCTCCTCTGAGACTGAGATAATGTGATTTGCCCAAGGCCACCCTATGGGCTTGCATGGCCAAGAGGAATTTGAACCCTGGTCTCTCAGAATAATAGACCAGGCGGTTCATGTACCTACTCAGAAGTAAAGGTAAAGGTTTCCCCTGACATTAAGTCTAGTCGTGTCTGACTCGGGGTGGGGTGCTCATCTCCATTTCTTAGCCGAAGAGCCGGCGCTGTCCGTAGACAACTCCAAGGTCATGTGTCCAGCATGACTACATGGAGTGCTGCTACGTTCTCGCAGAAGTTGTACCTATTGATCTACTTACAATTGCATGTTTTTTAATGGTTAGGTTGGCAGAAGCTGAGGCTAACAGCAGGAGCTCATCCTGCTCCCCGGATTCGAACCACCAACCATTCAATCAGCAAGTTCAGCAGTTCAGCTGTGCCACCAGGGAGCCCACACAGAAGTAAATACCACTAAATTCAAGAAGGCTCAGCTGCCAGATAATGCTTGAGAACTGCAGCCTTTAGGAACACAAACTTCACATTGGCAAAGTAAATACTTCAGAGAGCTCTTTAAAATGTTTTCTGTGGCTTTTTATTGAACCATTTTAGATAACATCTACATATGACAAACTTCACTCTTAAGTGAGGAAAACTTTATAAACAGAAAAGAGGACCAAGGACACATTATGGAGCAAAACCGAAACAGCTTGCTAAAACCTTGAAACTTTTATCTCATTTGTTTAAAGTGCCCATGCTTCAGCAAAAGAACTTCAAAGGTAGAAGGATAAAGATTTATGACATTACACGTGTGCAACAAACAAGGCCTGGGCTGCCCTGGCATTAAGCCCAATTAAACAGCTGCAGCAGACAAGAGATTTGGGAAGTCATGGAAAAACAATTGTTAGTTATCTCTTATTTTACAAACAGTAAGAAGATGTTATTAGTTTTCTGCCTGCCAAAAGAGGCTGCTAGCACACATACGTGTACACACACAACCCAGCTTGACTTGCTTTTCTTGCCAATGTTGCCCTTAGTGACTTCAGTGCTATGACATCAGCTGTTGACATTGCTGAGGCTGCGATCCTAAATTATTGTTGTCATTATTTTATGTAAATTGCCCAGAGTCTCAATACTGGGGAGAAGGTGGGATATAAATAAATAAACTAATCCTATAATCACTGACTTTGCTGTAAATGCAACTGAATTATTTAGAAGTTACTTCTGAGTATACACATACAGGACCAAACTTTTGTTGTATGTATGTGCCTTCAATTCACTTGTTGACTTATGGTGACCCCACAAATTTCATAGTTTTCATAGGCAAGGAATACTCAAGAGGTGGTTTTACCACTTTCTGCTTCTGAAATATAGCCTACAGCAGTGGCTCTCAATCTGTGGATCCCAAGGTATTTTGGCCTACAACTCCCAGAAATCCCAGCCAGGTTACCAGCCGTTAGGATTTCTGGGAGTTGAAGACCAAAACATCTGGGAATCCGCAGGTTGAGAACCACTGGTGTACAGCATGTTTCCTTGCACACAGCTGGAGTGATTAAACAACTATGGAAATACGTTTTATCCCGTTCCAAATTTAGAATCTAAACTTTGTGGCAGGGACCCTACTTTCTCCTCCCACTTTTTTCTTCCTTTCTTGACACTCTAAGTGATGGGTCTATATAAAGAGTACAGTAGAACTAAATGCCACCCAAGCCTATTCTGCCTGAAACAGCTGTCTGCCTGATGCCAGTCCACTCCAGTCCAGGTCAGCCCACAGGGGGGTATGTGCTCAGAATAGATTCAAGCTGCCAGGTGCCAGCCAAAGGACAGTCCTTGCTTGCAAACCAAGGCAGGAGGATGGCCGCCGTACAAGTGCACGCTCTGCAGCTTAAAGAAGCAGTGCATAGAAACTGTTGCTGACTCATATCAATATTTTCATTAATAACATCAATAACTGCCCAGTCTGGTGCTCACTTCACTCCTATCATCCCTAGCCACTGGTCTTGTTATCTGAAGCGGATGAAACTTGGAGTGAGATAAGGCTAGCACAGATTGAAAATCTCTTTTTGGCAAATGGACATAGATTTAAACCTGGAAGTCATTGATTTTTATAGTTTTAAATTGTTTTTAATATGAATTTTATTATGTGATTTAACCTGTTTTAAACGATGTATTTATGTGTGTTGGGCATCTAATTGTTGCCAGTCTGTATGCCGCCCTAAGTCGCCTTCGGGCTGAGAAGGGCGGGATAAAAGTGTGGTAAATAAATAAATAAATTCCAGAATCCAAAAGACTCTAAAATAAAAAAATGGTCCACATGAATAATAATAATAATAATACTTTATTTATACCCCACTACCATCTCCCCAAGGGACTCGGTGCAGCTTACATGAGGCCGAGCCCACAATACAACAATACAAGCAATAACAATAACAATACATGCAATTAAAATAATTCACATAGACATGAATGTCTGAAATAGTGATATTCTTGCTTTCTGATGGCTCAATGTACACAAACGATGTTTCAGGCACACAGTTATTAAAACAGCATATAAGGAGTCTATGAAACATAAATGAATTTACGTAATGTTCAGAGTTGGTCTTATTATGTATCTATATTCAAATCAAAACATCCAAAACACTTCTATTCCCAATAATTTTCGATAAGAGATACTCAACCTGTTCTGTATTCGGCCTGACATTATTCTAAGCTTCCTGGTGTTTGGTTTAGCTTGACAACTGTTAGCTTCTGATTCAGAGCCTGACTTCCTCCCTGGAAGAAATGCGATCCCCACAAACAATCTGGAGCATTTCCTCCCTGCAACAGACAGTATATGACTGGGGAAAAAGTACTTGGCACATACTTTGAGGCACTCTTTTCCTCTGCAAAGGTATAGTCAGATTATTCTGGAATATTTATATATAAAGGGATCTTGTAGCACTTTAGATACTATGCTGACCATGTAATGTAGTATATAGGCAGCTTGACAGTGTGGTGCTTAGATGACATCTGCTGTAAATGCATGCAGCAACATGCATTCAGGGTTTTAAACTAAGTCTGCATCTATGCATTGTGCATGGTGATGGGGGAGGTGGAAAAAAACGGATTCCTCCACAGTTGTAAAACTGAAGAGACTGCAGATCCTGGAACCGGTTCTAGGCTAGCCTCTCCAGGCTAGCTTAGAACCGTAATCATAAGCATAATGAAACACATTCCTTCTCTGCTGGCCGAACATCCACTTAAGGGATCAATGTGAAAGAACAAACTGGTGTAGGATATCACAGTCCAAGCCACCGTTTAAGTGCTGGGATTCACACTGCCAGCCCAAAATCAGATTTCCCCACTGAGCCACAGCAAGGGAGTGTATCTCCCTTTGTAATGAATGCAGACTGGCCCCACCTTAGCTGCCATGGCTCAATGCTAGGGTATTCTGGGATTTGAAGTTTGGTGAGGCACCAGTACCATTAGGAGCTGGCTGAACTGCTGACCTGAAGATGCTGACCTTGTGCCAGCTGAAACTGCTGACCGGAAGGTCAGCAATTTGAATCCGCAAGACAGGGCGAGCTCCCGCCTGTCAGTTTCAGCTCCTACAAGCCTCCTACAGGTGTCCCCCTAAGCAATGTTCTTGCAGATGGCCAATTCTCTCACACCAGAAGTGACTTGCAGTTTCTCAAGTAGCTTCTGACACAATTTAAAAAAAAAAACAACCACAGTACCATTTGGCAGAGAAGGTGAAATACCTTGAAAAACTACTATTTCTTGAATTCTACAGCATTTGAGCCATGGCAAACTCCATCAATTCTACAGTTTAGATCAGAGCTTTCCAAACATTTCATGTCAACGACACACATTTTTAGACATGCATCATTTTGGGACACAGTAATCCAGTTTTACTAGCAGACCGGAGGTGAAACCAACCCCTTATAAGAGCTACGGACACAAATGTAAATTGTAATTACATTGGAATTACACACTGCATATGTCATGAACCTTTCCTTTACAGGCAGTCCCCAAGTTACAAACAAGGTAGGTTCTCTAGTTTGTTCTGAGGTTGAATTTGTATGTAAGTCAGAACAGGTACATTTTTAAGTGTAACTCCAGCCAAACATATACCATCTTGTAATTTTGCATAGCATAGGGAAGGCTGAACACCCTTGTAAACTTTGTTTTTCTGTCTATGTCCATGTTCAGAGGATTTCACCTCACTTTCTGTCCCTTGATAGTTGGATTTTGAAAATTTGGGCTTGTGGTGGAAACAAGGATTGGTGAAAAAGCTTCAGTGGGGACACCTTTTCCCCATGAAAACTCTTTCGAGAGTGAATTTCCATTCCTGCGGGCAGATTTTTCTCACTGCCTGTTATCTCACCCCCCATTCATACCTATGAGTCATCATTTGTAACTTGGGGACTGCCTGCTTGTTGCTTGTTTCCCTAGCTGGCTCTGGCTGAGCAGTTTAAAGCCCCCTCCCTAAATGACAAACCCCAGAATTCTGCAGGAGGCAGCAACTGGATTAAAAGTGGATAGATGCTCTAGTCCAGGCATGGAGAAAACTGGGACCTCATCACACTAGAGAATGGATCTACTTTAAATCTGGTTGCTGCCTCCTGTAGCATTCTGGGGCTTGTAGTTTAGGGGAGGAGCCTTTAAAATGCTCAGCCGGGCAGATCCTGGGCCTCACTAAACTATTGATTTATTGTACAAGAAGTGAGCCAAGGGTACAGTTATATCGTGTTTAAAAACACAAAGTTAAAAACTTGGCATTGTACTGAATGTCCTTTGACCAGAAGCGGGACACTGTGCATGTGGCAGGGATCAGGCTGCATTTTAACAGGTGGTCTGTGGTTTGCTCTTCTCCACACTCACGTCGTGGACTCCACTTTGTGGCCCCATTTCTTAAGGTTGGCTCTGCACCTCGTGGTGCCAGAGCACAGTCTGTTCAACACCTTCCAAGTCGTCCTGTTTTCTGTGTGCCCGGTGGGGAGTCTCTCATTTGGTATCAGCCATGGATTCAGGTTTCTGGGTTTTACCCTGCCACTTTTGGACTCTTGCTTGCTGAGGTGTTCCTGCGAGTATCTCTGTAGATCTTAGAAAACAATTTCATGATTTAAGGCATTGGCATGATGGCCGATATCCAGACAGGGGATGGTCCTTAGATATCACTGCCTTGGTCCTTTCACTCACTAAATTGCAAACCCCAGAATGCTGCAGGAGGCAGCAACCAGATTTAAAGTGAATTCACGCTCTAGTGCGGTGGTTCTCAAACCCAGGTGTTTTGGTCTTCAACTCCCAGAAATCTTAACAGCTGGTAAACTAGCTGGGATTACTGGGAGTTGTAGTCCAAAATTCCTGGGGACCCACAGGTGAACCACTGCTCTAGTGTGATGAAGCAGTAGGTGCTTTGGGCTTCAACTCCCACCATTACTAACAGCCTCAGGCCCCTTCCTTTTCCTTTTCCGCTTAAGTGGCCGAGGGGGAGAAGGAAGGGGCCTGAGGCTGTTGGGAATGGTGGGAGTTGAAGTCCAAAACACCTGAAGGGCCCAAGTTGGCCCAGGCCTGCACTAGTGTGAAGCAGCTTAAGACCAATTATTTATTTAAGACATTTATATGCCACCCTTCTCACCTCGAAGGGGACTCAGAACAGCGTAGAAGATATATATATATATATATATATATATATACACACACACACACACACACACACACAATATTATTACCATAGTACAATATCAGTATTATATATTACTATATTGTACTATTTATTTATTCATTTATTTACAGCATTTATATGCTGCCCTTCTCACCCCGAACGGGACTCAGAGCGGCTTACAAGATATATTTTCATACAATATATTATATTATTAGCATAGTACAATATCAGTATTATATATTACTATATTGCACTATACCATTTAGCCCCCGGTGGTGCAGTGGGTTAACCCCGTGTGCCAGCAGGACTGAAGACTGACAGGTCGCAGGTTCGAATCCGGAGAGAGGCGGATGAGCTCCCTCTATCAGCTCCAGCTCCTCATACGGGGACATGAGAGATGCCTCCCACAAGGATGATAAAAACATCAAATCATCCGCACGTCCCCTGGGCAATGTCCCCTGGGCAACGTCCTTGCAGACGGCCAATTCTGTCACACCAGAAGCGACTTGCAGTTTCTCAAGTCGCTCCTGACACGACAAAAAACAAAACTATACTATTATATTGTAATATTATTAACATTACATGTAATGTAAATATATAATTATAATTTTGTATTATTACTACTAGCATTATATTGTATTACATTATAACATGATAAATATTATATGTATATACAATATACTATATTATATTATTAGTAGAGACAAGATGGAGCTGTCTTCTGCTCTCCTCTGTCTTCACTCTGGCCAGAGCAACAGTTATGTATAATGTATTTACACAAAATATATATAATTAATTATATATACAAAACCCAGATAGATACATGTTTGCAAAAACTATCTATCGATATTTGCGAGTCCTGACTACACACATTTACAATAATATTATTATGATATTGCATTACATTATAATATTATAAATATTATATGTATATACAATATATCACATTATATTATCATATTGATTTATTGATTAATGCAACTTGAGACCAAATGAAAGGCCATGGCTCCGTGCTAGGGAATCATGGGGGGGGGGGGGGTGTGCTTCCTCTCCAGGGCCTTTGGCCTCTTCTGGCCAAGAGTGCTGGTGCCTTCCCAAACTGCAACTCCCAGGATTCCCTAGCACTGACAAATGGTGTCAAACTGCATTGATTCTCCAGTGTGGCGGCGGGGGAGGCTCTTGGGCTGGGCGCCCTGGTGCTGACCCCGGGCGAGGGCAGCCTCTCCTCCTTCCCTCCCTCCCTCCTTCCTTTCTCTCTCTCTCGGTGGAGCAGCAGCAGCAGCGTCGGAGTCTCCTTCCTGGTCCCGCCCGCCCGGCTGCCTGGGTCACTTCCTGTGGGAGCCGGGAGCGCAGCCCCGCCCAGCCGCGGACCCTCCTCCAGCACAGCGCCTGGCACCGCCCCGGGCAGCGCGCGAGGCACAGGCGGCAGAGCAAGAGGAGGCGGCGGCGGAGAGCGCGAACGCGAGCGGCGATCCCCCCTTTCCTCCCAGGCAGTGGGTGAGTCCGGAGGTTGGCCAAGGCAGGGAGGGCGGCTTGCATGGCAGCTCCGGGCCCCAGACGCTGCCTTCCAGGGAGGGGGAGAGAGAGAGAGGAGGGGACGAAGCGGGGGCAAAGCAGGCGAGAGGGGTCGCGCCCATCCCGCCGCTCCCTCCCTCCCTCCCTCCCTCTTGCCTTCCTTCCCTCGGCTTGTGGGTGGGGGTCCCTCCCTGCTCTCCCTGCCAGGGGAAAGCTCCCTCTCTCCTCCCTCTCACTTTGCAAATCCGGGATACACATACACATATTTGCAAAACCTTGATAGATAGTTGCAAAACCTATCCATATTTACGAATCCGGAATGCACACACACATTTACAAAACCCAGATAGAGAGGTGTTTGCAAAATCGATCTATCGATATTTGTGAATCCGGAATATACACACACACACATTTACAAAACCCAGATAGAGAGGTGTTTGCAAAACCTATCTATCGATATTTATGAGATGTTTGCAAAACCTATCTGTCGATATTTGCGAGTCCCGAATAGACACACACACACACACGTTTACAAAACCTAGATAGGTGTTTGCAAAACCTATCTATTGATATTTACGAATCCAGAACACACACACACATATTTACAAAACCCAGATAGATAGGTATTTGCAAAACCTATCTATCGATATTTACGAATCCAGGACACACAGACACACACATGTTTACAAAACCCTGATAGAGAGGTATTTGCGAAACCAAGATAGATAGGTTTTGCAAATCCGGAATCCACCCCCATATACGCTACACACATATATGCTACACACACATATTTCCAAAACCGGGATAGATAGATGGGTATTTGCAAAATCTATCTGTCTATCTGCCTATCAATCATGCTGCACCTACACTGTGGAATTAATGCAGTTGGACCCCACTTGAACTGCCATAGCTCAGAGCTAGAGAGTCATCGACAGGGAGGGAGTAGGGGGACTGCAGTGAGCCCCCCTCCTCTTTTTCTTCCTCCTCGTTAGCCCAGGCGAGGGAGGAAAAAGAAAAAAAAAAACCACTTTGCACCTGCCCAGAGGCTTCCTGATGGGGACCCACTCCTACAAGCCTCAGCCTCTTATTGAGGGTGTAACTGCCCTTTTGGGAGCGGTTATATAACCCATATAATCCCCAGGGCCCCCCAAGCAGTATTGTAGGGGGAGATGAGGAAGGGGAGGGGGGACACGCCCCCCAGGGCTCCCCTTTTTCTGTGGGGCAAATCTGTAGGGTCCAGATTTCCTCTGCCGCCCAGCTAGAGCTGCAGTTGCGAAATTTCCCCAGCACATCCGGTAGCCCTTCCCTATGAAGTCACCTCGTTGGGATTTACGCTGGGCTGGGAGAGAGGCACAGCTCGAGAGAGCGTTTCCTTTCCAAAGGCTGGGATCTTGCTCCTCTGCTCCGTTTCCCCTCTTGCTTCGTGTTCCCCAAATAGTCAGCGAGCGAATCCGGGTTTGGAGGTTCTGCGGTTTCTATGGGCCCTTCCACGCAGATGAATAAAATCCCACATTTTCTGCTTTGAACTGGAATATATGACAGTGTGAACTCGGGCCCCTTCCACACAGCTGAATAAAATCCCACATTTTCTGCTTTGAACTAGGATATATGGCAGTGTGGGCTCAGATAACCCAGTTCAAAGCAGATACTGTGGGATTTTCTGCCTTGATTTTCTGGGTTATGTGGCTGTGTGGAAGGGCCCTAAAATGAGGGCAGTTTTCTCCCCTCTCTTGCAGCCCCTCCTGTCTTCCTCTCAAATGTGGGGCCATATATGGTTGCCGCCTCCTGTATTGTGGGGCATTGTAACAAGGATTTGGGCAGCCTTGGCACCCAAACCTGGTAACTATGGATGAATGAGGAGACCAGGAGGCTGGAGAGAGAAGAGGAATTGGCCACCAGTGATTATTGGGAGTTCCTCTCCCCAAAGTGGGTGTGGAATTTGTATTGAGTGGACTGATGATCTTGGTTAGGTTTATATCTGGCATGGGCAAACATGGGCCCTCCCTCCAGGTGTTTTGGACTTCAACTCCCACAATTCCTAATAGCCTCAGGCCCCTTCCTTAAGGGGCTGAGGGGAGAAAGGAAAGGGACTGAGGCTGTTAGGAATTGTGGGAGTCCAAAACACCTGGAGGGAGGGACCAAGTTTACACACGCCTGGTTTATATGTATGTATGTGATACTCTAATGTCTCTTGCACACTACAGTGGGCCTTCAGGATCCACTTGTTTCAGGACCCCGTGGATACCAATACCTATAAACACTCAAGTCCCATTATATTCAAATAATAATAATAATAATGCAATTCCATAATAACACGGTGTCCCTTATATAAAATGCCTAAATCAATGTTTTGTTGTTTTGGAATTTAAAAAATTTGAGCTGTGGATGGATACAGAAGGTCAGCTCTACAGTACTGTGATTTCACTTTTAAGTGACGTGGCTCCATGCTATGGAATCTTGGGATTTGTAGATCAGTGAAATATTTAGTATTCTCAACCAGAGGGTGCATCTATGTATCTACACCATAGAATTGTTGTAGTTGTAAACTGCTTTAACTGCCATGACTCAATGTGGATTCCTGGGAGTTGTAGTTTGGGGAGGTGCCAGCACTCTGTGGCAAAGAAGGCTAAAGACATTATAAAACTACAGTTTCCATAATTCCACAGCATTGAGCCATAGCAGTTAAAGTAGTGTCAATCTGCATTACTTCTATAATGTAGATGAGGCATGGGCAAACTTCAGCCCTCCAGGTGTTTTGGACTTCAGCGCCCACAATTCCTAACAGCCTCAGGCCCCTTAAGCAGCTGAGGGGGAAAAGGAAGGGGCCTGAGGCTGTTAGGAATTGTGGGAGTTGGTCCAAAACACCTGGAGGGCCCAGCTTGGCCCATGCCTGGTGTAGATGTATTCCGAGAGCTCTAGTTCCCGTGTACTAGATTGCATGATTGATATCACTGTTGCATTTAGAGGGGATGTATTTAGTGCTAGACACTGACCTCTTTGAAGGAATGGATTAGGCAACTGCTGCATTAATGCTGTAGGATTTGCTGGGGAGCAGGATGTGAGTTCACTCTTTTGCTTTGCCTCCCCCCCCCCCACTCCAACTGTGGCCCTTGCAATAAAGAGGTCAGGTGTGATTTAATAGGTGTATACTAGTTGAGGGTCTAAAGCAGGCATGGGCTAACTTCAGCTCTCCAGGTGTGTTGGACTTCAATTCCCACCATTCCTATAGCCTCAGGCCCCTTCCTTTCCGCTTAAGCAGCAGAGGGGGGAAAGGAAAGGACTTGAGGCTGTTAGAAATGCTGGGAGTTGAAGTCCAAAACACCTGGAGGGCCCAAGGTTTTGATTGCATGGACTAATGCAATAAAACTCCTGATGTTGCTAGAGGTCCAGGCTAGATCCAGTTATCAAGGTGCACACAATTGTTGTATCTCTGTTCAAGCAAACAGAAAAGGTTAGTTTCTGAGATATTGACAAGCTGGAATGTGTCCAGAGGAGGGTGACTAAGATGATCAAGGGTCTGGAGAACAAGCCCTACGAGGAGCGGCTTAGGGAACTGGGCATGTTTAGCCTGAAGAAGAGAAGGCTGAGAGGAGATATGATAGCCATGTATAAATATGTGAGAGGAAGCCACAGAGAGGAGGGAGCAAGCTTGTTTTCTGCTTCCTTGCAGACTAGGCTTCAAACTACAAGAGAGGAGATTCTATCTGAACATTAGGAAGAACTTCCTGACTTCCTGCCATTCGGCAGTGGAACTCTCTGCCCCGGAGTGTGGTGGAGGCTCCTTCTTTGGAAGCTTTTAAGCAGAGGCTGGATGGCCATCTGTCAAGGGTGATTTGAATGCAATGTTCCTGCTTCTTGGCAGGGGGTTGGACTGGATGGATCATGAGGTCTCTTCCAACCCTTTGATTCTATGATTCTGTGATTCTGTGAAGCAGAAAGGAAATCTGGGTATGGATATAACTGCAAAGGAAGGCCCAAAATGTAATACACAGTGAGGGATCTGAGTTGGATCAACAGTGCCTCCAACTATCGAGAGGCAAATGAGACTTGTTAACATCAACTTGCCAGCCAGTTACAATTTGGGACAGGGATGTGAAAATTGGTCAGTCTCACTGTGTTCCTGTTTCTCAGAAACCCATCAGCATTCTTCTCCTATCCAACTTCCGTATTGAATTTGCACAATCTCTCCCCACCTACCTTCTGTATGGAAATTGGTGTGTATTTTGGCAAGTCACTTTCCCAAATGCGTGCCTTTCTCATGCATTTTTTTCAGTGTAATCATTTTTATGCAGTTCCCTACTGAGAAAAATACGTTCACATGCTTTTTTCACTTGTGTAGGTTTGAAGCCATTTGCATTGACTTCCGTATAAATCGGAACAAGGAAAAGGAAGAATCTGATGTTCTTAGTTTCTTCCGAATCATATGAGACCCAACGGCAATGCATACACTTTCTGTGATTGACATGCAGGACATGAATTGGATAAATCAATTGAAATTCTCGATATAAATGTTTAGCCTCCCGTCCCTAATCTAGGAAGCTATTTAGTCATGCTCCTCAGCTTGGAATGTGTTTTCCACATTTCATAGAATCATAGAGTTGGAAGAGACCTCGTGGGCCATCCAGTCCAATCTCCTGCCAAGAAGAAGGAAAAATGCATTCAAAACACCTGAATTAATATTACATTGGTAGGGTTGAAATCACCTGGTTTTACTGCATTTCTTCAATTCTAAGACACACTTTCCCCCCATATAAATATCTCTGAAATGGAGTGTGACTTAGAATTGCAGGTGTTTATATATATATGTGTATGTTTTAATATTATATACTGTACATATTCGAGTATAAGCTTAGTTTTTCACCCCTTTATTTAGGTTGAAAAAGCCCCCTTCAGCTTATACTCAGGTGAGGACCCTGGCGGGTAGGCATGGGGCTGAAAGAAGGGCTTCTTTCAGCCCCATGCCTTCCTGCCAGGACTCTCACCTCTCTGCACAGCAACCCAGCTCTCCTTCCTCTCTCGCGCATCGTGTGCCTTCCTCTTCTACTCTCTTGGCACAGTGTGCGCCTTCCTTTCGGCACCAGTCTTTCTCACTTTCCCTCATTATATACTCTCAGCATTTTCCCCAAAATCTATACTTAAAATAAACTATGGCGATTATTGGAAGGATACGTAAGCACATTTACATTGAAGTAGGTTAAAATAATGGTTTAATCAGAGTTGGACATCTAAATTACAGTTTTATGTAAATATTCAAAGACATTGACTCTATGGATGCCTCAATTAATGTAGTTTTATTGGTATCTATTTTATTTTTAAATTTATCAGTAGCTGCTGCATTTCCCCTCCTTGGCTTAAGTTTGGCTTAAGTTGAGCCAATAGGTTTTACCCAGTTTTTTGTGGTAAAATTAGATGCCTTCGCTTATATTCGGGTGGGCTTATACTCAGATATATATGGTATACGCACACTGACGCACAGAGTATATACTAATATTTTATTTGTTTATTTAAAACATTTATATTTTGCCCTTCTCACCCCAAAGGGGACTTAGGGCATATATACAGCAAACATTCAATGCCGGAACACAAATTCATATACGCATACATAAACATTAAAAACATTTATCTCAATATTATATAAATATATATAAATAAAGCTTTTTTCTGTTGGTGTGTTGGTGGGACTGAAATTAGTGTTCTTCTTACAATTGATGACGTCTTAGGCTCAAAAAATAGATTAGTTGTCAACTTATTAAAATCACCTTGGTAAGAGACTCACACCCCACAGTACTGCCAGATTGAGTATACTGCATTGTATGTGAGCCTGCCAACCAAGGTGTGTGACTTGGATTTATTTTTCTTCCCTAGTCTCCCCAGTCATGTCCTTCCGGAAGGTTGTCCGCCAGAGCAAATTCCGCCATGTCTTTGGGCAACCCGTCAAGAACGACCAGTGCTACGATGACATCCGGGTCTCGCGGGTCACTTGGGATAGCACCTTTTGTGCCGTCAACCCCAAGTTTGTTGCTGTGATCATAGAGGCCAGTGGAGGAGGAGCTTTTATGGTCCTTCCACTACAGAAGGTGAGGGGTATGTTGCAAGTGTATGGTCAAAGGGTGAGGATGTAGATGACCAAGGTGCAGCCCAAAAATGAATTACATACATAAGTATAAAATATTTGGGGTTGGTACCCATAGTTTAGGAAGCAGTGATCTAGGAAGCCCGGAGAAGTCAAGAGCCACCTGTGACTGTGACCCTTGATTTCTAAAGGCTCCTTAGATCACTTCTTCCTAAACTAGGGCTCCAAACCCCAAAAGTGGCCCCCTTAGGTCAATGATAGGATCACAAAATTTAGGCAACAGTAAAAGGGTTCTGAACACCACTTGGTGGTTTACACAAATTTGTTAGCAACAACATGCAGTGTTTACCATGGACTCTGCAGAAAATGCTTCAAGCTGTACTTCATAAAAAGGAAATCCACATGTTTAAAGTTACAGGCAATACGGTCGCTGTTGCCTGGTTTTGGTCAAAAATTATTTAGCTGCTTGTGCTCCTTCTATTTTTATCAGTTTTATACTTACATATGCAATGTTTTCGATACAAAATTAATAAAAACAGCCTTCCAAACATTGATTTATTATCAGTCAATGTTTAATGTTTTTATATCTATTTGATATACTCGTGTGAAAGGGTTCCCAAGTCAAAAAAAAATTAAGAAGCTTGCTCTAGATCACCAAAAGGGGGAAAAAAAAGAGAATTGCCTTTTCAAGAGACTTCTTCAGCTTACTAATTGCAGCCCCAACTTTGTTGTACATTGAAAAAAATAGCCTTTCAAGACTAGAAATAGATTTCTGGCCACCTTGGAGGTTCCCAAAGGCAGAAAATTGACTACTGTTGGAGAAAATGTGCATGGGACTGTTTGTTTTTTGGGCCCAGAAAATTCATAACAAACTGTTTGTTCATTGAATGTATAATCTGCTTTTCCACCAGTAAGTTAAAGACAACATAACATAGCCTCCCAACAATCCAATGGTTAGGCTGAGAAGGAAGATTGAATATTTTTTCCAATCTTAAGGACTGAAAGCTGGGATTTCCCCAATTTTTTACTAGTATATTAAATCATCTCTACATTTTAAAAGATTTATTTTGCATCTTCTGCTCTGTGTTGGTAAACACAGCTTTGACATGTTGTCAGTGATGGGTCAGAGGAGTTATACTGGGAGTAGGAAGTTATTCTGGTAGGGTAGATAGGAAATCTGTGCAACCAGACATTTAAGCCCTTACTGATTCTTTTCTACTTTGCCTTTTCCCTCCAGACTGGGCGAATTGATAAGTCCTACCCTACAGTATGCGGACACACAGGCCCAGTTTTGGACATCGATTGGTGCCCACACAATGATAATATCATTGCCAGTGCCTCTGAGGATTGCACTATTATGGTAAGGGGGAGATGGGAAAAGGGACTGGGTGTGACAGCATGAGAGGTGTCCGTCAGGACCCAAAGGTCTCGGGGTGATACATGCAGAAGATTGAGATTGTACATATTCCATGATCAAGCAGTTTAGCATGCTGAGGATTGCAAGGTTCTATTTTTAACCATGTATCTGCTCCTCAAAATTATAAGGACTTGAAACTGTGTGAAATCTTTTTTTTAACTTTATTTTTATATGGGAGCATAGCTGGGGAGGATTTCCAGCATTGTGTATATGCGTGGGAACAAGGGAGGAATTCATTGCCCCATATAGTTCTCAGTCTCTTCTCATGATTAATATTGGCAGAAGAAATTATGGAAAAAAGGTGCAAAGTTATCCATCTGTGTAATACATAAAAGGCAAAGCTCAAAAATGTTTGAGTATAGGATTTCGATTACCCCTCCACACCAACCCAATTTTAGTATGTACACAACTTTATCTATTATGAATTGGAGGCATTGTAGGAGTGATGTATGTTCCTGTCATCTTGGAAAGGGTAGGAGCTGCTAGAAGAGAACCCTTATTGCCAGGTGGAGAACATATGGCTGACAGTCTCTGATAGCTTACATAAGGCTTCGGTTTGGCCTGCGGAGATACTGGGATATCAGAGGATGCCCTTTCCCAAACTGCCTCCCTTATAATAGAGGAGATACACACACACACACACACAAAGACACATATACTTTACTTTTAGGAAGAGAAGTGACACTTGGGAGAACCCTAGCTTTATTGCATAAGTTTTCAACTTTGGAGTGCCCCAAAGACATTTCTTCCCTCCAGTGAACCTTGGCAAGACACCCACATTATTGTTGTTATTGATATTGTTGCTGTTATTGTTATTGCCAGTTTCACTCCCAGAAACCACTAGGCTGTTTAATGGCCACCAATTTCTTATCACCAAAATATAGGCCCAAAATATATTTACAAAACTAAAATAGACCAGAGTGAGAGTCTTGGCCTTAATGTCTAATTGTATTCCCTAAGGCAGCGGTTCTCAACCTGTGGGTCCCCAGATGTTTCGACCTTCAACTTCTAGAAATCCTAACAGTTGGTAAAATGGCTGGGATTTCTGAAAGTTGTAGGCTAAAATACCTGGGGACCCACAGATTGAGAGCCCCAGCTCTAAGGGGACACTCGGTTTTCAGTGGGCAATTTTTGAAATAGTGTTTCTTTTTTCCTTTGCTCTCAGGGTTACAAGATACATAGATGTTTGCAGTAGGGTAAATGAAGTGTTTGTGTGATGATTGGTTGCTCTTAGATGTTTAGGGCAGAAAGTGAGGAGAGTGAGTGACCGAGTGAGTAAATAAGGAGTATGTGGTAGGATATGATGCTGGAAGGAGAATCATAATGAATGAGAATCTCACATTCCTGTCTTTCTCGTCAGGTATGGCAAATCCCAGACAATGGACTGACACTGCCTCTGACGGAGCCAGTGGTGGTCCTCGAAGGGCACTCCAAGCGTGTGGGCATCATCACTTGGCATCCGACGGCCCGCAACGTCCTTCTGAGTGCAGGTGCCCACTGTGATAATGAAGGAAGCAAAGTCTTTAAAGCTTCCGCTGCAAAGCTTTGTGGACTGGAGTAATGATGGGACGGGGCAGGACTCCATGAGCACATCTGATTTCACGTGCACCTTTTCCTTTTCAGGCTGTGACAATGTAGTCATTGTGTGGAATGTGGGCACAACCGAGGAGCTTTACCGCCTTGATGACATCCATCCTGACCTCATTTATAATGTCTGCTGGAACCGTGACGGCAGCCTCTTTTGCTCAACCTGCAAGGACAAGAGTATGCGCATCATTGACCCCCGTCGTGGGCAGGTTGTAGCGGTAGGTGTCCACCTCTATTCCTTTGGCACAGAGTCTGTCTTCATTGCTGCAATATCTATGGACTTACCATTTGGCCATTATGCAGGAGCTCCCTCTCTTATAACTTCTTTTTTGCTGCTACTTCTGAGGAAGTTCTGACCTCTTCAATTTTAAAGAGAATACACTGGAAGTACTTACAGTGGAACGCATGTCTATTTTGGATTGTAAATTGTGTCCCAAAGTCAGTTCGAGTTGTGACTTCCAGGTTTACCAGAGGGCAGCTGGGGGAAGTATTTTAAACAGAAGCAGTACTACTGCAGATTTCCAGGAACAACAATTAGCCAATTTCAGCCATTTTTGCATCCCGTCCTCCCCAATTTGAGGGTAAAAATATGTGGCTTGTGACTGTAAAAAGGGAATTGGGTTGTATGCAACTTCAAGCTGCATTTTCATTATCATCTTTTGAAAGCCTTGTCCTTTGGGGATATTTTAGTAGGTCAAGTGGGCAATGTGGTCTGTGGATGGGATGTCTTCCAGCCAACTTCCACCAACCCCGTAATGAATTTGTTGTGAGGGTGCAAATTTACTATCTTTTTGCTTGTATATGGGTGGATGGGATGTGAGTTTGCTGACTTGTTTTTCAGGTGAATCGTGTTTCTTGTAGCCCTCACACACCTTGCTTACATACATAAAAGCAGTGTTACCAAAAGTGTGCTGCAAAATGCAGTCTCAGTGGGGGCCAAAGCATCCTCAAAGTTTCCACCCTATAATAGTATGTCTCAGTGAGTCCTTCTCATCCTGTTACCTGAATAGCTGCCTCTCACTCTCTCTTTGGCTCCGTTTGCTTTTCTGGCCTAACCGCTTGCATATTGATCTTGCCTGTCTGTGATCCAGCCTGGGTTAAGCTTGCAGCAATTTGGTGACTGCAAGCTCATACTTGCTTTCTGATGTAAGTGTCTGCGTGCATGGGGCTTATCTTTATGCGGTGAACATGTCGGTCAATTGTTCAGAAATCTGCATTTTAATACAGTCTTTGATGCATAGCGGTGTTTACCTTGGATTGGTTGTGCTTGAAAGAAAGCATTTGGAGAAGCTTATTTTCAACCACATCCTGGAAAATGCAAGAATGTATGTGGAATGTGCTTTAGAAAGAGGTGCTGGGTTTTAGCAAATAGATTTTCCATGATTTGAAAATTAAATTTTCAGTAGTATGGAGGCGTGCCTGTATTCAAATAAACAACATAGATTTGCTTGTTTGTATGTGAACACTTTTCCTTTCCTCACTAAGAAATGAAGACACTGCCATCATTTTTATGCTGGAAATATTGTGTTAATGGCAAAATATATGTGGAGTTTGTTTCCAAAAGTTACCAAATCCCCAAATAATGAAAAACAGATCATAGGTGGCAGCACATTGTTGGCTGTTATGCACAGGTCAAAGCTATCAAAATGTATCAAATCAGTTCGGTACAGGGCTTGGAAAGTTGCATTTTATAGCAAAAGTTGCCTTTTAAGTAAAGTAAACGTATTCCCTTGACATGAAGTCTAGTCATGTCTGACTCTGGAAGGTGGTAGCCGAAGAGCCAGCGTTGTCTGTAGACACCAAGGTTGTGTGGCCTGCATGACTGCACGGAGCGCCGTTATTTTCTTGGAGAAGCGGTATCTATTGATCTATTCAGATTTGCATGTTTTTGAACTGCTAGATTGGCAGAAGCTGGGGCTAATACCCGGAGTGGGTGCATTTTACAGCACTTTTTTTCAATTTCTATAAAATTTGTTCAGATGGCTTGGGTATCTTTTGGAAAGAAGCTCCACATATTGAAAAGTCAAGCATTTCTGATACAGAATAGAAAGTAGGGAAATCTGCAGAACAAACTCTGTATAGCTTTCCAGATGTTGTTGGACTACAAATCCCATCAGTTCCAACCTTTCACAGCCTATGCGGGGACAGCTGAAGGGAAGTGCATTCGCCAGTTTACAGGGAGGAGATGGCAGAAACTTTTCCAGAATTCTTCTGATCTTTCGCAATGCTCTTTGCTTATCTCCCTGCTCTTTCCTTTCTTAAAGCTTTTCCTGATATCTAGCTTTTGAAAGCAAAAAATAAAATAAAAAAAATTAAAATAAAATAAATCCAAGCTCTGGCTATATATGCAAATTCCACAAAAATGTAGCAGAAACATTTCCTTGGGTTTTTTCTATATTCCTTTGGTGGAATTGTGACACATTTATTTCCAACCTAGCTCCTAGTTTTTATTTGTAACTATAAGGGAACATCATTGTATAGGATTGGGAGAGTGATTTCTATTGAATCGGTGTTTTCTGCATCAGTGAGTTTGGTTTGCTTTCCCATATCTAATCTCCCATTTGTGCCTGGCCTCAGTCCCAGGCCTGTGTAATGCAAAGCTATCCCTTTCCCCCTCTGCTGAGATGGTTGGCTGGTTGGTTTGAAAACTGGAAAAAGAAGGACGAATATATATATATTTAGAGATTTGGCAGAGGGGTTCCTAAATATATTTATGTTGGGATGCAAAGTTTAATTAACCTACAGGAACTCCAGGGGCAGAGTACACAAAAAATTCAATATACATCAGATTTTAGAAGCGTTTTCTATAAAAATATAAAAAAGCTCTTTAAAAATGAATTAGATATAAATAAGATACTAAATTTCTCTTAGGTTTCATTTAAAAATAACAGATAAGCAAAATCTTGTCATAGATATATTAGTTATAGTCTCATGAAATTTATTAATGTCTCTGGTCAGTATATCATAGTGGTTTGAGCAATGGACTATATCTCTGTAGTCTGGTTTCCAAATCCTCATTTGGCCGTGGAAACTACTGGCTGACCTTGGGCAAGTCATACTTCCTCAGCCTCAGAGGGAGGCAAAGGAATAATCGCCTCTAATCAAATCTTGCAAAACAAACAAACAAAAAAACCCTGTGATAAATTTGTCTTAAGAGTTGTCGCAAGTGAGAAAATACTTCAAGCCCCCCCATGGCGCACTGGGTTAAACCTTTGTGCTAGCAGGACTGCTGACAGATAGGTCAGCAGTTTGAATCTGGGGAGCAGGGTGATTTCTCATCTGTCAGCTCCAGCTTCCCATGGGGGGACATGAGAGAAGCCTCCCAAAGGATGGTAAAACATCCAGGCGTCCCCTGGGCAACGTCCTTGCAGACAGCCAATTCTCTCACACCAGAAGTGACTTGGAAGTTTCTCAAGTTGCTCCTGACACAAAGAAAAAAAGCCTTCAAGGTATACTACTACTACTATGTCATACTTAAATGCATTAGCATAAGTATTGCAAATGTCATATGTCAGCATAAGCCTTGCTTATACCTGTTCATTATTTTATAGGCATTGTGTAAGGAGGTGTCTAGTACATTCTTATACAATTCTCTTGGTCTGGTTGTGTAGCAGTAACTATGCTGCTCTGTCTCCTGTCCACCAACAGCAGGAGTTATGGAAGATGTGATCTCATAGAAGAAGTTATAAGCACAGTATATAGGGGAGGAAAACATTTAAAATGATTTTAATAGAATAGTGTGATGGCAAGTACTGTAAACTCTGTCCTGTGGGTGCCTTTTGGATTCCTACCCTCTCTGCTGCCTGCTGTCCTCTTTGTCCTGCTAGGTTGCAACTTTTGCTCCTCCAGAGTTTTCTGGCTTCAGTTTCCAGAAGCCTTGGCCAACTTGAGTGACAGTCAGGAATTCTGGGAGCTGAACTCCAAAACATATGGAGGAACAAAAGTTGGGAACCACTGCGGGGACTTTCCCAATCTTTATATATATATAACACTTAGAAGACAACAGTTGGGATAGTTACAGAAAGATCTATGTATTATCAGGATAGCCATAAGCCAGTAATATTATCTATTATTTACTCTATTTGTATCCTGCCTTTCTCTACCTCGAAGGGGACTTAAGGCAGCTTTACATATCTCAACTATTCAATGCCTTTGGACAACAAACAGAATACACATTAAATGCACATTAAAACATATAAAACATTGCATTCACTATTAAAATCACGCCATCCTCAATCAAAGTCCAGGGCCGTTCCAAAGATCAATTGCACATATTTCGAGGCTATTATTTCACTATAATCTCCAAAGGCTTGACCCCAGAGCCAGGTTTTCACTTTCCTTTTGAAGACTAAGAGGGAGGGAGCTGCTCTAATATCACTGGGGAGGGAGTTCCACATCCGAGGGGCCACTATTAGTAGTTGTTTATATAACATTGGTTTAACTTAATAAACTATGGCATTGTCTGTCCCAATATGAGTAGACCTATGGAACGCGTGGAACTTACATTAAATGCTTATTTAGCAAGTTCTCAGTGGCTAAGTGGACCTAATTCAGTAAGGAATAACAATTCAATTTCAGCCTAAGCACTGCTATGTTGATGTAAGGAATTTACTTTTTGTTCTGCCTAATGTATTGATACAGAAGATGGAGTTTGACATGCTGCTTTCTGATTTAATTATCTAATAAGATACTCTGAGTTGCAAATTCATGGATTTTACTGATTACAGTTGTATTAGGGTGCTGTGGTTTTTAACCTTGAATATGTTGGAATGGTTTTTAACTGGAAATGTTTAATATTGTTTATATTTAATCCTGTTCGAATGTTTACATATTTGTATATTTGAAGTTTTATGCTGGTGCTTTTATATTAAGCAGCTTTGAGTCTCCTGCAACAGAGATAAAGCAGGGTATAAATAAATATAATAATAATAACAACAATAACAATAATAATAATGTGAAAAAGTATTAGGGGAAAACTTAATGAAACCACCAATTTAAATCTGCACTCTTTCTTGGTGACTTGAATCATTTATTTGAATCACCTCGATTTGGATCAATCTGTCCTGCACAGATATGGAGGACTATTTTTTATTTATTTATTTATTATTTATTACGGTCGCTTATACCCCGCCCTTCTCACCCCGGGGGGGGGGGGGGGGGGACTCAGGGCGGCTTACACAAACAAGGCACAATTTGATGCCCATATTACATGACAACAAAAACATAACATCAGTAACATAGCAATTATAGCAATGATAACAATTAACATAAGTAATCATTATTATCGGCAAAACATCCAAAAAACTCGTAAAAGCAATTAAAACAATAAAAGCAATACAAACCTCATTGCTGGTCAGCGTTTAACAGACTCATAGTTTAGGTTCTACTTTCCGCACAGTCAGTCCTATCCATCTGGATTCCATATCTAATTGTCAGGACGCCCAAAGGCCTGGTCCCATAGCCACGTTTTTACCTTTCTCCTGAAGGCAAGGAGGGATGTTGATGTCCTGATTTCCCCCGGGAGTGAGTTCCACAGGTGGGGGGCCACCACTGAGAAGGCCCTGCTCCTCGTCCCCACCAGCCTCACTTGTGATAGTGGTGGGGTCGAGAGCAGGGCCTCCCCAGATGATCTCAAATTCCGGGGTGGGACGTAGAGGGAGATACGTTCGGACAGATACGCTGGACCGGAACCGTAAAGGGTTTTGTAGGTCAAAACCAACACCTTGAATTGTGCTCGGAACTGGATTGGCAGCCAGTGGAGCTGACACAACAAGGGAGTTGTGTGTTCCCTGTATGTCGCTCCGGTGAGCAGTCTGGCTGCCTCTCGTTGGACCAGTTGAAGTTTCCGAACAGTCTTCAAGGGCAACCCCACGTAGAGTGCGTTGCAGTAGTCTATACGGGATGTAACAAGAGCGTGGAACACTGTGGCCAGATCAGACTATAAACCAGTGATCTGAAAAGAGATGTTGAAAAGTCCAGTGGTCCCCTATGAAACAGTACAACTTAGAAAAGAACATATAAGGAGAACTATGGGTGTATAAATGTATGCATGGTATGAAGACAAGGGGACAGGGAGGAGTTTTTCTCCATGGAATAATACAAAAAGCTGAGATCATGCACTGAAGATGAATGGTGGGAGTTTGAGAACAGATAAAAGTGAGTCATGGTGCATGTAATTTAAACTGTGGAATTCCCTGCTGTGAAAGCTTGCAATGGTTGCCAACTTGGATGGCTTTAAAAGAGGATTAGATTAATTCATGGAGGTGAGGGCTATGAGTGGTGACCTGTTCGGATGGCTATATATCACCCCAGCATCAGAATTCATTACAGGCATATCTCATTTAACAAGGCCTCTCATAAATAAATTGCTTTTCACAGTCTTTTTTTCCACCTGACCAGTGCCCACCTTTTCCTCCTTTTCCTGTTTAGCTGGAAGGGTTTTTTTTAAAAGTGGTATTGGCACTGGGATGATGGTGAAGGAGGACTGGAGTAACACTGTCATTTTGGTGTCTGATTATAGCAATGTGTCTGCAATATACCATTCAATAGTGTTGAAAAAGCATTTGGATTCTACTGTAGTTGTGTGGGCCTGCCTGCAACAGGCAAGGTAAATCGCAGCTGCCTTTGGAATCCATTACTGATTATGTTTAAACTGCAAAACTGAGACAAAAGGAGAAAGTGGACAAGCCAGCTTCATTAGCTCCCTGCAGCATGTTAAAAAAACAGATATGTAAGCACGTCCATCAAAATGGAAACCATAAAAATGAGGACAACATTGCAGCATCTGAGAATTTTCTTGGTAGAAATCCTGGGTGTAGGGAAATACTGGTTTATGTCACAAGTGCTGCACTAGATCCTTCCAAGCCTGCTTCCCTCTCCCACAGCGGCTGTTTTCGAAGGAATATAAGATGTTATATTTATTATTTACAGTCTTTATACCCCACCCTTCTCACCCCAAAGGGGACTCAGAGCAGCTTACAGAACACACATATGGCAAACATTCAATGCAGATTATACAATTAACAAGGACAGACAACACAAAGAGAGGTAAAGGCAGTGTTTTCCTATCTTATTTCTGGCATCTTGGAGGCTGTGCTTGACTCTGGCCACCAGGTGTGTGTGTGAGTGTATGTGTGTGGTGTCGCTCCTTCTTACATGCTGAGGAGCTTTGCTTTGATCTATGTCTTTTTAAGGCTGCCTTTATTACCTCCCTGCTAAAAGCGGTACCTATTTTATCTACTCAAATTTCTGCTTTCAACCTGCTAGGTGGACAGATGAGGTAGGACTAATGGTGGGTGCTCGACCCACCTGGGTTCAAGCTGCCGACCTTCCAATTGACAAGATTTTTCTGCAGCACAACCGTTTAGTCTGCTGTGCTAAGCCCAGCCCCACTATTCCACATGTTCACTCATATAGAAGGTAACATTTCCTCCAGCCAGTCCTTGATTGATAGCATCTTCTGTACATAGTTGTAGAGAATTTACTATTTTGAACTACAGTTTTGTATCCTGGAAGGTCATCTTTATTTTTACTGGGATTTACTCCTGGATCTACCTTGACTCACTCTTGGTTCCTCCTGAGAAGGCTGAAAGCTTAACATGTGTGGTTGCAATCTCTTTTTGGGCAAGGATATCCTTGAATCTTGCGGATTTGAAAATATGGTGGTGGGCTCCTTTTTTTGGTAGATAACCCTGTTTGGATCTTGCAGTGTGGCGAATACTGGAGCAAAAAAGCCCTGTGGAAAAGCTATGCCGCTTAGGGAGCCTGCTTCACCTCTTGTGTATCCATTTCACTCTACAGGAAAAGGAGAGAGCCCATGATGGAGCACGCCCCATGAGGGCTATTTTCTTGGCTGATGGAAAGATCTTCACCACAGGCTTCAGCCGGATGAGTGAACGGCAATTGGCACTCTGGGACCCGGTGAGTGGGAAATTTGGCTAGGATCTCCTGAGGTGCTTTATTCTGCAGGAAGGGCCTCACTGTTAAGCATGGAAGTGAACCTCCCTCTTTGTTCCTGGCTCTTCCTGCTATTCCACTATGGAAAGGAAGTGGTATAATTACATTATCTTTCCCTCCTTGCAGTGGGATGGTTCTCTTAGAAACCGAGGTTGAAGAAAATAGTAATGGCTTAAAGAATAACCTCGGGTGGTATCAGCTCAAATGTAATAATCTGGAGGACAAGAACAGGGTTGCTTTTAATGTGATGTTCCTGCTGCATCATCCATCCATGCATGGAGCTGGATGGAATGACCGAAGAGAGAAAGCCTCTGTTCTCTGTGTTTGGAGAGGTTTATCCCATGATTTAGAACAATGAATGGTGGGTTGGCCAGATTAATAGATGCTTCCAGTATTTTTCTGATTGTGACAGTGATAGTTTAGCAGATACTGCCTGGAAGTGGCTATGAAGCAAGGATGTGAAACCTGTGGCTTGAATGTGGCCTTCGAGGATTCCCAGACTAGTTTCTTCTGCCTTGCTCTTCAAAAGAAAAAAAAGGCCAAAAAGAGGAAGAATCTCCAGAAGTCACAGACCAGTCGACCTAGCCCCAATACCAGGGAAAATACCAGGGCTTCTTAGGAAGAGTGGGCCGACCAAGGGCAAGATGGATGGAGGGTATCTTTGATGTGACTGGCTTCACCTTGAAGGAGCTGGGGGTGGTGATGGCCGACAGGGAGCTCTGCCCTGGGCTGGTTCATGAGGTCACGAAGAGTTGGAAACGACTGAACAAATGAACAACAACAAACCCCTTTCTACCCAATAATTGTTTAAGCAACCCTTGGTATATAGGTTCATTAAATAGGTAAAAAAATAAAACATTCATGGATATCAGCATTTGCAAAGCTTGCCAAAAAGGCTGGTTTTATTATTTTAATGAAATACAGCTGAAACATTTTTTGCACAGTCCATTATAAGCACTGCATGTTATTGTTAACAGATTTGTGTAAATAAGTAGCACCCAGAAATCCTTTACTATTTTTTTTCTGTCAAATAGGGATGCATTATTGCCCCAATTCTAACCCCGCCTTAATACCTATAATTTTACACTTTGTTGATGGAAAGCTTCCCACTGGGGTTTAAATGACATATCGGATGGATGGCAAACTCTTTAACCTCAGCAGGTTGAAAGCCAAAAGTAAGGTCACAACTTTGTTATAGAACTCCAACATGCTGATGATAATGTAGTCTGTACTCATTCAGAGGAAAGACCTATAAGTCACTTAATAACCTTTGCAGTAACATATGAAAAGCTTGGCTCTACCAAAGTGCTCTACCAGCAGGCAACAACCAATCCCTCTGCAATGCTAGAACTAAAGTTTAATGGCGTAACGTTAGAAAATGTTGACAATTCTAGCTAGGCAGATACCTCTTCACAAAAGTTGGCGTCAGTGCCGAAATACAACACCATTTCAGCTCTGTGAGCGCAGCATGTTTTTTTAATGAAGCAGAGAGTGTTTGTGGACCGGGACATTCGTAGGGATACCAAGATGCTTGTTTATAAAGATCTTGTACATCTGCAAAACATGGATTGTCTACAAACGTCAAAAATCCATGAGGATCCAGAATAGGTCTCTACAGTCAGTTATGGACCCATCACCAAGACTGTCTACCCTTAGAAGACAATCATACTCGGCTACGAGTGGTCGCCTATAGATTGAACTTTGACTAGTCTCTGTCATGGTTGTGCCCAAGACTCTTGTCAAATTTAGAATGGATTTTTAGACTTACAAATACTTTTTCCACACTTGTGTAATGTGCATAATTGTTCTTTGGTGTGTGTGTTTGTGTGTGTGTGCTGCAGGAAAATCTAGAGGAGCCCATGGCATTGCAGGAGCTGGACTCAAGCAATGGGGCCCTTCTGCCCTTCTATGATCCTGATACCAATATCGTCTATGTCTGTGGCAAGGTATGCTTTCTCATGGGGAGGCTGATGGGGGAAGCTGCAGAGGTATTCTTTTTGTTAGTATCATATAATTATCACTTCTGAAAATGGTGTTGAATATTTTCACTCCCATTTCTGTTGGCATCTGAGTAGTTTTTTCTTGACCTTGAGAAACTGTGTTTTCTATGTTGGCTGAGCTTCCAATGAAGTCTTGGCCAAGATCTGAGGCAGGGATGGATGTTTTGAAACCTTTGGGCTCATGTCCCCTGAATCCCCTGGACTGGCCTTTCTGGAGCTAGGTAGATGCCTAGCTCCAGAGTTTCAGGTTCTCCTAAGTGTCATATCATTAAAAAAAACAAACAAATACCACACTTTTTCAAAACCAGAAAATACTTACAAGTCACTTCTGGATTTGTTTGGCATTTTTGCTATTTTGTGTGTTTTCCCTGCCAGAGTTGCTTTCTCCTGACATATTCACACTGATGCTCCGTTCTGCTCAACAACACCCTTTATCAGCTGCAATAAAAGCCATTTCTTTCCAGGGAGACTCGAGTATCAGATACTTTGAGATCACTTCGGAAGCACCCTACATCCACTTCCTGAACACCTTCACGAGCAAAGATCCACAGCGCGGCATGGGATGGATGCCCAAGCGGAGTCTGGATGTCAACAAGTGTGAGATTGCCAGGTATTTGCAGTGAGATGTTGGAGGATAAGAAGCACGTAGGTGCCAAAATAACTGGCAGCCAAAGGCCAAGTAACTGATGGTGTGCTTTCTGTAGTTCCTGTTTCACCAACTCAATGCTTTACTTACCAATCTTTCTCTCTGTTTCTCCAGGTTCTACAAACTCCATGAGCGCAAGTGTGAACCCATTATCATGACAGTGCCAAGAAAGGTGAGTCCTTGTAGGAAAGGAATGGCTTACCTTTCCTGTTCAGTTACATCGTATTCATTTGCCACTGTTTGGGAGCAGAGATCCATGTACTTACAAGTGGCTGTAAAGAAATCTTTGGCTTGGTTTGACAGTTCTCTGTGAGAATCATGAAACAAAAGTCATTGCCACTCTGTGCAGTCAACAAAATTTGGGATGGAGCATACAGCCTCATTCACATATATTCCCCACAAACCAAGGAATACTGAACACATTACTCCTGATTTCAGGAGAGGTTGCTGTGCCTGTTTGAAAGAATAATTTGGTTTCCCCACCCAGGGCCTCTTTCTGCAGCTTCTTGCTGGGTCAGGGTGTTGGGATTGCAAGCTTCATATCTATGTCTGTGTGTGTGTTTTTTTACATACCGTATCAGAACTGAGACTCTGCAGAAGATCAAGAGCAGTCAATTTTTAGTTAAACTTTAGGAAAAACTTTCCCCAGTGCCATTTGTGGAGAACAGTCTCACTTTTGGGGGAACTTGACCTGTTTAGAATGAAGTGTGGCCTTTTCTCTGAATTGGAAAGTTCTGGTCATTTCCTAGTTGGAAAAAGCCTTCAAAAACAAACCCAGATGCCCTCAAAACATGGTGAAATTGCCCCGGTGACCCCTAGGTGGTGTGTGTGAGTGTTTCCACAATTTGTAAAAACATTGTGAATCATTTTGCAGGCAGTAGGGTGACGTGACTAACCAGGCTCAGTGAATGTGTGCATGAAGCTTGTGGACCCAGGGTGGGGCCTCACCCTGCTCTTCATTGTATTTATCTGAGTGAATTTAGAAATAACACTTGGCAGTTGAATAGTATAGTCAGACTGCCTAATGTACACTATCCCCACCATTCTGTAATGTACATGAGTGGATTTATTTGAGAAGTTTTTCACTGAGAGAAAAGAGAGAGAGAAATGAAAATAAAACACAGATAGATATACAGGCAAAGATATATATTAATCTATTCATTTATTCTGTTGCGTATGGAAAACCAAAACATACAAACCCCCATTTTAAATCTTCCTGTGTATCCATAGGCTGCCTTCCTTCAAGCTATCTAAAAGAAAGCTTACGATTTGAACTGGGATATTCCAATCTCATTATATAATAACTGCTACAGGACATGCTGTTTAAAGCACAGCATTTGATAGGTGTACTTCATATGCTCAATATAAGATTATTATGTTTTTTAATGGTTGAGTTTTACATTTCCTGAATATGAAAGTTCCTTGAATATGAACACCAGATTTCATTCAGCTATTTCATTCTCCAAGGGCTTGATATCATAATTTTTCTAGTCATTTTGGGAACATTTTGGGCCATGGTGGACCACACTCTCGATGCACTACTCTGTATGTGGGGTTGCCTTTGAAGACGGTTCGGAAGCTTCAAATAGTCCAACGAGAGGAAGCCAGGTTAATAACTGGGGCAGCATACAGGGAGCACACAACTCCCATATTACATCAGCTCCACTGGCTGCCTGTTTGCTTTGGCTTCTAAAGCCCTAAATGGCCCTGGCCCAGTTTACCTGTCTGAACGCATTTCTGTTTATGAACCACCATGAAGACTAAGATCTTCTGGGGAGGCCCTGCTCTCAGTCCCATCACAGTCACACGCGTGCTTGGCGGGAACGAGAGACAGGGCTTTCTCAGTGATTGCCCCTCGGTTATGGCAATATTAGATCAGCCATATATATGTTGTGCTCTGCCCTGAGTCCCCTGTGGGGTGAGAAGGGCGGAATATAAATGTTTCAATAAATAAATAAAAATGTATGCCAATTCAATGCAGTTAATCTGCATTGTGAAACTGCATTATATCAGTCTATGCGTTATATCTGCACACTAGATCTCTCCTTGAACACTTATGATTGGCTAGCAGTTTTAGTCCTAGTGAATAATCTCCTTGCAAATTTGTTGGTACCTTACCTTGCTTCCTGTATTTCACCAGAAGGAAGCAAAGTTTTGGGAAAGTGTGTGTGTGTGTGTGTCACATCTCCTAGAATCATTGCCATGCTATCTAGGGAATTGTGGATGTTGTCCAAAAACCCATCTTTCCTCAATCTGCGCATGGAGATCAAACAAACGATGTGCTAACTTTGCAATTTCTTTGCAGTCAGATCTGTTCCAAGATGACTTGTATCCTGACACAGCCGGGCCTGAAGCGGCTATGGAAGCGGAGGAGTGGGTGTCAGGCAAGACTGCAGGGCCCATCCTCATCTCGCTGCGCGAAGCCTATGTGCCCACAAAGCAACGGGACTTCAAAGTCAACCGGAGGAGCTTGTTGCAGGAGAACCGCCCTGCTGCCACCCCTAGCGCCGGGCTGAGTGCCACACACCCCAGTGCCATGTCTCAGTCTGCTGCCACGCCTGCCGTTAACATGAGTGCTGCCAGTGGGGTACGTTCAGGGCTGGCCTGGGCCTCAGAGTTTCCAGGGATGGTGGGGGCTTCTCTGTCATGCCAAACATGGGGTTCCAAAGGGGTTGAAAATGGGCATGGAAGCAAAAGTGATTGAGTAGCACCAAGTATCAGAAGCAGTGTGGAACAGAGTTGTGCTCATGCTGCTTGTTTGTGATGTAATTTTGGTTGCCAGAAGGAAACTGGTTTAGGCTTCTATAACTTAGAGTGTGCACCTCTATTGCCCTGCATGGGTAAACTTGCCACATTCACCAAGGTATTCTTGTCAATGTTGACACCAGAGCCTGGTAGGCCAGGTTTTTGGAGGCAGAGAACCGTGTGTACATTAAGTATGTCTGGAGAGGTGTGTGTTGTTTGAAGATATAAATAACACCAGCCTCCTTCCTTCCTATAGTTTCTGTGTGATTCAAGTACAGGGTGCATCATAGTGTTGATCAAGTTTGCTAGCTTGGCTTTCTTCCCCTCTTCTTCCCTGAGCATGAAACTGAGAGCTATATATACTCGAGTATTCGTCAACCTGAATATAAGCCAAGGCACCTAATTTTACCACAAAAAACTGGGAAAACATATTGACTTGAGTATAAACCGAGGATGGGAAATGCAGCATACTCGAGTATATAGGGTATATTGACTTGGTGGAATTTTGCCAGTTGAAACCCCATGCTTCAGGCTTGAGCTGAGCAGGTGGGACTATGGGTCAGCTAAAAGATCTGCATGACACTACTTTCCTATTTGCAGGATGGAGGGCATCTTATGGAAGAAGTACTGCGTGAGGTGGCGTCCCTACGAGTGCTCGTGGTTGCCCAGGGTGAACGCATTGCACGGCTAGAAGAGCAGTTGAGCCGCATTGAGAATGGTGATGTCTAGGGGCCTTGCCTACCACGGAGGAGGAGACCTCATCAACATGGATCTTCATTCCTGCTTCACCCCCCCCCCCATTATTTGAGCTGCCAGTAATCCCATTACACTGCCTCATCCTCTGTGCCCTGTGGTGTGAGACTGGGACAGCGCCCTCTCTTGCTGCTACCGGGACTGTTATCTTGGCTTTTGTCTGGGACCAAATCTCCTCTTCCTATGGTCACCCTTCCACCACATACTATCCAAGGGGCAATGTGCTGGTCTCCCCACATCTGCCCCTTTGCCTTATTTGTCAGAATCCCTGTATGCTGTCCCATTTCCACAGTTACAGTTGGCCTGCATGTCCTCCCAGTGGGGATCAGGACTGGCTCGTGGCCCAGTCTGCTATGCCTGTGCCCCTCCACTGGGGAGAAGGCTGGCATCCCCCCTTCCCAATCACTTGGGGCAGGTGGGCATGGTTGTTAGAAGCGAGTGCCTCCTATGATTCAGTGCTGGGGGGTGGGCATGCCTCTTCTCGTCTCCTTTCCCTTGCTAGGGCCACTAAGATCCTGTGGAGGCTTCTTCCACTTTGATTTCTCAACCTCATTTGTTGCAAAAGAGACCACAGAGATGACCATTGGGCCGCGACTGTGAAAGAAACTTGCCATCCAGTCACAGTCCGAAGCCTGTTGCCTCTGGGACCACACTTCTCTTTCCTTCTCTTTCTCTCCCCCATTTCCTCCAGCCCTCTCCACAGCCCTTAAAGTGAAGCAGGCTCTAACTAAATTAAAGAGGGTGAGGGGTGTGGGGGGGGAGGAACTGTTCAGGGTTGATATCTATATTTTCATTCCAAATAAAAGTCTTTATAAAGCCACAGGTCTGTGCAGAAGTCTCTTGCTGCCCTCTCCTTGCTTCCCACTGACCTGGAGATGAATGCGAGGTAAGCAGAGGCCCCTAGCTGGAACATTTGCCTCCTCCCAAACCACGAATCACACTTCCACCGACATTGTCATGACATGGGAAGCACACGGTGCGCTATGCAGCAGATAAACTGCCCGAAGAAACCAGACCTCTTTCCCACTGTCACGTCAGGAGGTACATAGACATTTTTGTATGTTTGCAGGAAATCGGGCTTTTATGTGAACCATTGCATGTATGTAATAAACAACATGGTTTTCTGACCTGAATTTCTATTATTCACTTTCTTTACTTGGAAAATTGCTTGGCTCGCTTTGCTTCAATGCAGTGGTTTGCATTTCCTCAAAACGTGTAATCATTCAAGATTTCCTATTGGCTGTTCGTGTTGTTCTTGAAAATAAGCCTCTCCTCCACTACTTTTAATCTGACTTAACAGGCATGTTGCTGTTTTTGAATGAAATAAGCAGTCCTCCATTGTGTTGCTGGCCAGGAGACAGTGTTGCTGAAAAGCTCCTTTATTCAGCAGAAAAAACCCTTCCCAGATTTGTTTTCAAAAGCAGATTGCGTTAATAAACAGGGATGGGGGAGAGTTGCACTTTTGGTGGGGTAGGCAATCGTGTGTCCTCCAAATGTGTCCTCCAACAACCATCACCCTGAATGTTAGCCATTCTGGCAGGGGCTAATGGACATTGAGGTTGGAAATTTCTAGAATGTTCTAAGTGTTCTTCCGCTGTGTCAGATTTGGAACATAAGTAAAGTTAAAGACATGGAGATGAAACCGTATTATAGTACAGTCTATAACAGACATGGGCAAACTTCGGCCCTCCAGGTGTTTTGGAGTTCAACAGGGTTAGATGTCAGATGTTTGTTGTGACCAATGAAGTGAAATTCTTGGCAGTTAATAATAATCACTTGGATCTGTTTTAACTTGGACTCCAGGTTGACTGGTGAGCTGTGAGTGTGCTCCAGATTTCAGCTTGATTTCACCCTTTTAATTGATATATTTCCATTTGTACACTCAGAGGATAGGGACAACATGTTTTAATTCTTGCCTATTCTGATTTGATTAAAATAGCCTGAGTTTGAACTGCAAAACTGAGTTGGGAAAATTTACGAATGCTTCATAACAAGCTGTATTCTATTTGTTTGTAAAAAAAATTTCTGTGTAATGTGATATTCTTTGTTCTATAATGGTTCTCTGGAGAAGTTGTGGTTTTTTTAAAAGGGAGATTCCATTGGTTCTAAAGGAAGAGGAAGTGTGTTCCCTTCCAAATGTTGCCCACAGCTCCTATAACCCTTCACAACTTGCTATATGCCACATTAGGAAAATGGGGGTGGCGGTCCAACAAGTGACTGCATATCTACTTGTTTTCTACATTCAGCAGCTGATTGCAGTGAGACTGTCATTGGAAGAGGACTCCTTTGGACATTGTCATTCTAAGTGATTCCTAGTTTGCTTCTAAGACCCAGAAGGCTTTATTCTTGTATCCTACCACCATCTCAAGGGACTCGGGGCGGCTTACACATGGCACAAGGTCCTTAAAAACAAAACATAAACACAGTACAATAAGTAAAACATATGAATATAAAACATCTACTAAGACTCAATAAAACTGCGCTCATCAACCTTTGACCCTTGATGTTTAACATGCTGGTTTTTCTTAGCATTTGTGCAAGTCATGGGTGATGCCCAACTCTTTCTTTTGTTAGATTCCAGAAAACCAATGAGAATCGTGGACTGAGCTACAAGCAGAATCCCTGTCCATTCGGGCAGGATGTTGTTTGTTTTGTAGGGAACTCTTTTGTCTGAAAAATTAGTTTTGCAGCCTGGAGGCTAACACTGAGCTTAGCTGATCAGATGGTGGCTGAGAAAGCAGATGTGGCAGCTGTTGCACGTAACCTGGCCATATTTTGCTTAAGCTATTGCGAAATGCTTTCTTTTCCTGGCTACCTCTTTACAAAGTGTTTGGAAACTTTACTAGGTTCAAGATGCTGCTACAGGATGTTGACTCTGTGTTTGTTCTTGTGTATGTGCATGTGCATACATTAAGCCATATCTACCTGCATACATTGGTTTGATGGAAGAATGGAGCTTCAGTGCTGTTTGGTCTGTACTGGCCCCAACTATATTTCTGAACTCAGATGAAAGTATGGGTTATTATTATTTATTTATTTTACAATCCATCATGTTTTGAGCCTGGGGTACTTGAAAAACTGCATGGTTCCCCCGTGATCCTTCTTCCTCTTCAAATTCTAGGGAAATAGATTTCAGGAAAATAGAAATCTGGAAGTGGTCAGAAGTTTACTTGTGGTTTTACAAAATTAGTGTTTTGAGATGTTCTATTGTGTATAGTGTCATCTTTTTACTTTTGGAGTATGGGGATTTGGAAATTGCAAAAACAACCCTTGGGTCATGTTTTGCCCACTCATTTTAATGCTTTTTAAGCTGCTGAAGAGCACCTGTTCTGGCTAGCAGTCAATTTGAATCAAATTAGCTACTGCTGCATTGATTGTTTTTACCTCCATTGTCTATTGTATTCCTTCCTGTGTTCTTGTGTCTGCTGTTTTGTTTGTTTTGTGCTCTTTATAAAAACAGCTAAAACATGATTTGTGTCCTGCTTCAGGAGCTGTTCCTGGAAAGTGGAAATATTCCACCTTACCCTGAATTAGAATCTCACAACAGCCCTCTATGTGAGGAGTGTGTACATGCGTGTGTGTGTCAGCATGGCAAAAATGCATAGAGATTCATGCCTTTTCTGGCGTCCAGCTTCTTGCAGTATCCTTTATGAGTTCTTAACAAAATGGATACAAAGAGCAGGCTGTAATTTCCACAGGAGCGCAAGTGGCAGGTGCAGTGCTCTTTCAGTCCTGAGCAAAAGCAGCAAGAACTGGTTGTTTTGGGGGCGGCAGGAAGTTTGCGGTTGGTGCTATTCATCTGTGATGCCGAGCCTGCAGGAAACTGCACTGCCGAGTGAATGCAAATGTGAGCAGAGAGCCCCCACAATCTCAGTAGAATACCACTTTCTGATTCTATTGTTTGCATATGAAACCATGGTGAGAAACTAGCAATCATTATTTTTATAGCATCTGACCACCCCTTGTGGGTTTGTTTAATGGCTTCTCTTACCCCTTTTGGTTCTAGACCAGGGGTCCTCAAATTAAGGCCCGAGGGCCGAATACCCGGCCCTCACTCAGGGTCAACCTAAGTCTGAAATGACTTGAAAGCACACAACAGCAATCCTATCTCATCAGCCAAAGCAGGCCCACACTTCCCATTGAAATACTAATACATTTATATTTGTTAAATTTGTTCTTCATTTCAATTATTGTATTTATTTTATTTTATTGCACTACAAATAAGATATGTGCAGTGTTCATAGGATTTCATTCTTTTTTTTTTTTCAAATTATAACCCGGCCCTCCAACAGTTTAAAAGACTGTGACCTGGCCCTCTGTTTAAAAAGTTTGAGGACTCCTGTTCTAGACTCTGTCTTCCTGAGCAGTTGCTACAGTGCTTAGATTAGTTTTTTCTATAGACACAGTTTCCCATCTGCCCCTTACAATTGTCCCCATGGGGTTTGGAAGGAATAAAGTACTAGTTCCCTTTTTGGTGCTGTCATTAGTTGAAGTACTACTCACTACCTGTTGTTGTTGTTGTTGTTGTTGTTGTTGTTGTTGTTGTTGTTGTGTTCCTTTAAATCATTTCTGACCTATGATGATTCTCAGGCAACATTGTCACAAGGTCTTCTGAGATTGAGAATGTGTGGCTTTCCCAACGTCACCTACTAGTTTTTCATAGCCCAATAAGGATTCAAACTCTGCTCTCAAGAGTTGTAATCCAAATGCTCAAACCACTACTACCATGATACCTACTACCTCCTTTATTCTAATTATACTAGCACAGTTCAGGGAGGGACATTGAAACAAATGTTATAACGTAAGCCTAATACTAAGGTGGACTAAACATTAGTTGCTATCCAAAGTCTTTTTTTGTATTCTCTGACATCTTTTGTATTTAAACAAAATAGGTACTGTGTAGACAATTTTATTCCTTGAGTTTTTATTTGATTCTCTTAGTCAACCTGCCTCTTCCTTTAATACTCCCTTTTTCAATTAAGGCTTATCTCAATAACTCATCTGAGTTGTTCTACTAGTGAAACTCAGGCTAAACTAGATACATTATTCTGCTCCCTAAATAGTTTCTGAAGTATTCCCAAGATGATAGGTAAGTAGTTCTTAGTATAAGGTGCTAAGCAAACTTTTGCATCAGATCCCCTGCATGGTGTGATGAGCACAAGCAGGAAGCGTGCACACACACCTTTCTGCACACACACACACACGCACACTTGCAAAGATTCATTTTGTTCGAGGCTTCAGGCAGTACGACAGCAAGAAAAGCACATCCCTCTCGATGATGGTAAGTGACCGGGTCTCAAGCAGTTGGGAGAATTTGAAAACGGGAGGGATTTAGAGGAAGGAAGAGAAATTTGTTTGATGCAGCAAAGGCAGGTTGTGGTGCATCCAAGGGAAAGACATCCAAGGGAAAGAAACTATCGCCCCACAAGTAGTTGCCAACAATGAACCAACATCTGGTTAAGCCTTTTGAGTCCTCTAGCCTCTCTCTACCTGGCTCTTACTTCAGGTTCTTTGGTTTCAAGTAGAAGGTATGCCAAGCCTCTCTTCTCCTTAGTAGGTAGGTAGGGAAAGCTTAAGAAGGGCTATGGTGCAGAAGAACTGATAAGAACTAAGAAACGGCTGATGAATGTTCCTAAAGTCTTAAGATGCTGGCATCATTCCTGGTTAGTTAGTAAGTACTGTTCCTTTTATCTTGGCTAACTCAGCCCCTTATCTTAAGATAACATGAGAAAAAAAATACGCAGTGGTTTTTATAGCACAGTCGTGATTTATAGAAGATTTCTTTTTGCTACCATGGAGGGAAATCTGTTACTTCTGACCATTCTTAAGATTTAAGGCAGCATGAAGAATACTTAATACAATAGAAATACATTTAGGCACTGCATAGTCTTAATTCCTGTGTGTGGAAGCAGTGAGCTCCTAAAACACACACACTGCATCCTGTTTCCTTTGTGTGATAAGATTAGACATTTTTGCTTTGGAATTCTGCCTTCAATAGGAAAAAAACAACAACTCTTCAATCCTTATTCCCTTTGCCAGTAGGTTTCTGTTTGCCTTCCAAGCTTTAGCCTTTCAACTGATTTCTCAAGGGTATTTTTTAAAAGGCCCACACAGATGATTGGATCGTGTCCCAGAAAGGAGGGATGAGAGTGAGAGGATGGCAGAAACAACAAAAGAAACAGCTTGACTAGCTCCTTTCTCTATTTCCGTCCATCATGGGCATCAGGTGCATCTGTCAGAAGCCCTTCAACAACTTGCACTATGTAAATGTGGCCCTTGTCAGGAAAAGACTAGGGCTGCTCACCTGTCCTGTCTTGAGCATGCTACCACTTAGGTTTGTAAGGAAGTACATCTTGCAATTCTGCCATCTACTATAGCCAGAGGTAAGAAAACACCTTGGTTGAGAAGGTGCCAAAGCATTCTTCCTGAACTACTAGTGGGAAGAGACAACGTTCACGCAAAAGACCTATCTCGTCTAAACCAATAATATAGGATTAATTATAGAATCATTGAGTTGGAAGAGAACCCATGGGCCATCCAGTCCAACCCCCTGCCAAGAAGCAAGAAAATTGAATTCAAAGCACCCCCGACAGATGCCTCCAAAGAAGGAGCCTCCACCACACTCCAGGGCAGAGAGTTCCACTGCGGAACAGCTCTCACAGTCAGGAAGTTCTTCCCAATGTTCAAGTGGGAAGAACTGTAGTTCATGTCGGGCTACGTGAATCAGTCAGACCATCTCATTCATGTGAGTGTATGCTAAAGCACACACTGCAGCTGAGCCTCAAGATGCTAAAACACAGTGAAGGAAGAAGGTAGTTGCTGCAAAGGAAGAAAAAGCAAGAGAGATGAGCAATTTAACATTCTTCCTAGCCTCCATGGTGCAGCAAATGTAGCAGAGACTGAATGGGGCACTTTCACACAGCTTTGAGATAAGAGATTGGGTCTTGTACAGCTAACTGCTTTCTTGGAGTTTTTAATCTGCTAACAGGGTGTGGAATTAGGCAAAGAAAAAATATTTTAGCACTGGGGCTTTGGTGTGCTTGTGCCTTACAAAAGAGGAGTTACTCATTTGCTAATGCAAGGTGCCTGACATACCACAACAATCTTTTCTACTGCGGAAAAGTACTGAACATTAGTAAGACTGAAGGTCCTGCAACACAAAAACAGCTCAAATGTTGACACTTTCTTCAGAATGAGTGGAAACAGCTTTTACCATACTGAGTGGGGGGGGGGGGGGGAGAGAGATCAATATATGCCAAAGTGTATGGATAACTAAGATACCAAGCAATTTGTGAAGCTTCTAGGTAGATTGCATTCCTATCTACAGATTGATTTTGCTTTCAACACTGACACTCAATTTAGCAAGCATTGGGTTATTTGGAAAATAAAGTATGGAAGGATAGATAAAGTATTGAAGATAAAACCAAAGGAGACTCCCCTTAATGCCAGTGTAAGCAGCCACCAAGGTCTCCATAAAATGAGTGATATCATGGCAACATCTGCCATGATAGTCCCTGCTTCTCTATTCCAGCAGATCGGCATGGCACTGTTCTACCCTTGTGTTTCCACATGTGAAGCACTTTCACACTGCACTGATGTAAAACTCTGGCAGCACTTTCAATATCCATGTCAATATTGCATGCAATTCTGCAGTTGGTAATAGGATGAGGTGCTCTCTGGAAAAAAAGATGCAAATCCCAGGATTCTATAGGATGTTGTCATGGTAGTTACAATTGCTTCATAGCACTGTAACTGTGTAGTGTGAAGAGACTTATCCCCCTAGGTCAGTGGTTCTCAACCTGTGCATCGCAGAAATCCAAGCCAGTTTACCTGCTAGGATTTCTGGGAGTTGAAGACCAAAACATCTGGGGACCCACAGGTTGAGGACCACTGCCGTAGGTTGTCCAAGCATCCCAGCTGACACAACATGAACCTCTCCAACCTAGAGGGTCATGATGCATTTGGATGTTGTGACATTAATGGTAACAGTCTGTTCTCATTGAGCCTTGTATTGCTGGTTCATCCAGCAAAAGCCAAAATATCCCAACCCTTCCAACCCCCACCCCCACCTAGGTTATTGAAGCATAAGTTGATACTATTTTCCATGGAGAGAACAGGAAATCTAGCTTTTTGCAACACAAATGCAATTTCCTGAGAATCTTGATTTTTATTCTTCAGAGAACATAATTTTCCATCTCTTTACAATTATAGCAGTGAGAAAAAAAATACAAATTTCACATATTTCCTGTGTTTTCAGGAACCAATGCCATCTTAAAGAAGACTTTTCGTGACTAGAGATGTGACTTTAAGGCTCTACAGAGCACTATGTTCCTCCTCAGAACTAACAAAATAATGCAACCCCCCCCCCCCCCCCCAATAAACACATTCTGAGTCTTTGTCTCCATAATTTATCATATAATTAAGCTTTTCTTGGGACACCTTTTGTTAGTGCACTAATAGACCTGAGTGTCATAGGGTTATTGTGTATTACGGGATACAACCAGAAAGATGGAGTTTGTGTCAGGATACACTCGCTCTCCTCTTAAATAATCACAACTCGCAAACATGGTGCTCTGGAGGGATGTTGCAAAGCCTCTAAGATCAGCTCAATAAACATCTCAGAAAGGGCAAAACATTTGGAATTTCTTTCATTACTATTTTTTGTAACTGGAGCTCTGCTTAGCATCAGCAACTAGGTGGGGAAGAGGTAAAAACCAGATTGCTTCCAACATAAAAAGGTGGAAAGAGGTTGAAAGGAGAAAGGGAACCTTGCAGCACCTTTAAGACTAATTTAGTTTTAATTTTAGCACGAACTTTTATAGACATAAAGCCAGTTCTCCAGATGCAGTACACATTGACATTAAAGTATCTAGGTGAAAAGCATCTTTATACAGTAGTGAGAGTGGGATACGATATAATAGGATCCAGAGAGGTGCAGATCACGTCCCTTGCTCTACATTTTGTAACGGTTGGTGTTTTATACATCTTTCATTCAGTTTTGAGCCCAGAGATGTAAGCAGATGTATTACTTTCACACATCCCCACTAACCACTGTAAAGATCTGAAGAGCTGTATTGTCAAACACAAAGTATGATTTGCATCTTTCTGAATAGTATTATATTATATCCCATTCCTACAACTGTACAAATATGTGTTGCTTTTACAATAATTTCCATGGAGTATAAGAATTTTACTTTACACAATCCCCTCTCCACACACATATATTTTCATATAATAAACAGTACTAAACATACTCAAGTTTTCCTCTAAAAATCCCACTAAATTATCCCTTCCCCCTTACATTAAAATAAAAGAGTAATTAAAAAATTAAAAGTAATTTCTCACCTTCCCACTCAAATATGCTTTTCAGTCTTTAATGTAACTCTGTACTGCATCTGAAGAAGTGGGCTCACATTCACATGAGAACCAATTAGTCCTAAAGGTGGCTGCCACATTCACTTTTCCTTTCCATTTATGCTTCAAGAAATTAGCTGCTTTTTAATAAAGATTTCTTCCAAGCAGTCACAAGGCTCTGCTATCCCATCTTTCTGCTATGTGGTAGCAGACACCAATTATACTAAATAAAAGAAAACCTGTTTCTGGTTTGAAAGTGTTATTCCTGTTTAATTGTGCGGTGTTATACTCTAGAAACCTTATTTTTGTGGCTGCCACAAACTGGTGAATTGGTTGAGACTCGAGGAGATAGTCATCAAAAAACTATAGCAAAATGTGCTGCAGGATGTACCACAAAAATGAAGTTTTTGCAGTTTAATAAACTTGTTCCATGTTTGTATGATAGAACCAATTAGGAAATGACATCTATACCCAAGAACAAAAATTGTGTTACATAGTGTTATCATTAGATAGATAGGGAGCAAATAGCTCCAGTTTGCAGAACAGTGATTCATCCTGACTCAACTCTTTCTGCAGAGGCTCAGTTTCACCCATGCTCTCTTGGCTGTCTTCCTGCTGATTCCTGGGGAGGCCGGGAGTGCAATCGCACAGAAAAGTGGCAATGGCAACAAAAGGGATAACATCACTGTGAGTCTTCTGGTCTGCTTGCTCCTGCTACTTCTTATCTTGCTGTTTCTAGCATGGCGGTACCTGAACCGCAAGTCAGAAGGACAGTATCACCCCCAACGACTGATGAGGGCCCTGGTCCTCCGCTGGCAGGAGTTTTGGGGGCAGGCACACAGTGAGGAGCTGATCCATGGCTACCAAGAGGAGAATCAGAGTGATGAAGAGTCTAGGGAGCAGCACGGTGATGATGATGATGATGATGAGGAGGAGGAGGAGTGGAATGAGTTGCTCCTCCAGAGGGCAGGCAGTGAACGTGAGGAAGAAAAACAGGAAAAGCTCGACAAGAGTGCCACCCCTGAAACACCTGAAAAGAAAGTGGAATTGGAGTCCGAGGAGGAAGAGGAGGAGGAGGAGAAGGACAAGGCCTCCAAGGCAACAGAAGGCAGAGCAGAAACCCTGCTCAGTGATCTGCATTCTTTCTCCGGGACTGCAACTTGGGAAGACAGTGGCAAGCCTGCACATGTCACAGCTCTCTAAAAAAAAGTTGGATTCCTCCACAGACAACGATGAACTCAGGTTGTGCTTGACTGCAGCCCCATTGAGAAAGCAGGGCTGCTCTCCTCGCTTGGTTTAATTCCCATTTCTTGTCACTGGCTTGTTAATCTGAATCAAAACAACTGACCCCCTAACTCATTGTTGATGGTGTTGTTTTTGCTCTAGAACAATAAAGCAGAGGTGAAAGGACGATTGCAATAGAAGAGATGATAGATGAATGAAGCATATGAGCATGGGCCATGGCTCTTTCATTGTGATTATACTACTTTGTCCTCATGCAAATCACAGGAGCCATTCTTGTGAGAAGTCACTTAAGATGTGCAAGAAGCTGCTCCTTTTCTGAGACACCATGATTTCCTTTGTAACAAGTTCAGATTCAGACGTACTGAGGAGGTGAAGAAAAAAGGCCAAATAAAGAGGGGTCTGGATTACAGTATCTTGCAGCAGAGAGATGTAAAGGGAGGGAAATGTCCTTTTTGGCACTTGGGTGGATGCTGGAAAAAAGCAAGGCAAGCAAAAATGTTTCCCAGAGGGGGTCCAAATTCTACACAGAAGCATCCAATTGGATCCTTTTGCTCTGCCAGCATTATTCTTTTTTGCCTGACAAGCTGTTAAACCTTGAACTGGCAGAGAGACAGCAGCAACGAGGGAAACCAAACGATGTCCTTGCTGTGACTAAAAAAGCCAAGAGCTCCCTAGCCCCACTCACCTTCTTATAATGACAGCAAGAGACTATTGCTAGCCTCCTTTATGTGTCCTAAGATCCTTTGGTTCTTATCATAATTTATCATATGATAAGCCATCAAAATATCGGGGCATCCCCTGGGCAACGTCCTTGCAGACGGCCAATTCTCTCACACCAGAAGCGACTTGCATTTTCTCAAGTCGCTCCAGACATGACAAAAAAAATAAATACTGAGCTGGATTAGTTCATTAATCCAGTTCAGTGTAGATTATTCCTTATATGGATGAAGTACCAATGCCACACAGACCTTGGCAGCTGGGGTGGGGAGTGGGCCCTAGCACTGTGCGCGTGTGGATGGTGAGGAAATGTGCTCCCCATCAGGATTTGCATACACTCTGGAACAGCACTATCCCCCACCCCATGCAAGGAGAGAGAGTCCCACTCCGCAAGGTTGGCAGGCAAGCAGTCCATCCAATGGTCTCTTTGGCATGCCAACTACCTTGCCCGCCCTCGCCCTTTCTTCTTCTTGTTGCCAGAAGGTGTTTTGATGGGTAATGGGGCGGTGACTTCTGTTATAGGCACAAGAGGGGGCGCCGACAGCTCCATGAGTTCCACTGCTGTGCTTGGCTTGAAGGCCTCAAAAGGTGAGAACTTTAATGGGCTGTAAAAACAAACAAACAAACACATATTATGGAGTTAGGTGGAAAATACATGTAGCCACTTACACACCTCCCTGTCCTGTACCTCTGTGACAGCCCAGAAATGGCCCAGAAAATCGCTTAGAGGTAAGATACTAGTCATTTATTTTGATAAACAAGGATGCAGCTGCCTTTGCTTTCAACCTGCCAAGTGCCAATCCCGTAAAAAATATGTCTCAAGGGTCTAGACTGCTTCCTGGCTCATCTTCACTTGAGGATTACCTGACAGGTGTGCGGGGGCTGCTGTTGAGTCGCCGTGGTGATCGCAGCTTGGGCTGAAAGGAGAAACCTTCCTTAATGCTCTCCAACACCGATGGGGCTACGTAAGTAAATCCCTGCAGGAGAAACATCTGGTCAACACAGCTACAACCCTGCAGGACTACAGCTCGTGAGTCGTTTTAAATCTTGTCCTGCCTTGGTCACACTACAGCCCTTTACATTAGAGCAGGAACCACAAGAATTAGATCCAGCATGTAGGGCTGCTGGGTCTATCCCAAAATGCCACCATATCTGCAAGGCAATCCTGCTTTTGAAAGAAGCTTCCTGCCCTCCCCAAGTAGCATTGGAAGGAGCAGGCCTTTGATCTTGTACAGTGGAGGGAAGGGGCTTGATCCTCCTTGTGATAAAGACAAGCCTCAGGTTTGAAACTGGCTCTAAATGTCAGTCTTTTCAAGCTTGATTCAGGATGTTGTCAAAAGCTTTCATGGCCAGAATCACTGGGTTGCTGTGGGTTTTCTGGGCTGTATGGCTGGCTGTACTGTCAGAAAACATAAATTGTAGATACCTTGAATCACGTCATTGATTCAGGATACCTACACACATATATAGGCAGGTTCTTACATCACATGGACAGGTTTGCCTATTTCTGCCCCTCTTCCCTCCATACAGAGGAATCAGAGATGCAGGGGGACATTTTCTATGAACCTCCTTAGACTTACTGTCTCACTACCACAGCCAGGAAATGACTTCAGCAATAGATACCAAGAGGTATTTAATACTTACTTCTCAACCTAGGACAAAAAGGACAAACACTCAACAACAACTGAAGGCTTTGGAAGTCTATGTCATCGGACGATATTTCATTAGTATTATTAAAGCGAGTGCTCCCATTCACCTATTACATGGCTGCCTCCTGCAGAATTCTGGGAAATGTAGTTTATGGCAGGGCCTTTGGAATTCTCAGCCACAAAGGTCCTCAGCTTCCCTAAACTACATTTCCCAGAATTCTGCAGGAGCCAGCCACATGATAGGAAACTGGAGCCTTTGCTTTAGAACCCTAATGTAACATCATCCTTATTAACAGCATTCCAGCCAGAATGTGTTTGTATGACCCACCCATTTTTTTGCCTCGACCATTGTTGGCAAACACTCACTAAAAGATCAGCTATCAAAACATCCAGTTCTTCAATTTAAAAAGGGTTATCCATCTTTGCTTTATATCATGATGGATGTCATGAGGAGTCCCTGGTGGTGCAATGGGTTAAACCCTTGTGCCAGCAGGACTGAAGACCGATAGGTTGGGGATTCGAATCCAGGGAGAGAACGGATGAGCTCCCTCTGTCAGCTTCAGCTCCCCAGGTAGGGGCATGAGAGAAGCCTCCCACAAGGATGGGAAAATATCAAAACACCTGGGCGTCCCCTGGACAACATCCATGCAGACGGCCAATTCTCTAACACCAGAAGCGACTTGCAGTTTCTCAAGTTGCTACTGACACACACACACAAATCATGATGGAAAAGAGATCTCTGCTGCCGCCACCCCCCCCCCCCCCCCCGCTGCCACTTTTCCTTGTCAGGGATGCCCTCCTGTGAGCATCTCTTACCAAGAAGGCTTGATTGGCACTCTCACTGAGGGAGCCATCATCCGGACTATCCACAGGAGTCTGACGGGTAAAACGGGTGTCAAACTGACTAACATCATCATCAGATTGCTGTGAATGGGAAGGAGAAAGAGGAAATCAGTATATAATGAGGAAGTAAACCTGCAATTGTGCCAAGGTAGAGGAGGGAGGTACTGTACTGTCTTAACTGCTGAACCGGCAAGTGGAACTGGTAAACAGACACATCAGGGATGTAGAGGCACCAGATTTTTTTTAATCCGCCACAATTCCAGTTTAGACGACTCCCTTGACACCTTAAAGATCACTCCATGCAGACTCATCAAGCACACTACCTTTTCACCCACTCATTTTGAACTAATTGGAAACTGTAGCCCAATTTAATAACTACCTGTAAACCAGTGAGATGTTCTCTTGGCTACAGATGGTGAAACAAGCTGCACTACTGTCCATCAAAATTAGACTACCAGGTAATGATTGGAGGACAAAATTAACCAAGTATGACATGAACCATGTAGGAAGGCAATATGAAATAAGGGACAGTGGGTAGCGCTAAATATAGCAAACAAAATAAGGTGTTGAAAAAAAGGTTTAAGAGTCAAAGCTATTTAAGTAAAGGTAAAGTTTCCCCCTTGACATTAACTCTAGTCATGTCCGACTCTAGGGAGTGGTGCTCATCTCCATTTCTAAGCTGAAGAGCCGGTGTTGTCTGAAGACGCCTCCTAGGTCCTGTGGCCAGTATGACTGCATGGAACACAGAAGCGGTACCTATTGATCTACTCACATTTGCTTGTTTTCAAACTGATGGGTAGTCAGAACCTGGGGCTAACAGCAGGAGCTCACCCTGCTCCCGGATTCAAACTGCCAACCTTTTGGTCAGCAAGTTCAGAAGCTCAGTAATTTAACCTGCTGCGCCACCAGGAGGCCCTCAAAGCTATTTACTAACATCAATAATGTTTTTCAGTGCGGGATTCTTCATTTTTTCATGCGTACTGATAGTGGGACTAAGCACAGTACCGAAATAAGGCCAACTTGAAGCAGCAGGGAAGGGGAAAATGCAGGCTGCAAAGGCATAAAAGGGAGCAGGCATAATGACTTAGTGTATTCTGGGTAACATGGAGGTAAAATCTATTTTAATATTTATTTACATGTACATTGTGTTTTAGGGCATCTAATTGTTGCTTTTATGTAAAGCCACCTTGAGTCCCCTTCGGGGTGGGAAAGGCAGGGTAGAAATGTCGTAAATAAATAAAATAAAATAGGGTAGAATGTAAGTATTACTTAATCTCAGCTTTATAAACCACAACAATTAGCCAAATTGAAAACATGATTAAAAGAGCCTGAAAGACCTATGCAGTCAACAGCTGGGTTGAAATACAGGATATTCTAAAGATAGGGTGGAAGGAGAGGAGAATGAGGGTGGTGGCCATACCAGGGATGGCCGGAAGGGTGGATCAGTGGTCTTCGCCAGCAAGTCTTCCCAGTTAATGTGTCGGAAGAATGGGTGCCTCTGAAAGGTAAACAAGATCAATGAGGGCTGAAATGCACAGATCTCTTCAGCCACCAGCTGCACTTATCCCTGAAGGTCTGTAAGATGGTGCACATAACTATCCATTTCCAGACAGAAAAGCTATCTTCCAGAGATTTGGAAAAGCAAACTTCAGCTTTGTCCCTGTATATTCTCTTTGCTGCCTAACAGCTGGAGCAGCCAAACAAACGTGAAAGGCTGCACGGAGCCTACCATTATTAAATAGGTAGTGAATGCAAAGCAGAAGGTTGGTTTATTCCAAGACCACTCTATTAGTATTTCATTGACCAAAGACAAATCAGCACTTTTTCAAGTATACAATCAAGGCCTACCTGCACATTTCAGACAATGTGATCTGCTCCTACTTCACCACAGAGATACTGGATCAGATGTATGAGTGTTTATATTCTAAGGTACAAAACTCCTTTTGTGGTAAAACTGTAACATGTTATGCAGAACAGTTTTAGCTCTACAGTCCATGGAGAGTTTTGCTATGTGCTTGTTCAAAGCATGTAATTTTCTTCTGAGTGACCTCAGATTAGATGGGAGCCTCAAGCAACAGAATACCATATAAGGCTAAGGAAATAAGCTGCTGTGAATTGCACATGAACTACTTCTAAAGTATTTAGGCAGACACCATAAAGGTTGTTGCTCACATACTTTAAAGCCAGCTCTATCGCCATGAGAAATAGAATCATGCTTTCTAAAAAAGCCAGGAAAAGTTCAGGATTCTAAAATGTTTTCAGTTCCTGCAGGAAACACACATACCTGGTCATGGCTGTATTTTTCCCTACTTTGTTTGGACAATATCCCTCCAGAGCAAATCCCATTTTTCCTTTCCTTGCTCCCACTTCCACTTTACCTGAACATCTGCAGCATCACCTGGTCCACCTCCGATTCTCTGACTGGGATTCCTTTTGAGGAACTGGGAAAAGGAAAGGACACAGTGTGGAAATATTGCCTTGGGTAAGCCATACAATTAGAGACTCTTCAGTAGCCTAGATTAAAGCCAAATTTTCACACCTGACCACATCACGATAATTTTCATTATAATCTGATCGGAGTTATTCAATGTAGGAATAGCCTGAATCTCTCTGTGACCCTTCTAACATATACAGGTGTCCATAAATTTACGCAAAGTATGCAAATATCACTGTCCTCTCTAGCAATGAAGACAAGGCAACAACATGCACCAAGTCGTGGAGTGTGTCTGCCCACATACAAAGAATAAATCAGTAACATGTGGAATGACAATCAAAATGGCTATAGTGTACGTTTGGTTTTTTTGTTTGGTTTTTTTTGGATTATGTAATTTTAATATTTATACTAGGATTATTTTAATGCTTTCTCTGGTCGTTTATATTTTATGTCTTATGTTTAATGGTTTTAATGATTTTAAGTCAAAGTTTACATGTCGTAATTAGTTATTATGATTTCTTTGTGTTACTGTATGTTGGCATTGAATTTTTGTGATTCATATGTTGTAAACCAACTTGAGTCCCCCCAGAGGTGAGAAAGGTGGTATATAAATACAATAAATAAATAAATAAATAAATAAATAAATACTACTTGGTGCCAACATGTGCACTAAATGGCCAATGTTACAAAATATTCTGGTGTTGCATAAAGTTTCAGTATGCTGGTGATGCGGCTTTCTCTTTTTTTAGAGTTTCATTATGACAACCTGACTGCACTGGGACTAAAGGGGCTCTGTTGCATTTGGGCATGATCCTAATGGCCGAAGACAACAGCATCCAAAAGATCTGATTCACACTTCCAGAGAAACTGATGGAGGTCCTAAAGCAGGGGTCCTCAAACTTTTTAAACAGAGGGCCAGGTCACACTCCCTCAAACTGTTGTAGGGTCGGATTATAATTTGAAAAAAAAAATGAATGAATTCCTATGCACATTGCACATATCTTATTTGTAGTGCAGAAACACTTAAAAACACTACAATAATTAAAATGAAGAACAATTTTAACAAATATAAGCTTATTAATATTTTAATGGGAAATGTTGGCCTGATTTTGGCAGATGAGATAGGATTGTTGTTGTGTGCTTTCAAGTCGTTTCAGACTAAGGTTGACCCTGAGTGAGGGCCAGGTAAATGTCCGTATCCGGCCCCCAGGTCTTAGTTTGTGGACCCCTGTCCTAAAGGATGAAAACTGTTTCTTTTTCCTAGTGTGTGACCACAGCTGAATGATGCCTGGACACTCTACCTATAGCCACTGATTGGCTGTGGAGATGCAGCTTAGTGCATCAGACTGTGGTTATGCCATGGAGGCAGGGAGAGATGTGCAAGGAGTTACTGGATCTCTCTTTTGAATTCCAGTATAAGATGTCTACATTAAACTACCTTGACCCTTCACATTTGTAGGTTTAACTTTAGTGAATCTGATTATTTGCAGATTTGATTAAGATGGTCTCTCCAGGAATCTTTAGGTCCTTTAGTGTGACTCTTAAGATCAACTTCTGCCAGCATCCTAAATGCCACAAATATGGTCACAAAAAGAAGCCATGTAGGAAGATATTAATGATTTATACAAAATGTCTGTTAACTGAAGATGAACCATTACTTTAGCTGAGATTGTACAAAGACTGCCCATCCATGGTTTTATAGAAAAAGTAAAATGCCCAAAAATGAGAATTAGGAATAGAATTGACAAAGTAAAAATCTTAATTTGCCCAGTGCAGTCAAGTCAAGCAACAGACAGAATCATACCTTTTTAATCAAGTCACGAGCATCTGGTGTCAAGTAGGGTGGAAACACCAGCTTCCCCTTCAGAATTTTGTCAATTGTCTTCTTGCGGTTTTCAGCCGTAAATGGAGGCTGCAAGGACACAAAGGGTTCAGCATAGACTTAGAGATAAAGGAATGTTATCTCTAGAGAGCTATTATGTTATCTCTATCTCTTGGGAGCCCCCGGTGGCGCAGTGGGTTAAACCGCTGAGCTACTGAACTTGCTGAACAAAAAGTCAGTGGTTCAAATCTGAGGAGCGGGGTGAGCTCCCACTGTTAGCTCTAGCTTCTGCCAACTTAGCAGTTTGAAAACATGCAAATGTCAATAGGAACTGCTCCGGCGAGAAGGTAATGCCACTTCATGCAGTCATGCAGCCCCATAACCTTGGAGGCATCTAGGGACAACGCCAGTTTTTTGTCTTAGAAATGGAGAAGAGCACCACCCCCCAGAGTTGGACATGACTAGGCTTAATGTCAGGGGAAACCTTTACTTTTTATCTCTAAAGAATACTATGTGTAGCCATTGGGTTTTGCTGGGCCCAGAGCTAGGCACAGTAAGGCCCAAGCTTGGAAAAGTGTCTGTTTTGGATTATGCACTGCAATTTTCATAACTGGACCATACTGACTGAGGGAATTCTGAAAGCTGTGTTCCAGAAAGGTGTCTTTCACAAGATCAAGGAAGTAATAGCTAAACATTGCTTTTAGAGCAGTACACCACCTTTTTTTTCAGGCAAGCAGTGATATGTTGCCTTTGTTCACAATATGTACATACTCTTGATAAGAACGCTGGGACAACATTATTTGCACTTCGATTTAAGAGAGGCCAGCTGACCCACACAGAAAACTGGCTGCTAAAGCTGAGTCATTGATCCAATGGGAGCTGCTGATCTAGAGTCTCTCCCTGCCCCAGGCACACACCACTGTACGGCTTCATTTCTGCAATTTGTTGCTTCCCTCTCTGTTTTCAAACGCAACACAACTGAGACTTGCCGAGCCAGTGAGCATGTCGTACATCAGAGCACCGAGGCTCCACCAGTCCACTGCACGATTGTGACCACTGCGCATCAGTATCTCTGGGGCCCTGGATTTAAAATGAGGCAAAACAGAGAGAAGGAGGAGATAACCATCAATTCACAGATAACCTCCACTAATCTCCAACAATGAGAAAACCAGTGTCAATTTGCCAAGGACGTTCAGGAGCCCATGACACGTACATGTACTCTATGGTGCCACAAAAGGTGTGGGTGACAGCTCCATCGTGAATAGACTCCTTGCACAGGCCAAAGTCCGTTAGCTTAATATGTCCTGTGAGGGAGGAAGCAAGAAAGATGAGATGCTGTTGCTGCTTTGGCTAAGGACACAGAGAAGGAAAGGCCACACTCAATCCAAAGTATTCCACTGCCCTTTGCAAATCGGGCTTTCATACCTTGGCTGTTTAACATTATGTTCTCCGGCTTGAGATCTCGGTAGATGATGCCATTTGAATGGAGGTGGCCAAGGGCCAAAGTGATCTCGCCCAGATAGAAACTGGAAGAATGGGGATGAAAGGGGAAAGTGTTGGTCAACAGCATGTGCACAAGCAACCCATGTAGTGCTGAATGTGCTTGCAGTCCTGCAATGGTAGAAAACCTGACATCCATCAAAAAAGGTCTGGGAATGGAGAGTATTCCAAAGGGGGGGGGGGTATGGGAATGAAGCAACCAGCTCTCAAAAAAGAGGGACTGGAACAAAGGGCTATCATAACTTTAGCTATAGGGGGAAAATACCTGTTTCATAATTCAAAGTTAGTTTCAGCTTCAGAAAGAGGAAAACCTATGATGATCACAGGAATGTGAACCAGTGAGGGCAAGGCACCCATGCCTTTCAGATCATAGAACCATAGAATCATAGAGTTGGAAGAGACCTCATGGGCCGTCCAGTCCAACCAAGAAGCAGGAAAATCAAATTCAAAGCACCCCCAACAGATGGCCATCCAGCCTCTGTTTAAAAGCCTCCAAAGAAGGAGCCTCCACCACACTCCGGGGCAGAGAGTTCCACTGCTGAATGGCTCTCACAGTTAGGAAGTTCTTCCTAATGTTCAAGTGGAATCTCCTTTCTTGTAGTTTGAAGCCATTGTTCTGAAGAGTTTGGGCACTGTAGTTAAAAAAAGACTAACCTTTTTCATTTCTCATACTTCAACCCAATGTAGCTCCTACAAATCCCTTATGAATTTAATGGACTTGTGTCTTTAGATAAGGTCATGCATTTTTAGCAATCTGATTTTCAGACTAGCATGTCCAGGATCACCAAACACCATTCCACATTCAGCACCATTCAAATTTCTGGATGTTCTGCAGAGGAATCAGCTGCATGAGAACAACTACATGCATTAGTAAGAGCTGTAACTCCTCCCTATCAGGCCCAAGGAAGAAATAACAACATGCTCCTGTACACAAATACAATGACCCTCTTTCACTGGTCAACAACAGTGGGCAGAGCTGCCTTACTTGGGAATGTTTTCTTTTCTTCCATTCCCTGGTTGGTGATGGCTTTTCAATTTGTCTTCCTAAGTAAAATACAGTTGAGTGGCAAAAACCTCCTGAGAAAAAAATCTATTTTTTTAGGGATTTGAGGGGGTTTCAAGAGTGACATATGGTTATAGGCTGCACTTTGTGCCTGGTTGCATTACAATCTCCACACAGTAGCTTTTCTATCTTGTAGTGCAGTTGATAATCAAAGGCCTGCAACCATCTAAGTCAGGCAAATTGTGGGGATAACACAAAACCATTGCTCAGATTTGGCCTTTCCAATAGAACAACAGAACATCATTTCTGCCTTAGCAAAGTTACTTTTTCAACAACTCCCAGAATTCCCCATACATAATGGCCACTTTTTCAAGTTCTGTGTCGAACCCATGAAAAAGAAGCTCATACAGTGAAGTTGCAGTGCTTAAGAATATACTTTAGAAAGGTATTCAAGCACAAATAAAATCTGTGCAGCCTGCAATTCACACACAGTTGCAAACAAACCCTGGTAAATCCAGTGGAATTGACTTTTAAATAAATACATGTAAGACTATAGGTAATTCAGCAATGTAACAAAGACAAGATGACCAGCATCCTTTGACATCTCTCTTAACTACAAAATTATGTACATTCGGTGTTAAAAAAAGAATGGAGGGACTACAGTTATGACTTTAATTTAACTATCTTTAAAGTTAGTAGTCTAGCAAAGCTAGATGATTAATTGTATAATGGCATTGAATGTTTGCTGTATATGTGTTCTGTAATCCGCCCTGAGACCCCTTGGGTGAGATAGAGCAGAATATAAACAAAGATTATTATCATTATCATTATTATTATTATTCAAACAAGCAATCCACACTAGAAGAAAAGATGGAAAGAGTAACCATTTCTGGTTTACCTTCCCATCTTATATTGAAAAGGCCAAAAAGATCACGTGAACAGGCTTCTCACATCTAAGAATCCCCCTCCCTTGGCTGCTACTTATTTAATCAGTTTGAGCCAATGGATTCCTTCTATCAAGAATACTGGCTGTTAAAGCATTCACACTGTTTTGGGAACTATTTATATCAGCAACGTTAGTTAATCCAAACTCAATGGAGGTGGTGCAATTGGCATATAAGGATCAGCTTGCAAAGAGGTGGATTCTTAACATTTCCCAACTACCTCCCTTATCATCTTTTCCCAGCTCTGGTGAGTGCAAAATACTAGAGTGAAAGCCTGCAGCTAAGCTCCAGTTATCCTGACTATCCCTGTACAGACAATGGTAGCATTTTCACTGACCAGGCTGTGTCCTCCATAAAGATGCCTTCGCGCTCCAGCTGCATGAACAGTTCCCCTCCTAGTAAACACACAGAAAAGAGACAACATCAGCTTGCTTGAGGGCAGTCTGTCCTCCCACCTTCAACAATAAAAAGGCAGAAATTCCAGCCTGTTGAATGAAAGCACCAGAAGAGTCCCACCCCTCTCCTTGAAGTAAAGAGGACTTGGCTTCCATACCGCTGAGGCATTCCAAGATGAGGTAGAGCTTGCCACCAGTTTGGAAGGCATACATGAGGTCCACTATGAATGGGTGCTTGATGGCCTCCAAGATATTTCTCTCAGCCTTTGTGTGGGCCGTGTCCTTGGCATTACAGGCAATCTTGGCCTACAGGGGAAGAAACAACGGTCAACAAAATCTGATTCTGTTGACCCTTCATAAGACTTTCAAAGGCCATGGTAGTGGAATGGTAGAGGTAGTGCTGAATTTGCCATCTGACGATTAGAAGCTTTTTGGCTGAAGATTGATCACTACACTGCCATAGCAACCATGAACATAAGGATATAATCTGTTGATCTGCATCTGTCGGGACTACCCTGAGCCATTGAAATCACTGATATTCAAGGTCGGGTACGTAACAAGAAAAACACATACCAACAGCAGGACAAACAACTTACCTTCCTTAACACTTTCATAGCAAAGATCTTCCCAGCATTTGTGCCTTGCACCTTCCGTACTTGGAATACCTACAACGGAAACCAAGGAAGGCAGCAAGATCAGGATCATAAGACAGATTTTATGGAATATTTTCTGGCTAGTATAAAATCAATAGTGCAAAACAGCTGCACCCCTCCCCCTTTAGCTCAGCCACTAAAATAAGAAAAGAGCAGCTATTTGCCACAGAAGTCAAGTACTAGTATACCTGAAGGTCCTGTTGTGTATTTAGATTTTTTCAATAATCGCCTCTTCAACCTCTGATAGATCCATCAGTTATCAGAACCAATCCATAATGCATCAGTATGTCATGGATCTAAATTAAAGAGACTTGATCCTGTACATTCTATCCATAGTTGCCCCAGTGTAGACATCTAGTCATAACACCCATGTACTAAATAATTCTTGGAGAAGAATCCATAAATACTCAACTATAGGCACCAATCTTGCCAATTTCCCAATCACCAGTTACTTTTCCTTGCATAACTTTCAATGCAAGAGTAATTTCAGCAAAAGGCAATCC